>NC_028453.1:12493837-12560808 GCF_000263155.2 Setaria italica
TTCCAAGACCAACAAGCATTGGGTCACCTTATGTCCTCTCTTTCCAAAGAAGTTCTTGTTCAGGTTGCTCATTTGGAAACTACAGTAAAAGTGTGGCAAGCTATCACATCGTCTCAGTCAAGATCTCGCATTGTCCAGCTTAGGGCACAATTGGCCAAGGAACACAAGGGCGACCAATCAGCCACTGCTTACTTCACCAAGATGAAAGCTCTTGTTGATGAGATGGCTGCTGCTGGAAAGAAGCTAGAACATGACGATGTTATCACATCTATTCTCAATGGGTTAGATGCTGACTATAATCCATCCGTGTCCATAATTATGAGCAGAGAAGACGTCACCTTGTTAGATCTTTATGCCCAGCTTCTTGCTTATGAAGCTTGCTTGGAACAACAAAACAATGGAGTATTTGGTTATTCAGCGAATTTAGCTTATAGAGGTCGTGGTCGTGGACGTGGCCATGTTAGAGGCCAAGGTTGTGGAGACTTTGGTGGTCATGGAGGAGTTGGGTGTGGCAGTGGCCGTGGAGGTCGTGGCAATGATGGAGGTGACAATCGACCTGTGTGTGCCAGTTGTGTGGCCGAGAAGGCCATATGGTGCAATCGTGCTACAAAAGATTTGACAGAAACTTTACTGGTGAAGAATTTATTCAGCAAAGGTTGGAAGCTGCAGCTACTATATCATACGGCTCTTATGGTGGTTATGGTGAAGATACTAATTGGTACACTAATATGGGATCTACTGATCATATCACCGGTGAATTGGAAAAATTGACTACAAGGGAGAAGTATTGTGGACAAGATCAAGTTCATACGGCGAGTGGTTCAGGTATGAGTATTAGCCATGTTGGTCATGCTATTTTACATACCCCATATCGTGATCTCCATCTTAATAAAATTCTTCATGTCCCTGAAACTAAAAAGAATCTTGTTTCTATCCATCGTTTCACCAAAGATAATAATGTTTTCTTTGAATTTCATCCCGATTCCTTTTATGTCAAGGATCAGGCCACGAGGAAAATTCTTCTTCAAGGCAGATGTAAAGGTGGTCTTTACCCAATTCCATACAAGACAAGCCAAGTTCTTAGTGTGATCAAGCCTTCTGCTTCTAGGTGGCATAGTCGTTTAGGTCATCCTTCATCAGTTATTATTCAAAAAGTCCTTGTTTCCAATATTCTTCCCTTTGTTAATGAGTCCAATAAAGAGCTTGTTTGTGATGCTTGCCAAAAGGCCAAAAGTCATCAACTTCCATATAATAAATCCATAAGTATTTCATCTTCTCCCCTAGATCTTGTTCGTTATAATATTTGGGGACCTGCTCCTCAATCGGTTGGAAGACATAATTACTATGTGAGTTTATTGATGACTATTCTCGCTTTACTTGGATTTATCTTCTCAAGAACAAGTCCGATATTTTTCAAGTGTTCTTGAATTTTCAAAAACTTGTAGAACGCATGTTCAATAGAAAAATTAAAACTCTTCAAACTGATTGGGGAGGGGAGTACCAAAAATTAAATTCATTCTTTCAAAAGATTGATATATCTCATCATGTATCTTGTCCTCATACTCATTAACAAAATGGGATTCGAACGCAAGCATCATCATATTATTGAAGTCGGTCTTGCTCTTTTAGCTCATGCCTCCATGCCTTTAAAATTTTAGGATGAAGTCATCTTTACGGTAATATATCTTATCAATCGTTTACCAAGTCGTGTTTTGAATCTTGAAACCCCTCTTGAGCGACTTTTTGGCACTAAACCAGATTATCTTTTTCTTAAAATCTTTGGATGTGCATGTTGGCCTAATTTGAGACCCTACAACACAAGAAAACTTTCCTATAGGTCAATAAAATGTGTTTTTCTTGGCTATAGTCATATGCATAAGGGATACAAATGCCTAGATGTGAAATCTGTGGTGTTTACATATCCAGGGACATAGTGTTTGATGAGTCTATTTTTCCTTTTTCTAGCTTTCATCCTAATGCCGGGGCTCAATTAAAATCTGAGATATCTCTTCTTCCAACTCATCTCTTGAGCTCATCTGATTTCTCTAATGGGGATATGTTCAATCATGATCACGGTGGTCCTAATACTTCTGCTAATACTACTTGTGAGTTTTTTGATCTTAGTTTCCAGGAACATGTCGATTGTACAGGAAATTCAAGTGAAATCCAAGATGAAAATATTGCTGAACTGATCATTACTCCGGCTGGTTTTCCTTTTCGACTTGGCGACACAGCAAATACGTCGATCGATGCTGATTCGGTGTGTGATCCTATGCAATCTCCCTCAGTACTTGTGTCTGACTCCATCCTGGTACCTAGCTCTTCCTCAGACCCTCTGCTAAGTGCGTCATGTCAGCCTAGCTCTTCCTCGAACCCTCTGCCGAGTGCGTCACGCCAACCATGTGTGTTTACACTGCCACCAGTTTTTGCCTCGCCACCTCCTTCACATCCAAGGACAAGGCTCCAGGATAATATACGGAAGCCCAAATAGTACACAGATGGTACAGTTCGGTATGGACTATCTACATCTACAACAAAACCTTCTACCCTTGAAGAGGCTCTTGCGAGTGCACATTGGAAAGAAGCTATGGATGAAGAATTTTCAGCTTTGATGAAGAACAAGACTTGGCATCTTGTGCCTTCATCCTATGGGGCAAATGTTATTGATTGCAAGTGGGTGTATAAGGTTAAACGTCAGTCTGATGGTTCTATTAATAGATACAAGGCTCGTTTGGTAGCCAAAGGTTTCAAGCAACAATATGGCATTGATGTCTATTTAGTCCGGTGGTCAAGGCAGCTACGATTTTGAAGCGTCCCCACATAAGTAGAGACAAAATGTGATACAAATATCAGTCCCAGGAGGCTGATAACACATTTATTCAACAGATAATTCAGTTACCGTACAACTCCCGAGGGAGTGGGCGTGAAAGCCACGCAGCGATAAACAGTAAATAAATAACGGCGGCTAACCAAGCGACTGCCAAAAGACAGCACTCGGGACTACACGGCAGCAGCAGCATCTTGGGTAGGCCAACACCACAGGCAGCGTCGGGTGCGGACACAACCTCTACTCAAGGTCCTCGGCGACGAAGTCCGGGTCTTCCTCTGTGGCAACGAAGCAAGGGTGAGTACAGACGTACTCAACAAGTCCAATCCCATCCACGGAGGGGAAATACAAGCAAGTTTATGCACAGGTACAACGAGGATAGGCTATAGTTTATTTGCGGTAAAGCTAAATTTTAACACATGCAGGGGATCGTTTCCAAAAGGGTTTTTGTAAAGTTTTCCTTTAATACCCGAAACATTGAGCGGGGTTGATCCTACACAAAGGATCCAAGTTTTTATCGCTATCGGACTCCCCGTCCGCCATAGCGCACGGCACATCTGCCGGACTCTTCCAAAATCCCACACACACACACACACATGGCATCCTTGCCCAATTGCTAGTTATGTGACCAAGCCGTAACTCGTCCAATGCCGTGGACACGGCTACCCGGATAGGTTTTAACTCTGCAGAGGGTGTACACTTTTCCCACAAGTAGGGTACCGCATCACGATCACCGTAGTGACGGTACGGATCCTGAAAAAGCCATTACCCACCTTAGCTAAGACTGGCTAGCCCTCGCGGAAACACCCAAGGGGTTCACGGCTCATCCATGAGACCGTAACCGGGACCTAAGTCACCAAGATCTTACTCCTTTTCCATGGGTTCCCGTTGCTCACCAGCACCCCTGAGGACTAACAGTTCAGCTAGTAGGATTTATGCTAAGCCGTTGCCCATACAACGGTCGAGTGGTTGCACGATGGTGGAATTAGGCAAGATGACACATCAACTCGGTCCTTAATCACGACAGGATGGATATCTCCCGACATTGCTCAACCACCAAGGTATGAGCACAACAACATGGCATCCCACACAAGGAATACCCATCCATCCCGTCTACACATCCTTTTTCCCCGAACCCAAAAGCCATTTCTCTTACTTGGACACACACACACATTTATTTTCCGAATACACCATTGTAATAATGATTGCAGTTGAGTGACAATTTCCTAAGCGTTCTAGTAGTGGTTATCATCTAAATAGAGCAAGTCATATTTAGAGATAAGCATAGGATAACAAGGAATGTTCATAACAATCAAGGGGTGGCTATCTAACCATGTCTTGCGATGAAATAATATGCACTTTGTAAAATAGGCCAATAGGTTGTGTTTGAAAAACTGGGCATTAAGTATGCATCAAAGGGTGAGATTGGACTTGTCGTCTTCAAAGCCTTCCGGTAGTTCCGGCTCGCGGTACTGGTCCTCGGGCTCGGGCTCGCGGTCAAACTCTTCCTCGGGCTCCTCCTCGGGCAATCCGCGATCTACGGCACACACAAACAGACACACAAATAAATAAAAGAGGAATCGATTTTTAACCGTGAGCTCCGAACAGGAAACGTGAACGGAAAATAGGTAGAAGGATTATTTCTGGGAAATTTGGATATAGATTGACGAAAGTATTCCAGAGGATGACGTGGTAAAATTTGGGATTAATTGGAGGAAGTTTGGCGCATGAAATGACGGGTTAAACAGGATTTAGGGGCTTAAACGGAGGTTTAGGACTGATTTGTAATAAACCAGGGACCTATTTGCAAATACTTTTGGAAGTGGAGGGGCTTATCCGTGAGGTTTCCTTTGAGAGAGGTGGGAGGGCTATTTCGCGAATAGTGGATTTCAGGGGGTTAGATCGGAATTTGGCTTTCTTCTTCCTCTTGTGCGCACAGTACACCAGGAGAGAGGGAGGGAGGGCACGGCCGGCCTAGGGGCGGCGGCTTAGGGTCACCGGCGGCGAGGGGAGGCGGCGGGAGAAGGCGGAGGGGTTCGTGGAGGCTCCATTTTGCTACTCACCTTGGGGATTTGGGCAAGGAAAGGGGTGCGGCCGGCGGTGGATCTTGGCGGCGGTGGTGGCGGCGGCTCGGGTGGTACACGGGCGGCGGCGGCGGTTGTGGGCGCAGGAGGATGGGGTGGGCGTGGAGGAGATGGCTGGGGCGTCGGCCCTTTTATAGGCCGGCGAGGTGGCCGGCGGGGCCGGAACCGGCGGGTGGTGGTGGGGTTCCGGCAGGAGATGGAGTGTGGCGGGCTGCGCCGGGGCGGGGTCCGGCAGGCGGCGGTGGGCTCGGGGTTTGCGTGCAGCTCGGGGGCCGACGGGCGGCGATGGCCGGCACGGCACCGGTGCCGTGGCCGGGCCGGAGGTGGAGCGGAGGAGGTAGGGGCCGGCGTTGAGGTCCCGGTGCGGGGTCGGCCGATGGGCGGCGCGCTTCCGAGGGGCCGGCGCGGCCGGCGGGACCGGGCCGAGCGGCGGGTCCCAGGCGAGCGGCGGACCGGGTCAGCCGCCGGTATGGCGCCAGGAAAAAAGGGGGGCGCCGGAGTTAAGGAGCTGGGGCCTGGTGGTTCGGGCGCCAGGAAGGAGGAGAGAAGGAGAGAGAAGAAGGAGGGAGGAAGAAGAAGAAAGAAGGAGGAAGAAGGAAGAAGGAAAAGAAAAAGAAAGAAAAGGGGAAAAAGTGAAAGAAAAAGAGAGGGACCGGCGGCGATTTCGGCACGCGGTCGGAGCACGCGCGCGGCGTCTGACAACGGCACGCGGCGAGATTCACGGGCATAGATAAAAAGGGTAGGGGTCGGTATGGGTACCGGGACGGCGAAATCGCCGGGGAGATTTCCGATTTCCGGGGGCTCAGCGGTAAAAAGATTTTAAAGACGATTTTTAACGGGTGATTTTTAGTTGGTGATTTCTGCGGATGTTACAGATTCGCTTGATTCTTAGCAGTATCAAATAATTGGAGTATATGACAACTAGATGTGAAGAATGCGTTTTTACATGGTGTTCTGGAGGAGGAGGTTTACATGCGACAAACACCAAGTTATGAAGATCCTGCTCGGAGAGAGTACATTTGCAAACTTGACAAAGCATTGTATGGATTGAAACAAGCCCCGAGAGCTTGGTATGCACGACTCAATAGTAAGTTACAACAACTTGGCTTTATTCCTTCACGAGCTGATACTTCATTGTTTCACTACAAGATAGATGGGGTTATTATTTATCTACTTGTATACGTGGATGACATTGTTGTGATGAGCTCTAGTGGAGAGGCAACTACAACTCTGTTACATGATCTACATGAAGATTTTGCACTAAAAGATTTAGGAGATCTCAATTATTTTCTTGGTACTCAGGCTACCCGGAGAGATAATTGCTTATATCTGTCACAATCTAAGTATGCCTCTGATTTGCTAGTGAAGACCGGCATGAAAGGATGCAAGTCGATGAATACTCCTTTATCTGCCAATATGAAACTGTCGTCACAAAATGGTGTCCCATTAAAATCAGAAGAAGCAACAAAGTATCAAAGTATTGTTGGAGCTTTGCAATATTTGACATTGACAAGACCGGACATTGCTTTTCCAGTTAACAAAGTGTGTTAGTTTCTACACTCTCCTACTACTGAACATTGGGTAGCAGTAAAGAGAATTCTAAGATATATAAGTGGGAGTCTTAATCTTGGTCTCACTTTTTTACCCTCTAGCTCGACAGCTGTAAGTGCATTTGTTGATGCAGACTGGGCAGGTAGTCTAGATGATAGACGCTCAACTGGAGGTTTTGCAGTTTTTCTTTGAAGTAATCTCATATCATGAAGTGCTAGGAAACAAGCTACTATTTCTAGGTCTAGCCCTGAAGCGGAGTACAAGTCATTAGCTAATGCAAGTGCTGAAGTGATTTGGATTCAAACACTTCTCAAAGAGTTGGGAATTTCACAACCAAAATCAACAATTCTCTGGTGTGATAATTTATGTGCCACATATTTATCGTCCAATCCCATGTTTCATGCTCGAACCAAACACATTGAGATTGATTACCACTTTGTTCGAGAGCGGGTTGCTTAAAGGTTGTTGGATATTCGTCATATTTCTTCTGATGATCAACTAGCTGATGGTTTCACAAAGATTCTAACCGGACAGCAGTACCTTAAGTTTAAGAACGATATGAACTTATGCAGTTTAGATTGAGGGTGAGCGTTAGAACGTGCCTGATATTGTAATAAGATAGGACTCATGCTGATCTCATGCCGTGACCTACTAAGTCTTGTAACCTAACCGTATAATACATGGATAGTTGTATGTGTTGAGTATATAATGAAAGATCTGGCCCTATATGGCTCATCACTTCCAATTACTTTTACAATATGTCATGTCATGTTAGCCTGACCACTGCTCCTGATGTCATGTCATGTTAGTCTGACCACTGCTCCTGCTGCCCCACACGGCCATACCTTGCCTCATCCTCCGCAACGCGCCACCTCCGTCGAGCTGACTTCGCCTAGCACCGCTGACCCTTCCACGCCCCGTCGCACTTGGAGGCCAATGCAAGCCGACGCCGTCCGGAGGACCGTGACACCAAGCCGCCCGCCCACCATTAGCCACCGTCTTTGAGGGCACATTTGGTTCTCTTGCCCTCTCGCCTTGCCTCGCCGGCGCGGGCAACAAGAAGCTTGCCTGTCCGGGTGAGCCGATCTGGCTCTCCCACGGGAGCGAGCCAAATCTTGCCAGCACGGGCACCGAGGCAGCTAGGTGAGGGAACCAGATGCCGATAAGAACTGTGCTACTTCGCTTGGCAAGGCCATACAGTAACCGGCGAGAGAACCAGACGTGCCCTCATCACTGCCAGGGAGCTCCACTGCGTGAAGTACCTACTATGGCCGCCATCTCCATCCAGGCCAACTTCCCTGCCGTTGAGGAACGTTATTCGAGAATTTTCGAGAACAGGGGTTGAATATGCTCTGAGTAGCTATTGTTTGGAGAAAGATAACTCTAGTAACTTTATTTAATCACCATTGCGTGTTTGCATCTAAAAATGATGGGTCCGATTAAGTTTTATCTGATCTCAATTCTTGTCAATCAGGATTTTACCTTTCTGTTGGTAATTATGCTTAGTTACTTTAATCGGAACGTGGAGTCATCAGTCGGGAAAATAGCACCACTTGTAATTAAGGTATGGTTGGACACTTTAATAAACGGCAGATGCTTTTGCTTGCCCTCCGCACGCTCGCCCCGTTACTTCGTTGACAAACGCCTGCACGTGCCGGTCCGACGACCCACCGGGCGCCACTGCGTCCCGCGCCGCCGCGCTCCACGACTTGGCGTTGGCGAGCATGGCGTCGGCCTCCGGCCCGGTCGTGACCGCGTCCACGGCCTCACGCACACCCTCCCGCCGCAGCGGGGCGCGGAGGTGGACGCCCATCCTGAGCTCATCGACGAGGAACTTGGCGTCCGTGCACTGGTCGCCCCACTGTGGGAAGGCCACCACTGGCACGCCGGCGGCGACCGTCTCGAGCGTGGAGTTCCACCCGCAGTGCGTCAGGAAGCACGCGACGGCGGGGTGCTCCAGCACGCGGTCCTGCGGGCTCCACGGCACGACCATGCCGCGGCCGCCGGCGGCGGCGTCCAAGAATCCCTCCGGGAGCAGCGGCTGGGTATCCGGCCGCACCACCCACAGGAAGGGCCGACCGGTGGACGCGAGACCGTGCGCCATCTCGGCGACCGCCTCGGCGGAGAGCATGACGATGCTACCCAACGACGCGTACACGACGGAGCGCGGCGCCTGCGCATCCAGCCACGCCACGCAGTCGTCTGCCGCCTTGATCAGGTCGCCGCGCACTGCCACCGCGTCATCGTCGTCCGGGCCCCCGAGCTCGACTAGCGGACCCACAGGGATGAGCTCCGGCGGGCGCGGCGTGACGCTCGGGAGCGCGGCGACCACGTCGCGCTCGAGCTCGGCGAAGGAGTTGACGAACACCCACGACGCCCTGCCCATGTTTCGGAACTGGTCCTGTATCGTGTCGCCGAGAATCCTGTACGGGTGCGACGGGAGCAGGAACGACGGCACGTCGGCGAGGGACAGGCCCGGGAGGCCCGGGAGCGCGAACCGCGCGTCGAGGTCGTCCTCACGCGGGAACTCAGCGAGCCCGTGCACGAAGTGGTAATAGATCGAGAACACCGCGCACGACTGCACCCACAGCACCGCCGTGGTAATGCCGGCGTCAGCGGCGACGTCGGTCGCCCACGGCAGGAACGGGTTCCCGACGACGCACGCCACCGGCCGCCCCGCCTCCGCCTGGCGCCGGAGCAGGTCGGCCAGAGCCAGCCGCCCGGCCGTCTCGAGGTGCCGCATGAAGTCGTCCAGGTCCAGCTCCGTCCCGTCGAAATGGTCGTCCAGGAAGTCGAACCGGATGCGGCCGCGGCCAACGGGCACGCCGTCGCCGCCGGCCGACACCCCCGAAGCGGCGCTGAGCTTGTTGCGGACGAAGGAGAAGGTGGAGCAGGTGACGAGGAGGCCCTTGGCGGCGATGCGCTTGGCGAGGCGGAGCATGGGGTTGATGTGGCCCTGGCCCGGGTAGCAGATGAGGAGGACGTGGGGCGCGGCCTCCTCGGCCATGGCAGCCTGCTGCAACCAGCTGTTCACCTGCAAGCTCTCAGCTGACCAAACTCCAAACTGGCAGAGTGCTCAAATTCTCAATAGGACTCGCTGGGTCATTGCACACTAATGCTCCTCGTCTACTTTTATACTCTATACATGAAAGAAATTATCTCGGTGATGACATCGTGCCGTGCAGCATAATGTACGGGCAGTCATGTGCAACTATTTTGTACCGCCTCATGAAGCTGCAAGGGACTTTCCATTTACCTTTTTTTCATAATTTTCTCGTGCTCATGTGAGGTGACTAAATTTTTCTGAAGCTATCAGTTGATTTCCCTAACCTGCCATGCCGAGGTCACTGCCAGCTTGACCAAAAGTAGTAAAATGAATGGCCTTTTAATTGTCATTTTACTATCGTAATTTGTAAGGCCACATCTATCATCTTTGGTTGTAATTTGTAAACTAGTCGTGTCACACATTCTTGCATTAGCCTAATCATCGCTTTTGTGGCGAGAGGATCGACCACACCCTTAGCTTCAAAACAAATTTTATCAAAGATATGACTTATGACCGAATGTGAATGTGAGTTGGCCACGAGCCCACGAGGTTGTTAGTTTAGATTACTGGCTGGGCCCATGATGAGGCCAGCAGTGACGACGCTATGCTCCGGCAGCGATGACGGTTACAAAATACAAATTTCTTGCTTCTCAAGAAGCATTAGACAATATTATCTCAAGAAGCGATGTCGTCATGCTGCAATTAATGAGTAGGTAGGACGATTGCTGAGACTTTTAAGCTTGCGGTACTTCGTAGAACCTCCAGCCGGATTGCAGCATGACGACATTCACGGACATAGGATAATTAGGAAGTGCATGTATTTGCTGTGATGTACCGATCGATTTGTATTCAGTGATATCTTTGAATGTTTTGATAATTGGCGATGTTTTGGGTTGCGTACTTGCGTAGCTTTGGTCAATCAAAACTTCGGACAGTAATATCTCTGAAAAAAATATTCGAGAAATAGTTTATTAATATTAAAATCGCATATACTATATATTACTCCCTCTGTTCCGTTCCAAAATGTAGATCGTTTTGATTTTATTAGATAGATAAATTTTGCTTTGCATCTATATATATATATATGGTATATAGCAAAATTTATGTATCTAAGAAAGCTAAAACGACATACATTTTGGAACAAGAGAGAGAATATTGGAAACTTATGGTCAAAGTGTATTTAGAAACTGTTTCCACGTCTAAAACACTGGCTTTCCTTTTTGCGTTATAGTATAAAAATCTTTGAAGTAGGTTTTGACCGTTAATTTATATTGTCAATTTATCAGATATTTTAGTTGTTTGAGAAGCAAAGCTGTACTTAATTCGATCACTTTAGAATATGAATATATTGTTTTATAACTTTGCATATAGTTTGACTATTTATTGCTAAGATCTTATAAGTCTTCTGAAAAACAAAATATGCTCTACGAAAGTGACTACGGAGTGCTCATTGCCCCTGGTAGAGCGTATTTTGTAGTACCATCTATATGCTTGTAGTGGCACTGTGGCAGCGTTGGAACAGACAGAGCGTCTCACGTATGCACAAGGTTTTATTTGCAGCGGGATACCAAGAAGAGCCTACGATCAACTTTAGGCTAAAGATAATGGTAAGTTGAACTTGCGGGAATGTGTAGGCAGTTTGGCACAACCTGCATGAAAGCCATGGAGAATGAAGGCCTTCATTCTAGTTGTGTTACCTTAAGGAAGAAAAACAAGAGCGCTAAATGCCTAAATTTAGAGAATGAATTGGGTTAATAAAATGATACCTGTTTCTTCCGTGTTAACCCAAATGAATACAACTATTCAACCGACTTCTTTAGGGAAAAAGGTGCATTTGCATAGTACATTTATGTTGATAGTTCAGGTAGAGGAAGAATAAACTGTCTGACGAGCATGGCTGAGATTTTGGCATTAAGGGACGGAGGGAGTACATTCAAACGACAAAAACGATAAGTATAGATGCATAGCAAAGTTTATGAATCTAGAAAAGCTAAAATAAATAGTAATTTGGGACGGAGGAAGTACATTGAAACGACAAAAACTTGCCACAAAGGTAGTTTTGTTCGAGATGTTGAATTACCTTTGTGGCATTTTGGGACGAAAATTTGACTATTCTCGGAAAAATTTCTCCTCAATCCTTAAAAAGCTATAGCTTTTGTTCGAGATGTTCATATTCGTTACATGCTCTGGCATGAGAGAATATGATATCTTTGTTAATTCGTCAACTTTTTGTAAATATACAATGTCCTAAATATGCGTATTCAACTTTTCTAACTTCGAGCATCGATTTGAATGAACTATTTGGGTTGTCTAAACAATACTACTGTAATTATTGCGAAAGATTCACCATGTGAATACAATATTCTTTTATTGTGAAAGTTCTTTATAATGCAGTAGTGATTTTGTAAATATTTGTTACCATACTATTGTAAAAAGGTTGAAAACCGTATCATACATTTAGGAAGGGGGTGAATGAAATGTCCCGTGCTTTCTTCACAAATCTGTCATTTTACTCCTTCCGTTTCAAAATGTAGGTCGTTTTAACTTCCTTAGCTGTATAGATTTTGCTATACACCTAGAAAAATTAAAAAACCTAAATTTTGGAACAGAGGTAGTATTACCTTTTTTATAGGTAATTTTTTGTCAGAAAATATTTATTCATATTTTTTTATTATGCAAACATCTCTTTTAGAGCACATGGCCCAAACTCCGGCTTTATGACAAATGGCCCCACGCATCGACCCCCGACCCTACAAACCAGCGACAGGCAGCGCCGCATAAACCCGGACCTCAAAACCCTCCCCAAAACCCTAGCCGCCGTTCCAACCAAAGCCCGCGAACTCCCAGCTCAGCGGCGGCGCCGGCGGCGAGGAGGGAATTGCAGTCTTGCGATGGGGAGCGACACGGAGGCGGAGAAGAAGAGGGCTCCGGTGGCCCTGGCCCCCATCGCGAAGCCGCTTGCGGGCAAGAAGCTCTGCAAGCGGACCCTCAAGCTCGTCCGCCGAGGTCTGTAAGATTCCTATGCTCCATTCGCCGTTGGTTTTGGACGATTTCCCATGCTTAGATGCGATTGTTTCAATTTCGTTGCAGCCTCTGAGGCCAAATGCTTGAAGCGAGGAGTCAAGGAGGTTGTCAAGAGTATTCGCCGGGGGAACAAGGGGTTCGTAATCTGTACCGCTTTTACTCTGTTCCTGGATTGTTTGTTCATCCATTTGCAGCCTTATGGTACATCATATGGAAATGAGAACTACCATTCAACATTCGCATTGATTTCACCCTTTTAGATTCGAAGATTATAACCAATTGTGACTCCAAGAAATAAATTGCAGTTTCGACTGCAAAATTATGAAACTCCCGGTTGGGACTTGAGAAGTGAGAACTTCATCAACAAAGATTCCGAAAGAAATTCATCGTTCTTTTGATGAAATTGGTTTTTCTACTGTGATTTAGTAGCTTCTAACTGGGAAACATACACTAATTTGGATTTTTTTAAAACCTTTCTTCTAGAATAAACTCTCAAATCGAAAATACCACAACAATTGGAATATTCAAATGATGAGTGGATAAGGGTTATGGATTTCCGATTAACTTTTTGAACTTTCATATCAAAACTGAGGACACATTATCCTAAAGAAAGCTGTGTTTTGAGGTTTGTTCAATGGGAATGAGGGTTTGTGGCTGTGATCGCTGCAGCAGACTTTTATGGTAACTTGGCAACAGTGCTTTTTCTTTGTTGGATAAGGAGCCATGCACATGTTTTTTTTTCTAATAAACCTTTTCTAAGCGATGGTAGGTTAGGGAGGATGGAGAGGCAATGTAGTCAGAGACACATGTTTTTTCCTTCTATGGGAGGAAGCGAAGAAGAGAATCAAATGAGGCAACACCTCACGCTGCAATGTTGCTTTGCATTAGGCCCACCTGTCAATCTCTTGACTTTGTGGAGACTCCTGCTCAAATAAGCTGACACTAGTTAGCATTTGTGTTTATCTGTCTAGCAATCCACTCTACTGTTAAGATAATCCGACAGTTGGAAGATGCTTTGGCACGAACAAGAAGTGAAAGATGCCCTGCAATCAGTCTTTTCTGACTAACTTAATAATGAAAAAAATTAGGTGGAGTACAGGATAGTACATATTATGAATAGGACTATGGATGCATCTTTCTTCCAGTTTTGGGCCAATATAGGAATCTGTGAATGGCCCCTGGTTCCTACTTACTCTATTTTGTTCTGTACTCTGGAATCTGGAGTGGTATTTGTTCCACCGGTTCGAAAACAGTGTTCCACTGTTCCCACTAGTTTGGGCTGGAATCTGCTAAGGCACCACGTGAATCCACCCAGTCACTGGGTCCATATGGCATCTCAGTTTCGAATCAGCCCAAGTGCCCAATGGGGTTTTTAAAATCGGTAACCGGTATGGGCAGGGTCATCCGCCTAGTAGTGATTAGACAGAAAAATCAGACTGATTATGCGGCAGGTAGAGCCACCTGTTTTTGCATACAGCCTCGTAGAGCTGTTTTCAAAGCTCTGGCCCAACCCATATTCTACAGCATTGGATCTGGTCATGACGAGGACACCTTTTTGCATTGTGGCTCTGAGCTCTAGCTGTTGCAGCCAACTTACAGGGAAAAGAAAAAAAAAGTGAAACTGGTAGCAAGCAGCACATTTACTTAGCCTACTGGATCTTGACATGCCTAGGATACTTGTATGGCTGTAGCTGATGCATTGTAAAAAGAATTAAAGAAAAAATGACATTTACTTAGCCTAACTCTACTTTGGTAAATACCTATAATTTCTCTTGTCAAATCTAACCAAGTAGTCACATCCATAGGTTTTCCAACATTAAATTGTTATTTATCTTAAGATATGGTGTCAAATTTGTAGATTATCCTCTTATGCAAAAAAAAAGAACTATGTTATTTACTACAAATACTAGTTTGTTAGTATCCAAGGCATATTTTTCAGTTATACAATCTACTAGTTAATCACGAGAGCTGTTCTCCTAGTTGGTGAGTTCACTGAGTAGTTAGCCCAATTGATGCGGTAGTTGCGTTACCTGGCTAATATTAGATTTACTAGGACTTGTCCCTTCACCTTCTGATGCCAAGCTTCATGATATTCTGTTGATCAACTTAACTTTTCCTAAAGGAAATAGTGTACCATTCTGTCTTGATATAAGTAAATTACTGTTTTGCATTGATGCATTGTTGTTTGCTCATTCTCAAATACCTAGTCTGAATAATTTATGTTACTTGTTTGTTGACGTTTTCATTAACTTTCCTGTGTGTTGCTTTGGTCTTTGTAGATTGTGCGTGATTGCTGGCAACATTTCTCCCATCGATGTAATAACTCATGTTCCGATACTCTGTGAAGAAGCCAGTATTCCATACGTATATGTTCCCTCAAAAGAGGTATGCTGCACTGAACCTGCAATGTTAAGCTTTAAATCCCTGTATTTGTTTTCAGCATGAGATAAAAGGTTGATGATTCACTCTGCTAGGACGTGGTAATCACAGTGTTGCACAAATATTCTTAAACCAAGTAGAACATGCTGTTTGAAACTAGAAGAAGAAGTGGTCTGCATTGTTTGGTTGGTATTTTACTTGTTGAAAATTCAGTGGGTGATGAAGAGTATCATCTTTGATTACCTACATGTATATTTTAGTTCGTATTTTACAGGAACTAGCTAGGAGAGGACTCTCATGTTCTCTACCCATCACATTGTTCAGTGTTTTTCTTCCCTTCTAGTTCTAGGCATCAAGACTGAATGAAAAGGAGAAGTTTGTTCTGTCAAAATTTAGGAATGAAAGATCATCCACCTAGTTGTCCACTCGAGATGATTGATTTGGTTGTGTTTGCAGCTACATGACCTTGTCCACCTTGCTGATACATGTCCTTAATTTTCATATTTTTTTCTCCATTAGTACTGATCATAGTTTTACCATACGGGATCATGAACTAACTAATTGCATCAATATGCTGTAATGATTCCGTTGGCTTATTATGGTTTCCATGAATCGCTGCATTTACCATTTGATTGATACCTAATGCGATAACAATGGGGAAGCAGAGATCTGTTCTTGAAATCAACTATTACAGTGAAAGGGCATCCTTGCTCCTTTCCCCTAACATCGATTTCCCCCTCTCCCGATGATCACCTCTTTTCTTGATCTGGAGTGATTCTTTGTTGTATATCTTATTTGTGTTTGGCTTAAAAAGAAGGCCTTTTGTCCAACCTGTTCTGGCATCTATCGATTATCCATGGTGGTACTAGCAGTCATTTTGTGTATACCAGATTTTTGACTGGTTGCAACTGTTTGAGCGGAATATACTAGGAAATTGAGTATCCAATGTCTTGGACAATGTTTTCTGGGTGTCCTGCTTCTACTTTCCTTGTTCCATGATACCCGAAGTCCATATAACAAGTGTATGTTGATGCAAAATGACAACCTGAGAAATTGGCATGTCAATAATTTTCCAGTCCACCTGGTACTGAAAGTTTTTATTCTAAAAAAACTATGTATGTTTTATTTGACATTTGGTACTAGGAATCACTGAAATGAGGAACAAGAGGCTGATACTAGCAATGGCCGATAATGTCGCATTTTCATGCTCCAGTCCTGATCAGCAGAAAAGGCTGATGGACGTAGTACACATTACAATCATGAGATCCTACTGATGCGTTTTGTTCCACCCCCTGTTCCCCACAGGATCTGGCGACCGCCGGCACCACCAAGAGACCTACCTGTTGCGTGCTGGTGATGACCAAGCCAGCCAAGGGGGAGCTGGAGGGCGAGGTCAAGGAGAAGCTCAAGACGGACTACGACCAGGTCACGTCTGAGGTCGCGGAGGTCACGTCGGCCATGTTCTAAGCAAACCCACGGGGCCAACAGAAGCGCCGGCGTCTTTTCACCGTGACTTGGCCCTGTCTGTAACTTTGTACAATGCCAGTGTGACCTATCAGATTATCACTCGCCTCGCTGGACGAACCGGTTACATATGTGCCTCTTTTTTATGAACTTGCTGAGTAAACCACCATTTTGGGAGGAAAATGCCAGATCCTAGCATACTAGCAGCATCTGTTTGCCTTTGTTTTTTTAGGTTAATACTACGCTGCAAATCTGCAGCCTTTGCAGTACTGTGCGTTCTGGCACAGGACAAAGCATACGTGCTGCCTGTGCCCCGACGCACGGATCGTGGATCATCCACTGTTGAGCGCCCAGTCCTGCACTCCTGCTTCTGCTGCGCAGGCTGAGAGGAGTCAGGAGAGGACGGTGGTGTGGGTGTGTGCGGAGGTGGCGCCCAGAAAGGAAGAAGTGGCAGCGTGGCTGATTGGGACTAGACGGCGCCCGTCCTGTGGCGTGGTCTATCCTATTTTGGCGTCGAGGCCACGGCCCGGCGAGCACCGAGCAGCAGCGCTCGGCTTGCCGCTCTCCCTCGTCTGCCGGCCTTGTCCGGGGGTGGCGCTGGCAGCCGCAAGGCGACGGCGGCAGGGCTCTACCGCTCTGATCATGGTCCAGCAGGCCAGGCCAGAGCTGGGGGCGTAGCTAACCCTGCAAATAGAAATAACTTTAATAGTTAGGTTGAAATAACTTTAACAGTTTGGATTTTGCTTTGGTCTTACTTAGCTTGGGTGCTAATAGACCAACGCTGCTAACAAATTCATTTGGTTTGAGCTCCACCTCGCTAGTAGTTTGGTGTGGTGTGGTGAGGAATAATTATTATTGGAATTCTAATGAGTTGTACCATGGACTGTGTGTCGTGGCTGTCACATGAGCCGCATGGCAGTCAAGCACGAGTGCACGACACAAGGCAGACCTAACCCATCGCTAGCCCTGTACACGGTAAAACCTACACGGTCCGGTTTTACCGGTTTTGTTAAAAACCACCCAGGTCATGAAGGAGTCAAGTGGTCGGTTTAGAAACCGCCAGGTTGTACGGGTTCCACGGTTACGCAAATTATTTGCTGCCAGGTCTGGAGGCGGCGCCGCGGTGGCACTAATGGCCATGATGGGCGATGGGAGGTTCTCCTGGAAGTTCTTGGCGATGGAGCGTCAACCTTGATGCCGTCGACGCCGGGCGGCGGCGAGGTACGCGTGGAGTTAAGCGGTACACGGCGCGCGGGTGCGCGAAGCCAAGCCCCTGCAGGGTGAGCACGTCGGTCGTCATCCCGGGCTCGTTCTCCACGACACCTAGCGATACCTTGGGAAACTGATGGCTCGAGCGGTAATGCTCCGTCCCGGCCGCGGGCTGCGTTCGGACGGACGCTGCCTCAGTAGCTGGTGATG
The DNA here is from genome assembly GCF_000263155.2 of Setaria italica. Classification (NCBI taxonomy): domain Eukaryota; kingdom Viridiplantae; phylum Streptophyta; class Magnoliopsida; order Poales; family Poaceae; genus Setaria; species Setaria italica. Next base: position 12,511,632 of record NC_028453.1, read on the forward strand.
GCGTGCCAGACGTAGACGTACTTGAGCGCGTACTCCTCCTTCGCCACGCGCACCACCGTCTTGATGCCGGCGGCCAGGTCATCGGCGTTCTGGAACTTGCTGTTCTCCTTGATGCCGGTGAGCCTGGACAGGCGAGGCGGCTCGTCCCCGCCAGCGGGCTCGTCGGAGTCGGAGTGGTCGCCTGGTCGGTGTGCCAACGGACTGCCAGCCGTCGTCGATGATGACGAACTTGGGCGGCGGCGATGAGGCTGCGGAGCCCGGCCTCGACGCCCTCCTGGGTGACGTCCTGGTAGAAGGTGTCCCAAGTGCACCAACCGAAGTAGTCGACGATGCCCGGGAGCTTCTTCTTGGCGCGGATCTGGAACGTCTTGAGCGAGGACTTGGCCGCGGCGATGGCGGCGGCGAGCGCACGCGAAGGCAGGGTATGGACCATGTTAGCAGCTAAACGTTGAACGGGCTAGATGGTTCCTAACCTGACCCAAACCAAACCGCAATTTTCGGAAACGGTTAATCACGGGCTGGTTTCACGGGTTCACCGGGTTGGAATCAAACCATGTACAGGGCTAGCATCCTCTCGCCTCGCCTCCCTTTCCCCGCCGCCGCAGCCACGCGCCCGACCCACCTCCGCCTCGCCTGCGCCGCCGCAACACCACCACCTCACCCGCAGGCCGCAGCCAACGCCACCACACCTGGCTTCCCTCCCGATTCAGACTCCTCCATGGCCGGCGGAGGGACGAGCTCTCCATGAAGCCGGCGGAGGGACGAGCTCTCCATGAAGCCGGCGGCCGAGCTGTTCAAGAATCCGGCGGCGGGACGAGCTCTCCACGGCCGCCGCCGGTCCAGGTGAATTTTTCCGACGGAGGTACGAGTGGATGAGGCGCCCGATAGTGGGGAACCAGCTGCGCCACGCCACACCAGGTCTCGGCATCGCCATCGTCGCCTTCGGGATCTACCTCATAGGCGAGGCCGCCTACAACCGCGTCTACCGTCCCTCCGGCGACCACCACCACTAGACGGCCAGTCGGGATCCGTGGCTCCAAGGTAAATCCCCCACCCGCTTCCCTATTTCTTGTGGCAATGGTTTCGTGGTTGACAAGAGATCATGAAAAGTGTTTCTTGGTTATATCCTGCTTGCTCAATTTCGCCTGCAGCTACTTGTACTGCTTGGGGTGAATGAATTGAATGGTGTGCAGATTAGTAGCCGATTCCTTGCAAATGAATTAAATTGTCTTCAAACAGATCAATGATGAAAATGTAAATCAACTGTGGCTTGTGAGAACTACTAGCAGCTGTGGTTTGGTTTGTTACTGTCCTGGTTTGCCAGAGTCAATGCTGTTCATTTGTTAGAATAGGGAAAAGATTGTTACTAGCAGCTATGGACTTAATCTTGCGAGAAAAGATTTCCAAGCAAAGCCAATGAACTAACTTTGGTGAACTGATTAGTTAGACCATATTAAAAATCTGTCAAGTGGTTTGGTGAATTGGGACATCCATTGTTCATTAGTTAGAATCTAAGTGGTTTGTTAGAATCTGGACAGTTTTCTTGTCAAGTGGTTTGATGTATAAATCTGCATAGTGCTTTGTTAAAATCTTCTGATTAATACCTGATGAATGCCATTGACATCTTCTGCTGAACCTTGGATGCTCTGTTAGGAACCTGCAATTGAGCTGAATTTATTTAGGCTCATTTTGTTAGAAACCTTGGATATACCATGAAGTGGCAGTTTCAGATTATTTTGTGCTGTTCGTTACTACTGTATCGTTGAAAAATCTATCAACCTTGGATCTGCATGTTGTTTTTGGGCATTGCTAATTATAAGTAAACAGAGCTGAATTAATACTTGCTGCAGTCATCAATACAATCATAGAAAAATGTAGGTACTTCTGATTCACTTGCATTGACTAGTTGGATTTCTTTTGTAAGTTCTGTTACCTAATATTTCTGTGAACTACTATTCTTCCTGTATGCTTGCTGTGAACTAGTAATAATCTTCCTGTATGCTTTAGTTGTCTAGGGATTCTGTTGTCTAGCCTGTCAGCCAACATGTCCATGTCTACAAACATGTCAGAAAGCTCAGATGATTCAACTCAAACACGATTTCCTCGCCATTCCTCTCAGTACCGTTTCTTCCGAATCTGCCTTTAGTCTTGGAGGTAGGATTCTTGGGGAGTCAAGAAGCTCACTAACTCCGGAGATGTTAGAAGACCTTGTGCGTGGGAAGGACTGGTTATTCAAGGAAAAAGATGCAAGCAATGAAGGTATACCCTCTTCTGTTTTTGACATATGTGACTTTGCACATTCTCATGGTCATTTAAATTTACTTACCATATTATCATTTGCATTGCAGGTCAAGAAACTAGTGAAGATCAGCCTACTGACATGGTCACCTTTGTCACTCCATCAGGTACAGCACAGCACATACATCCTGCTGTATATGATAAACATGCTTCATTAACTTCTGAATAAGTATGTTTTTTCATCAGGTACAAGTCTGTCGATTCCACGTCAGGAACTCAGTCAAGTTCCTACATTCTTGTGAAGGTATGATCCCCTTGTAACTATAACTCAGCCATTTAAAAATAGCTTGTGGTTGGGTACAGTGATTCTCTTCTGTTTGCCATTGAGAAATAGCTTGTGGTTGGACCAGTGATTCTCTTCTGTTTGCCATTGAGAAATAGCTGATAAGTTAGCAGTACAGCAGCTGCCACAAGTTTGTTTTGTTTATCGCTGGTGCACGTGCCATTTTTCAAGTTTGGTTCTTCTTCTATGGAGTAACCTGTAAACTGATGAGAAATCCAATACATCTTGAACTATTTCTCTTTCAATTTTGTGTACTAGTCTGTAAAGCTGATTACTATGTCAAGCTGTCAGCTACTAGAAATTTTACAATATGGAAACTAGACGAATGAAGTAATTAGTATACAGGGGTTACTTTTTAGAACATTTTTACGTCAGCAGTACGCCATGATGTCTGCACCAACTGATATGTCTTCTGCACACGATTTTCGTCATTCTAGATATGGATCTAGTTCTTTATGCCCTACACTCTGTATTCTGTAGCTGTCGGCGATAATTAGCATATATCCATGAGAATTAGTAGTTTTGAGAAATGAGAACTGCTTGATGGTTGCCACAAGTGATTTTTTCTGTCACAGTAGTGAATTTTTCTGTTACAGTAGGTTAACTCTTGGTAGTCATTTTAACTCTCAAGTTGGTAGGTTAACTCCATGGGATTCCTTTCTTGAGTACAGGAACTGTTTGCTGTTCACTATCTATGCCTTTGTATTTGCACGTATGACTCAATTAAAGTTGGATTTGTGCATTGTCATCAGCTAGGTTATTTCTCTTTACATAGATCTTGCATTCCTGAGAAATGGCCATGAGGTATTCCTCTCAGTTAATAGCATGATCACAGTTACTCAGTGCTCCTTAGCTCTGAGTGAGTTTGGTGTTTGGCATGTGAAATTATAAAGTAATAATTCGTTCAAGCTTTGAGGAATTTAAGTGAATGATGCTGGGTAATTGAGTAGTAGAAGTACCAGCTAATTCATAGCAGCACCTGTCGCGGTGTCGTTCTGCAGCCTTATTCGTTGCCTTTGTCCTTCTGTTGAGATGCAGGAGGCCTTTCAATTGGCTAGTGCTTTTAAAAGTTAAATCTGTAGTCATGGCTCCACTGAAGGAAAAACTGATGGTTATGTGTAATTGGATCTTATCTTTTGCTGCTTGTGCCTGTGAGAGCTGGAACTGGAATTGAACTGAATCTAAACAAACAGAATTGGATTCCTTCTTATCAGCATTGCTGGTTCTCTTAATGAGCCATCTTGTTTTTTTTCAGAGCTGGGGGCGTAGGCGCTTTGCGTAGGAGAGAAATCAAGAAACGAACACGAGCTCGGCCGGGTTGGATTCTGACGATCTGTCTGATGCTAGGCGATTGCGTCCCGGCATGGTCTGGGCTGTGAGAGCTGGACTGGGTAAAAACCCCTGCGGCAAACGCTGGAGGACGGTGCGCGGTCCCCCTCGCCTTTGGTAGCTTGCCGTGAGCGCGCGTCGAAATGGGCAAAAGCCACGTACACGCTCTCGTTGTTATCCACCATTTTCATTAGGAACTCCATGTGTGTGAGAGAGTGCGTGTGTGTGTGTGAGAGAGAGTGTGTGTGAGAGAGAGGGCTCTATACATTCTGCATTCTCCTACAATGTACATGGTGATAATCATAACAACTATAACCATCAGCATGCGCTATAAAATGTATAGATTTCTCTCGCACCGTTTGGTATTAGTACGAGAAATTTTATGGTGCTCAAAATGTTTGAAGGTAAATCAAATATTGGTCAAAGCTGCTCAAGCCTGGCAAACTGTGACCACGAACCAAACAAAGATAGGTGCGACAGAAAAAAAGGTAAGAGACTTGTACAAGGCATGTGTATATATAGCAACTGTTCCTTCCTGATTCATCTTATAAAACTCTATTCGATAAAAGATTAGATTGCACACAAAAAAAAAACACTGAATTAGTCGTGCCCATTTAAAGAAGACGACAAGCATGTACATGTTGGGCTAAAGATCTGTAGGATCTTACTGGGTGTTCATTCGGTGCTGGAACAGATGGAGTTCCCGTATGCTCAATCATTGGCACTTTATTTGTAGCAAGTGGTCCAGAATCAATTTGTCGATACCTGAACATTTATCCAGGTCAAGTGGATCCATAGCAGCTAAATTTAGTCAACTTAAATTTAGCTGACCAAACTAGTATTTGAGCCGCATCTTTTGAGCTTTTTGAAAAAGTTGATGCTAGTTTTTTGGTGTTTAGCTTTCTGAGCTCAATAAAAGACGAAAAGTTCACAAAACTGATCTTTCAAATTTTAATTTTCATATAAACTCAACTTTTCTAGTCTTCCGGCTTTTCGAAATCTGCATAAGAAGTTCGTTGTGCCAGGAAACTCAAACTAACAGACTTACTCCCTGCGGCTGTGGTGATGCACGCGCGGCTCATCCCAAGAGAGCAGGATCTAAACATTCCAGTTCCATAGGTCCGGCCAAGCATCCCTTTGTTTGGTGGTGTGAGCTGGAAGGAGGAGTTGGTTGCCCTGGAGACTCGAGAAGCGCGCGTGGCCTGCACATTGAACATTGAATCCACAATCTGCTAGCTTTCTTTTGTTTGTCCAGGATCCTAAACTAAAGATGATCCATATGCATCCGTAAGAAATCACTACAAACAACACACTTCGATCTCAAAGGAATCGGATGCCACTTGACGTGTTCCGACAAAGTTTTATACAACACATCATGACTAAATGACATGACAACAGAAAGATTAACTTGTCTAACTCGAGGTCGCAAAGGTGTCCATCAACCAAAACAGATGCCTCGATTCTGTTGTTATCAAGTAAAGCTACCACTTCCAGGATTCCACATTGAAGCACATATTCATACGCTTCGTATCAACGGTTAGTTTTCCATCCAACACTTTCTTGTTGCCACTATTTTTTCAAGACTGCCTACAGTGGCGGATCCAGAACGGGGCTGCGCCCCGGGCTAAGCTGCTGATTCACACCTCCTGAGCCTCCTTTTCTCTAATTAAGATCATAGTTTTTTTAGCTAAACACCACATATGTTAAATGGGCTACATGGCTTGCCCCGAGCTGCAGCCCGGGCCCTAGATCCGCCCCTGGCTGCCTACACTGCATTTTGGTTGCACAAGCCCCCAATTCCTTTCCTTTTTGTCCCACCTTTGTGAGACTTGACCTTAACAAATGCATGGAGAATTAGATTAGGCAAGATGCAACTTGCTTTGCATAATGCACAGAGAATCTATTTTCCAAAGAAAAAAATAGATGTTAGAAGAATAAAAAAAAAGCAAACGCATGAACTTGAGTGCTCGGCATGTGGATGAAACTATTCCGTGCTAGGCACAAACTTTATTTATGTAGGGTTGTAGAGTGTTTTTTTTCTGTCAGCAGCAGGAGAGAGTTGCAACAGTTGAAGGGAATGGAAGACTGCAAGTGGACTGGAGAGTGGAGACAAAGACGAGGGAAAACTGGGAGAAGCATGTTACGGTCTTGCTTTGCTCAACCGCAACTGAGTGGAACAAGCGAAAGGTAGAAGAAGGAAGAACAGACAAGCGAAAGGTAGACGAAGGAAGACCAGACGAACGAGAATGAGCGAGCGGTAAAATGTTCTGTTATTTCTCGTTGCCGGTCTTAACAGAATGACCCAGCTTATATTCAGTTACAAGACCTTTGGCCCGGCTTATATTCAATTACAAGACCTTTGGCCCAATGTTCACTGGCACAACCACACGGCTCGCACACGGCCCGCGCGCACACAATAGCCCAACAATCAGCCCAAAACACTAATCACTCGGCTTCAACCTCTTTGAGCTCATCAGGGCCATAACACTGCCCCCTCCTTGAAGTCCAGCTTGCCCCCAAGCTAGAGCATCAGGGAAGCTACGCTGCAAATCAGTGATTTCATCCCAGGTGGCAAGTGAAGCTGGTAAACCCGCCCAGTGCACAGGTACTTGAGACACCGAAGATGATCCTTGATGCACATGCACCAGACAATGATCAAGAAGAGCAACCGGAGTTACCTGCACTGGTGAACTTGCCGGCAGAGTAGGCAATTCATGACTAACTGTTGCTGATGATGGAATGTGCCATTTGAGCTGAGACACATGGACAACAGGGTGAATTCTACAATCTTCAGGGAGCTCCAGCTTATAAGCTACCTGACCAATGCGTTGCAACACTTTGAAGGGCCCATAAAACTTGAAAGACAACTTCTGATTGGTTTTGGAAGCCACTAAAGTTTGAATGTATGGTTGAAGCTTTCATCCTTTGCCTGAGCTTTCATCCTTTGCCGTGCCCTGAGAAGTTGCTGCTGAATCAGTTTTGTCAGTAAATTTCATTCTGTCAACCACTCCTCCAATTCAAGAACCGAGCAAGCATTCAAATTAGTTATGCCAAAGTGCCGTGGTGGATGGCCATAAAGAACTTCAAAAGGTGTATGGCCCAAAGCTGAATGAAATGATGTATTATACCAATATTCTGCCAATGACAACTATTTACTCCATTGCCTCAGGCAGGAATGGACAGAACACCTTAAGAATGCTTCAAGACATTGATTTAACCTTTCAGTTTGACCATCAGTCTGTGGATGATATGAGGAGCTCATCAACAATTGGGTGTCAGATATTTTGAAAAGTTCTTGCCACACATTGGTAATGAAGATTCTATCTCTGTCAAAAATAATAGCCTCTGACAATCCATGTAATTTGTAAATATTGCTCATGTACAACTAAGCTACTTGTAAAGCTGTGAAAGGATGAGATAATGCCATAAAATGAGTATACTTGGTGAACTTGTCCACTATTACTATAATAGCATTCATTCTGTTAGAGGAAGGCAGGCCCTCCATGAAATCCAAACTAACCACAGTCCAAGGTGTAGAAGGCACAGGAAGGGGTTGTAATAGACCTGGTGGTTTCACGTGCTCAGCTTTAGCCTGTTGACAAACTCAGCACCCCTTAATGTAATCTCTAATTGTGCCCTTCATATTTGGCTAGGAAAATAAAGTTTTAATTCTGTGATAAGTGCCATGAAATCCAGAATGACCACTAATGCCACTGCTGTGTAGAGTTTACAACACATGCTGTTGAGCCAACTTGTTATTACCAATTCACACCCTGCCTTTATACTTGATAATTCCATCCACAATAGTGTAACCTTTAGAATCAATGCCAGAGATAGATAACTTAGTCAAGATTTGTTTTGCAGCTGGATCCTCTTTATAACTTTGTAAAAGCTTTTCGACCCATGCTGGTGTGCAAGAAGAAATTGCCAAAGTTGTCTCAGTGACAGGACATTTTGAGAGAGCATCAGCTGCTGCATTATTGATACCCTTTTTGTAAACAACCTTGAATTGTAAATCCATCAATTTTAGTAAAGCTTTGTGCTGTAACTTTTTGTGTATCCTTTGGTCAGTCAAGTAAAGGAGGCTCTTATGATCAGTTATAATAGTGAACTCCTTGTCCTGCAAATAAGGTCTCCATTTCTCCATTGCCATGAGGATTGCCATGCACTCCTTTTCATAAGTTGACATTCCCGGGTTCTTTGAACACAGTGGTTTGCTTAAGTAAGCAACAGGATGATCATCTTGCATGAGCACAACACCCAATTCTTGATCACTTGCATCAGTTTCCAGAACAAATTGTTCGCTAAAATTTGGTATGGCCATAACTGGTGCTTCTACTAAGGTTTGCTTGAGCAGCTGAAAAGCCTCCTTAGTTGCTGGTGTCCATTGGAATTGAACCCCTTTTTTTTAATAATATAGTGAGTGGCCTGCTTATCATACCATAATGCCTGATAAATTTTTTGTAGTATCCAGTTAAACCTAGAAAACCCCTCAACTCCTTGAGATTTGTAGGTGTTGGCCACTATTGAACAACCATAATTTTAGAAGGTTATGTGGAAACACCCTCAGCTGAAATGTAATACCCCAAATATTCTATCTGTTGCTTGGCAAAAGAACACTTGAACAATTTAATCAGAAACTGATGATCTTGAATAATATCCAACACTTGCTTCAACAATTGCACATGTTTACCAAATGTGGCTGAGTAGATCAAAATATCATCCATGAAAACCAACACTCCTTTTCTCAACAGCGGCTCAAAAATTTGATTCATAATACTCTGGAATGTAGCTGGTGCATTTGTAAGGCCAAAAGGCATGACCAAAAATTCATAAAGGCCACTGTGAGTTCTAAAAGCAGTCTTGTGCTCATCACCTTTGACAATCCTAATTTGATGGTAGTCCAACCTGAAGTCTAACTTGGAAAACCATTGAGAGCTAGCCAATTCATCCAATAGCTCATCTACTACTAGAAGTGGATGCTTATTCTTGACAGAAATTGAGTTAAGATGTCTATAATCAATACAAAATCACCATGTCCCGTCCTTTTTCCTTACTAACAAAATAGGGGATGCATAAGGACTAGTGCTTGGCCTAATTGTTCCCTTCCTTAACATCTTAGTTAACTATTTCTCAATTTCAGACTTCTGAGCAAGTGCATACTTGTAGGGTCTGACATTGACTAGCTGGTCTCTAGGAATTAAATCAATATGATGATTATATTGTCTTTCACGAGGTAATGTTGTAGGCTCTTTGAATAAATGTTTGTACTCCAGTAACAACTATTGTATTTCAGGGTGAACTGAAATCTTGTCATGATTTGTGACTGAGTGAAGCATCCCCAATTCTTCTTTCAACTAGAACTTGAAAACCTGAGGAAGCATCTGCACACAATGGGTGACAACTTTCCTTCTCAAGAGACCCTTCACTTTTCTGGTACTAATGGCTGTGCATTTTTTCACTTCAGGTTGAACCCCTTTCAGAGTAATCCTCTTGCCTTTATAAGTGAATTTCATAAGTTTCTTCCTTCAATGCACCCACATGGGACTACATTCCTCCAACCAATCCTCTCCAACTATCATATCATAGCACTTCAGGGCTGACAAGAATGTATGCTTTTGAGTGGCCCATTGTAAATTGGGAATTTTCTTAGTACAAGTCATGGGACTGCCATCAGTTGCCACAAAATAAGTTGTTGCACAATCATGTGTTTGGTACTTCAACTGATCAGCCAAGCTCTCACTAATGAAGGAACCCACACTGCCTGAATCTACAAGGATCAACACCTCATGATTTCCTATTGTGCCTTGCAACCTCATAGTTCTTCTCTTTGAAGTAACTTGAGATTTACTATCTCCAATTGCTATGACAACATCATTCTCCTGTTCATCATCACTTGGACAACTATCACAGTCATCAGTATGCTCCAGGGCATCCAACAATTCTTCAATCACATATAATGGTACTTGTGGAGGACACTTGTGGTTGTGGCCTCATTTCTCCCCACATTTATAACATAACCCATTCTTCTTTCTAAATGCCATCAGAGACTTAACCTTGCTATTAGGGTCACTTTTGTCAACCTTAGACTTGCTTGGCCCAACTTTCTTAGATCCACCCACCTTGTTTTTATCTGTCCCAAAAGATGGCTTGAAAGTTTTTTGTGAAGATCCTTTACCACCCCTTTGCCTTAGCTTGCAGCTAGTTCATTCTCTTGCAACAATGCTAAAGAAGATGCTGTCAACACATCTTTTAGCCTGTGCAAAGCAATTGCTACTCTAATTTCTTCTTTGAGACCACCCAGAAATCTGGTCACAAAATATATGTCATCATAGGCAGTATTGTACAGTAGGATGCCATGTGAAAGTTTCTCAAACTTCTCTAGGTACTCTGAAACAGAACCAGACTGGCGAAGGGCATCAAGATGACAAAGCTGCACTTGGTACTGATCTCTATCGAACCTGTCAAAAACAGCATCACAGAACGTCTCCCAATCCAACATCCTGCCTCTGCGCTCAAATGTTTGAAGCCACACCACCGCAGTACCCTTGAAATTGAGTTGTGCCGCGAACCTTGTCTTCAGGTGAGGACTCACCGCATACACCTTGAAATACATCTCACATCGATCACGCCAGAGCCTTGGGTTATCACCGTCAAATAGAGGAAACTGAAGTTTGGGCAAGAAAACATATCTGGTCCCAAACTCGCGATTCCCGGTCTGCGTGTCAAATTGAAGGTGAGAGGGGTCAGGGAACGTACTCGTGACTAGGCGTGGTGGATGAGATTTGAGGATCCCTCTGCCAGCATCCCGGTTGTTCATGTCATTGCGGTGTCCGCTGGGCTGCTCCGGGGTCGACGCGGGGGAGCGCGCTGCCTGCGGTGGAGCTATGTTGAAGTCGAAAGGATTGATCCAGCTTGGCGGTGGCGAAGGCGGTTGTCGCGGAACCGGCGGCAGTGCTGACTCCAGTCGATGCAGACACGTCGCCGCTTCCTCCGTCTTGTTCAATAATGTTCCCAGGGAGCTATCCGTCATGGACTGCCAAGCCTCGAGGCCGTTGATCTTATCCAAGGACTGCTGCATCATCAACTCGAATCCCCTGAACTTCCTTGTGAGATCCTTGAGAGTGGTTGTCATTTGCGTCTAGATCTTCGTTGACTTTCGGAGCGGTGCCGGATCTCGCGGGTTGGGTTGCGCGAAAAAATTTTGTGGAATCTATGGTGGACTAGGCTCTGATACTAATTGTTACGGTTTTGCTTTGCTCAACCGCAACTAAGTGGAACAACCGGAAGAACTGGAGGAAGAATAGACAAGCGAAAGGTAGAAGAAGGAAGAACATATGAACGAGAATGAGCGATTATTTCTTGTTGCCGGTCTTAATAGAATGACCCGGCTTATATTCAGTTACAAGGTCTTTAGCCCAATGTTCACTGGCACAACCACACAGCTCGCACATGGCCCGCACGCACACAACAACCTAACAATCGGTCCAAAACACTAATCACTCGGCTTCAACCTCTTTAACCTTATCAGGGCCATAACAAAGCAGCTTGCAGCTAATGGGGTGTGGAGTCGTCGGAGCCGGCCTCGCGCTGGCAGTTGAAGTAGACGGCGGCGACGGGCGGGCCGAGGTTGTAGAGCTCGGCGAAGTCCCTGGTGTTGAAGTTGTGGCGCCACCCGGGGGCGTACACCACCTGCCGGCCCAGCTGCTGGAACAGCACGAACACGAAGCGGTGCATCCCCATGGTCGGCCGAGGGTTCTCGTAGCACATCACCTCTTGCCCTGCGCTCATCATCACCAGAGCCATGCATGCATATCGATCACATACACAATCGTTATCAGTACTACTTGTACATGTGTAATAATGTTTTGAACTAATTAATTAACCTTAATTATGTGTGTGTAATTTATCTCCTTCTATGTAGCCGATCGACAAGTTTAAATAATGCCTGTGCAGATACGTGTTGTGTGATTGTGTCGTGTGGGTTTGATTTTCTTTTTCCCCGTAGTAAAAAGCTAAGCTTGTCTGGTGGACAGAGGGTAGCAGAGACAGATTAAGACAGGGAGCTGATGGCTCACCAAACGTTGCCCCGGTAGTTCCTGGAATATCAGTGACCAGCCTGCAGCATGAGAAGACAAGAGAGTGGATCAATCCGTATACCGTCATCATTATCATGACAAGATGTACATGCACTAGCTCTAAGCCTCTATACAATGGTCTAGCATATACACTACAGAGTCTGAGAGAAGAATAATCATCTGAATAAAGTTTTCATTACCAGTGCAAATACTCCCTCAGGTTGGGGTCATTTGGGCTAGGAGCATCCGGATCAATCATCACCTATGAATCAAGGAGCAACACAAAAATTAATTAAGTCATATACGAAGTCATTTTGTTTCTTTTTCATTCAGCTAGGCACGTACGAAATTAATCACTGATAATAAGATATACATAGAAGTAATTAATGGTTAATAATGGTTATGTGTATGCTGCGACGACGACGACGACTTCAAAGACGTACGAGGGTGTAGAATGTCCTCATGTCGGGCCCGCCGACCTCGACCCTGGGCTGGTGCGAGACCATGGACGGCTTGAGCTCGCAGCCGTTGGCGATGGTCCTGGCGCCGAAGCTGACCTTGAGCTTGGTGGTCTGGGTGAAGGGGTCCAGCACGTCGCCCACAACCCTACCAACGACCAACGGGTCCCTGTCCCTGCCGCCGGCCATCTCGTCGCAACTTGCTCGCACGAACAGGGGTGTTTTTGTACTTGGCTGAGACCTGCAGCAGCAGCAGCAGCAGCAGAGCTTCTTCTACCTGTAGCCTTGCTTGGCCTACTGGTTATTTCCATGCTCGTGTCCTGGCCACTTTATATAGGACTCCGTCATCGATCGATGAGCTCACTGTGCTTGTGCATGCTCGAGTTCATGCGTTTGCTTTTTTGCCGATTCTCAAGGCATTTATTTTTTCTTTGGAAAATAGATTCTCTGTGCATTATGCAAAGCAGGTTGCGTCTTGCCTAATCTGATTCTCCATGCATTTGTCAAGGTCAAGCCTCACTGAAAGGTGGGACAAAAAGGAAAGGAATTGGGGGCTCGTGCAACCAAAATGCAGTGCAGGCAGCTGTCTTGAAAAAATAGTGGCAACAAGAAAGTGTTGAATGGAAAACTAACCGTTGATGTGAAGCGTATGAATATGTGCTTCAACGTGGAATCCCGGAAGTGGTAACTTTACTTAATAACAACAGAATCGGAGCATCTGTTTTGGTTGATGGACACCTTTGAGACCTCGAGTTAGACAAGTTAATCTTTCTGTTGTCATGTCATTTAGTCGTGATGTGTTGTATAAAACTTTGCCGGGACACATCAAGTGGCATCCAGTTTCTTTGAGATCAAAGTGCGCTGTTAGTAGTAATTTCTTAGGGATGCATATGCATCTTCTTTAGTTCAGGGCCCTGGACAAACAAAAGAAAGCTGGCAGATTTTGTGGATTCAAAAATCAATGTGCAGGCCACGCACACTTCTTGAGCCTCCAGCACAACCAACTCCTCCTTCTAGCTCACACCACCAAACAAAGGGATGCTTGGCCAATGTTTAGATCCTGCTCTCTTGGAATGAGCCGCGCGTGCATCACCACAGCCGCAGGGATTAAGCCTGTTGGTTTGAGTTTTCTGGCACAACGAACTTCTTATGCAGATTTCAAAAAACTAGAAGGCTAGAAAAACCGAGTTTGTATAAAAATTAAAATTTGAAAGTTCAGTTTTGTGACCTTTTCGTCATTTTTTGAGTTCAGAAAGCTAAACAACAAAAAGCTAGCATCAGCTTTTCAAAAAAGCTAAAAAGATGCAGCTCAAATACTAGTTTGGTCTGCTAAATTTTACTTGGCTAGATTTAGCTGCTATGGAACTAAATTTGACCTAAATAAATATTAGTTAGCTAAAATGTTTTTTAGCTGACTGAACCTAGCTAAATTGATAAAAGACCGAATTATCTCTCCACATTTTTTATCAAAAAGATTGATAAGAGGTGGGACAGAGGGGTAGGATAGATAAATATCTCTTCAATAATCATTTAGCTGGCGGATCTAAACACCTCTAGCTAAAATTTAACTAGCTAAAAAAGTACTAAAGTTTAGCTAAATAGGACCTTAGTGGCAGTATAGTATGGGCAAGAGATGTGTTATACAAGCTATTTTGGATCCACCAGCTAATATTAGATGGCTAAATTTAGCTGCTATAGATCCAAACATAATGAATGCTATCATGGTAATAGTGGACAAGTTCACCAACTATGCTCATTTTATGGTATTATCTGATCCTTTCACAACTTTACAAGTAGCTCAGTTGTACATGAGCAATATTTACAAATTACATGGATTGCCAGAGGCTATTATTTTTGACAGAGATAGAATCTTCACTAGTAATGTGTGGCAAGAACTTTTCAAAATGTCTGACACCCAATTGTTGATGAGCTCCTTATATCATCCCCAAACTGATGGTCAAACTGAAAGGTTAAATCAATGTCTTGAAGCATTCTTAAGGTGTTCTGTCCATTCCTGCCCGAGGTAATGGAGTATATGGTTGTCATTGGCAGAATATTGGTATAATACATCATTTTATTCAGCTTTGGACCATACACCTTTTGAAGTTCTTTATGGCCATCCACCACAACACTTTGGCATAACTAATTTGAATGCTTGCTCAGTTCCTAAATTGGAGGAGTGGTTGACAGAACGAAATTTACTGACAAAACTGATTGAGCAGCAACTTCTCAGGGCACGACAAAGGATGAAAGCTCAGAGAGATAAGAACAGAACTAAGAGATAATTTCAAGTTGCTGATTTGGTGTATCTTAAACTTCAACCATACATTCAAACTTTAGTGGCTTCCAAAACCAATCAGAAGCTGTCTTTCAAGTTTTATGGGCCCTTTAAATTGCTGCAACGCATTGGTCAGGTAGCTTATAAGCTGGAGCTCCCTGAAAATTGTAGAATTCACCCTGTTGTCCATATGTCTCAGCTCAAATGGCACATTCCATCATCAGCAACAGTTAGTCATGAATTGCCTACTTTGCCGGCAAGTTCACCAGAACAGGTAACTCCGGTTGCTCTTCTTGATCATCGTCTGGTGCATCAAGGATCATCTTCGTAGTCTTAAGTACTTGTGCTCTAGGTGGGTTTACCAGCTTCACTTGCCACTTCAGATGAAATCACTGATTTGCAGCATAGCTTCCCTGATGCTCCAGCTTGGGGGCAAGCTGGACTTCAAGGAGGGGGTAGTGTTATGGCCTTGATGAGCTCAAAGAGGTTGAAGCCGAGTGATTAGTGTTTTGGGCCGATTGTTGGGCTGTTGTGTGTGTGCGGGCCATGTGCGAGCCGTGTGGTTGTGCCAGTGAACATTGGGCTAAAGGTCTTGTAACTGAATATAAGCCGGGTCATTCTGTTAAGATCGGCAATGAGAAATAATAGAACATTTTCCCGCTCGCTCATTCTTGTTCGTCTGTTCTTCCTTCTTCTACCTTTCGCTTGTCTGTTCTTCATCCAGTCTTTCCGATTGTTCCACTCAGTTGTGGTTGAGCAAAGCAAGACCGTAACATGCTTCTCCCGATTTTCCCTGATCTCTGTCTTTCACTCTCCAGTCCACTTGTAGTCTTCCATTCCCTTCAACTGTTGCTACTCTCTATTGCTGCTGACAGAAAAAAAACACTCTACAATCCTACATAAATAAAGTTTGTGCGAAGCACGGAATAGTTTCGTCCACATGTCGAGCACTCAAGTTCATGCGTTTGCTTTTTTTCGATTCTCCAGACATCTATTTTTTTCTTTGGAAAATAGATTCTCTATGCATTATGCAAAGCAGGTTGCGTCTTGCCTAATGTGATTCTCCTTGCATTTGTCAAGGTCAAGGCTCACTGAAAGGTGGGACAGAAAGGAAAGGAATTGGAGGCTTGTGCAACCAAAATGCAGTGTAGGCAGCTGTCTTGAAACAATAGTGGCAACAAGAAAGTGTTGGATGGAAAACTAACCGTTGATGCGAAGCGTATGAATATGTGCTTCAATGTGGAATCCTGGAAGTGGTAACTATACTTAATAACAACAGAATTAGGGCATCTATTTTGGTTGATGGACACCTTTGCGACCTTGAGTTAGACAAGTTAATCTTTCTATTGTCATGTCATTTAGTCGTGATGTGTTGTATAAAACTTTGCCGTGACACGTCAAGTGGCATCCAGTTTCTTTGAGATCGAAGTGCGCTATTTGTAGTGATTTCTTACGGATGCATATGCATCGTCTTTAGTTCAGGACCCTGCACAAACAAAAGAAAGCTTGCAGATTGTGGATTCAATGTTCAATGTGCAGGCCGCGCGTGCTTCTGGAGCCTCTAGCCCAACCAACTCCTCCTTCCAGCTCACACCACCAAACAAAGGGATGCTTGGTTGGGTATGTGGAACTGGAATGTTTAGATCCTGCTCTCTTGGGATGAGCTGCGCGTGCATCACCACAGCCACATGGATTAACCCTGTTGGTTTGAGTTTTCTGGCACAACAAACTTCTTATGCAGATTTCGAAAAACTAGAAGCCTAGAAAAACTGAGTTTATATGAAAAATTAAAATTTGAAAGTTCAGTTTTGTGAGCTTTTCGTCATTTTTTGAGCTTAGAAATCTAAACACCAAAAAGCTAGCATCAGCTTTTCAAAAAAGCTCAAAAGATGCAGCTCAAATACTAGTTTGGTCCGCTAAATTTTAGTTGGCTAAATTTAGCTGCTATGGATCCAAACTTGACCTAGATAAATGTTAGTTGGCTAAAAAAATTTTTAGCTGACTGAACCTAGCTAAATTGATAAAAGACCGAATTATCTCTCCACCTTTCTTATCAAAAAGATTGATAAGAGGTGGGATAGAGGGGTAGGATAGATAAATATCTCTTTAATAATCATTTAGCTGGTGGATCTAAACACCTCTAGCTAAAATTTAGCTAGCTAAAGAAGTACTAAAGTTTAGCTAAACAGGACCCTAGTGGCAGTATAGTATGGGCATGAGATGTGTGATACAAGTCAATTTGGATCCACCAGCTAGTTTTAGCTGCTATGGATCCAAACAGTCTCTAGCTAAATGCTAAAGATTCTTTTAACTTGTTGAACTAGCTAAACTGGCATAAGACCGAATTGCTCCTCCATCTTTCTTAGAAAATTAAGATGGGTGGATCGGAACAAAAACAGGACCAAACATGATAGAATATACACTGTACAAACAAACAAATAGTTTTCTAAAAGCAATTCAACAGCACATAAGTGAGGTGGTTGAGGAAAGGGGTGGGATATGAGAAGTTTGTTTGAAGAGGCGGAGATACTAACGTGGGTTGTATAAGATGAGATGAGGAGGAGACTTTGAAGAAGTGCGATGATCTTGGTAGTAATGGTGCATGGGATGAAAGAGGAGGCGTTAGGGAAGAAGAAACAAGGGACAACAAATGGATCTTTTGATACGTTTTGACTCCGTTGTCTAAATATTGAAGTTTAATTTAGTGTGGTTTACATAAGTATGTGTGAATAGTACACCAATCTGAGGCAATACTGCCATTTTCATTTTAAGGAATTGCATAAACCCTACAGCATTTCATTTTGATTTTGATTTTGAGTTTGAGTTTGCTCCTTGTAAGCGATTTTGTTGCAAAAGCCAACCTAGTAACTGGGTCTGGGTACATTTAGGTTTTCTCTTTTGTTCTTGTGACGCACTTAACAAGCTTTGTTTTTGTTTGTGGGGCAGTTCAGGCATTTCAGATATTGTCATCACTGTCAGTATTTCAGGTAATAAATTTTTTTAAAAAAGATGCAGTAATAATTTTGTGCACAGCTGCCATTCCACTTGTACCCGATTCTCCATCCCCACAGTGCAAAGCCAAAGCACATAGACCGGCAAAAATTCCCTTGGCCGTATTCCTCCTGTCTCTCCATTTTTCGCCTCAGAGGCGAGGGCCACACCGGCTGTCATCATCCGTGCCTCCCTCATCGATCCTCTCGAGCCAAAGACGCTTTCGCTGCGTCGCTTTATTTGCTCTGGCCTCTTTTCGATCGCCTTTGGACCCCTCCCTCCTCCCGAGCCGGTGCCGGCCCTGCCCCCACACTGCCTTTGGCAATTCTTTGGTTCCAGAGAATCCCCAAAGGTGGCTTTCTCATCTTTGCTACGGAAATTTGTACTGCGGCCACAACACGTCGCAGCTTCCAATAAAGCTCCCTCTGGCTTTGTTTTATGGCACGAACGATAGTCGATAGGTGTAATTTTTTTTCCATTCCTACTTCAACGCTTTCTGGTTTGAATTTCTGTATGAACTGTATATGTGTTGGAACGGATTGGAAACATCCAAACTTGTGGGTTGGAGGTGCCGGCGGTCGAAGATGAAGAGGGCGGTAGCACCATGGAGGTGGAGAGGGAGGTGGCGGCATGGATATGGTGAGATGGAGTGGACGGTGGTGGTGCGGTTGTTGGGGGAGATGTCCGGTGATGCCCCGGCGACCTGATGGCGGGCGGAGGCGACAACCGCAGGGATGGGACGGCGGCGGGACGGGTGGAAAAATCCAAGGTGTGGCAGTTGGCTTGTCCGTGCATGGAAGGAAAATATAGCAATCCAAATATTAGATTAGTATATTTGCATATAGAAGAGAGGAATTTAGGTCATAGTCTAAAAAATTCAGGGATAGCAATATATATAGGTATGTTGTTGGAGTAGTTTTTTTTAGTGTTTTTAAGTATCCTGGCAGTTTATAGGGATAGCAATCCATTTTACATAAGTTGTTGGAGATGCTCTGATGGACGTAATTTGAAGGAATTGAAACGTTCCATGCAAGGCTACACAGACTGAAGTGCACACAACTTCCTTTATAATCTATGGGAAGCCTTAAGCTTCTAGTAATTCTTATTTAATGATTGCAATTATTCCTAATTGATGTGATTAGAGCTTCTCCAATGGTTATAGATAGCAGCAACACAATTCTTTCCTTCCTCGTTTGATAGATTAGTCATGAACTCATGATATGGCGAGACACTTTCTTCCGTTCTTGTGATTGGTCATGAAAAATTGTGATATTAGCAAGCTCGGCCTTGCTTTCAAGCTTTCCCAGGTTTCTTTGCTTTCCACAAATTTTGGTGTCTCCACATCTTCTCAACCTTACCAGTTGCGCTTCCTTGTTCCGAAACCGTACTCTTCAGCAAACTCACCGAGATCTATGGTATAAGGATATGGCTACGTGAGAACTAGTGAAAAGGACATGGAAAACATCATTAGAAGTTTTAAAAGAACCAAACAGTGGACAAATGCGAAGTATTACGATTTTGTTGATGAAGTGAATGTTTTCAGTCATCTTTGTTGCACAAGAATGGTCAAGAAATTGGTGCGCAAGATCATCGTGCATAACAAATTAACAATAAATATAGCTTCACAGAATTGAGCAGAATTAGTCTCTAGCTCATAGCCTATGTGTAAATATTCTGCCTAACCATTTTACCTAATAATGTTTTGTCAACAAACTTATACTCATCACAAACACTTGAGGATTTGAGGAATGCAATCAAACCAAGTGTCAAGAGCTTCCAAAAATATTTAGTCGTAAAATATAAAAAATAACGTGTTGATTTGTTTTGAAAATTATTTTCTTGTCGCTAGGTATCTAATGGTGGAACCTGTCCACTCGGATTTGAGCTCCAACTCCGTATGTGTATTCATAGTTTCAATTAATTGTTCTTTCGATAAATAAGCTACATGTTGGTTAAGAGCGAGATGTCTAGGTGATTTTTATCAATTTCAAGATTTGTCATTGTCCCGTGAAGTTGGTATAAGGGTATGATGCATGTATGTGTTCACATGAGAGTAGTGAATATTCGTGTTTGTGTAGGTAACATTTGCTTTCACTATGTTTTAGGAAAAAAATGTGCTTTAGTAATCGCATAAATTATTCGACAGAGTCATACCATAAGAATTGCATCGATGACAGTAAAATGTAAAAGGTGCAAGTATTTTTTTGACCAGACATAGTAGTTTATTGGTAGAAAAACTTCAACAGAACAGGGAGTCATAATATACTTTCAAACAACAATAGTCGATCCGAATGTCCCATTTTTGCTCCTCTTCGTCATTCTTGCGAACCCCAACAACAAAAGGAGGAAAAAAACGGGCTGAGAAAAATCCTCCATGGTTTTCTATCCCGGTTTCCCATGGGAGGTCAGGTGTGGCAGGCGTGTTTGTTCCCTCCCTTCCCCTCTCCTCCGGTCCTCCCCTGCTTTTGTGCTTTTGCGTGCTGCCGGAGCGCAAGCATCTTCTTTTGTGTCATTTGGCTCTGACAGGGCCCCAGAGGCTACCCTGCCCACACCGCTGCTGCCACTGCCTGTGTGTGTGGGGCGTGGGGGAGAGAGAAGGCTGCGCTGCGCTGCGTTGCATGCTTTTCTTGGCCTCACGCTTGTTCCATGTTTGAACACGCATTGCACGCAGGACACAGCAGCAGGGGCACACACCTTCTCCCCTTCCTCTCCCTTGTCCACTCTCTTGGCTCCGCCTCCCCTCCGGCAATGGAGGCGCCTCCGCCTTCTCCGCCCTCCCTGTGGCTCCTCCTCCTGCTTCTCATCTCCTCCCCTTCGACTTCAGTGGCCCTCCTCTCCCCCCAGGGCGTCAACTATGAAGGTTCCTTTCTCCTTCTCTCTGTTTCTTTCTGGGGTCTTGGTTCTAGTTCTTTTCTTCTCTGCTTTGGCCTTGGAAATCAACCTTTTTATTTCCCGTGGTTTTCTGTTTCTTAGATGAAAATGAAATCAAGAATCGATTGTGTTTGGTTCTTTCAATCCACTGTTTCTCTTTTTGTGTCTCTCATTGGAAGGTGCTGATTCTAGTAATACCGATTGTTTGGCAGTGCAAGCTCTGATGGCGATAAAAAACCTGCTCAAGGACCCCCATGGCATGCTCAAGAGCTGGGACAAGGACTCCGCCGATCCCTGCAGCTGGCCAACGGTCACCTGCTCGCCGGACAAGCTCGTCACTGGGCTGTAAACAAAGCCACTTCCTTCCTCCTCATCTCTACCTGCTTTAATGCTTATCCCCTTGTGTTCTTACCAGTGTTCTGTTGCTGTTTGGTTGCTTCGCAGGGAGGCCCCAAGCCAGAGCCTCTCCGGCATGCTCTCCCCAATTATAGGCAACCTCACCAATCTTCAGATTGTGTGAGTGTCAATTCTTCTCACGGATGATAGCCTTGTCATTGGCACAAATTGGACCAGAAGTTGATCCTTTGTTTTCCTTCCCTGTTGCAGTCTCCTGCAGAACAACAACATCACTGGCCCAATCCCGGCAGAGATTGGCAAGCTTGCAAATCTCAAGACACTTGATCTCTCCAACAACCACCTGTATGGTGAAATCCCCACCACTGTGGGCCACCTTCAGAACCTGCAGTACTTGTGAGTGCAGCTCCACAGTACAAGCCTCCCATTAATGCTGTTCCTCAGGCTTTCACATTAAATAGTTCCTGTCTCATGTCATGCTAAGCTGGGGTTTGTTCCCATGTTCAGGAGGCTCAACAACAACACCCTGTCTGGTCCATTCCCTTCGGCATCAGCTAATTTGTCCCAGCTTGTTTTCCTGTGAGTGTTTGTGTTCATGTTTGGGTGTTATTATACTTGGGTCTGTACTCTACTCACTGTGCACTGTATCTTTCAGAGACTTGTCATACAATAACCTGAGTGGTCCAATACCGGGGTCTTTGGCAAGAACATTCAAGTAAGCCTGCAATTCTAAGACTCTTCTTTTCTAGCACTTAATTTTCAGCCTGAAAGGCTGAAAGTATAGAATTTACATGTGGAATGTTACAAACATTGTTTTTCTGCTGTTGGTTTTCTTGCAGCATAGTTGGGAATCCCCTCATCTGTGGCGCAAACGCAGAGAAAGATTGCTACGGGACTGCACCGATGCCAATGTCCTACAACCTGAATAGCTCACAGGGTGCTCTGCCGCCGGCAAAATCTAAAAGCCACAAGTTTGCAGTTGCATTTGGTACAGCAGCTGGTTGCATCAGCTTCCTTTTCCTCGCTGCTGGATTTGTGTTCTGGTGGAGGCATCGTCGAAACCGGCAGATCCTTTTTGATGTTGATGGTAAGCAGACCTCGATCACGATGTTTACTTGCAATCCATGCATCATTTGGTAGCCTAATAGATTGGCAATTGTTGATGAAACTATTCTTGGTATGAATTGGCCACATGCAGACCAACACCTGGAGAATGTTAGTCTTGGAAATGTGAAGAGGTTTCAGTTCAGGGAGCTTCAGTCCGCAACAGACAATTTCAGCAGCAAGAACATACTAGGAAAAGGTGGATTCGGATATGTTTACAGAGGGCAGCTCCCTGATGGAACTCTTGTGGCCGTCAAGCGACTGAAGGACGGCAATGCTGCTGGTGGCGAGGCACAGTTCCAGACTGAGGTTGAAATGATTAGCTTGGCACTGCACAGAAATCTTCTCAGGCTCTACGGGTTCTGCATGACCGCCACAGAGAGGCTGCTGGTCTACCCATACATGTCAAATGGAAGCGTTGCGTCGCGCCTCAAAGGTAAGCTTTCTAAAGATTCCAATGTGTGCTTAATGATTATATCCTTGATAGCTAGTGCAGCCTCATTTCTGTCAGTAAACCAAGTGGAGCAAGTGCTTTCTTTACTCATATAATAAACCCACTTGCAGTAGTGCAGAACAAATTCTCAGTTTGCTTTCCCTGGTCATACCACGCCTAAAAGAACGGTATTGCAAGTTGTGACTCGACAAGCCGAATTCTGAAATAACTGGAATTGGATTCTCCCCACTTATTTTTCCATTGGACAAATATTTGGCACAACATAGAAGCATATGATTCCTATCAAGGCAAATCTTCTCACTTTATTCCGCTGTGATGACTACAGCAAAGCCACCTTTGGACTGGGCGACCAGGAAGAGGATAGCTCTTGGCGCAGGGAGGGGGCTACTCTACCTGCACGAGCAGTGTGACCCCAAGATCATACACAGGGACGTCAAAGCAGCCAACATTCTGCTAGATGACTACTGTGAGGCTATTGTTGGTGACTTTGGGCTCGCTAAACTCCTCGACCACCGGGATTCACATGTCACCACTGCGGTGAGAGGCACTGTTGGTCACATTGCGCCTGAGTACCTCTCCACTGGCCAATCCTCTGAAAAGACCGACGTCTTCGGCTTTGGCATCCTGCTGCTGGAGCTAATCACCGGTCAGACCGCGCTAGAGTTTGGAAAGGCGGCAAACCAGAAGGGAGCCATGCTTGATTGGGTAAGAAATATGCAAGTCTTATATATGTAGCTCATCGGACAACCAGAATTTAACAATAAGGCATAAGAGATCTGCCAGAAATGCATTGTTGGTTTCTTGATTTACTCGGCAATGCTAAACATCAACAATAAATTGGAATTTTGGAATGATCTGCCAAAAGCCGTGTGCTTGATCAAGCAATGTGTCATCGGTTTTGTTGATCAGGTGAAGAAGATGCACCAGGAGAAGAAGCTGGACGTGCTGGTGGACAAGGGGCTGAAGGGCGGGTACGACAGGATCGAACTGGAGGAGATGGTGCAGGTGGCGCTGCTGTGCACGCAGTACCTTCCCGGGCACCGGCCCAAGATGTCGGAGGTGGTCCGGATGCTGGAAGGTGATGGCCTTGCAGAGCGGTGGGAGGCCTCACAGTGCGCCGACTCTCACAAGTTCAAGGTGCCTGAGTTCAGTTTCAGGCGCTGCTACTCCGACCTCACCGACGACTCGTCGCTGCTGGTGCAGGCCGTCGAGCTCTCAGGCCCAAGATGACATGATGAGTTAAGCATATAGCATGAGCAATTCAGCATCAGCACCAGCAGCAGTTGTTGCACCTGTACAGACAGCATGAGGACTGGGAATCCTGTGTAGATTGGGGGAATAAATTGAGCCATACTAAAATAGTATAGAATGTATTAGATGAACTGTACAAAAGAAGAGCGTAAGGTTTGTACTGATATGGATGTTTACAGATTTAGTAGTAGAGAAAATAAGACTAGTTTAATTTAGTAGTAGAGAAAATAAGACTAGCTTGTGAAGGAACCTTTTGTGAACCGGCAGATTTTTGCTTGACTTGTCATGCTCTGTTGACTCTTCCTGCCACTTTATGCTTTTCAGTGCTGTATTTTTTCGGAGTGCAACAGGTGCTAAAATCTTATCAGAATCCCTAGTAGATTTGGACACAAATGAAATATTGTCCAAAGCCTTGAATTTTAGTTATTTTATTTTTTCTTGGAGTGCAACAGGAAAGTTGAAGGAGCGTCTAGCTCACCACTTCAGTAGTTTGATACAAGCAAAACACCAGAAATAATGGCGTATCTAATCTCAATCAAAAGGGGCTGGTTCTTGAGGTCCATTACCTAACAATTTATAGCACTGATCTAACATATTTGGACAGATAATGGTTTTGCATACAGAAAAAGAAATTTGAGTTGGGGATATCATGGGGAACACAGATACTGAGATACATGGAAGGGGGGAAAAAGGTTGAGCTTGTTACCTGACCCGCTAAGGATGTTGGAACGCAATTTTCTTGCGAGCTTGCGTGGCGTGGGGAGGCCTGTCGAATAGTAGGAGGAGCGACGAGCGGCGGTGGTCGATGTGTGTTTGGCGGGTCGGCTGCACGGAGCATCTGCTGCTCCGCTCGTCGGAGAGGACGGCGGCAGCTCCAGCCTTGCGCTATTTCATGGGCCGGAGATCGGACAAGTGGGCCTAGGATTGTTTGTATGGGCCGGTTCGACAATCCACTGGGCTCACCGCCGACAAGAAGCGTTCAAGCAAGCAGCCAAGCCACCAACGCAGCAGTAGCGCGGCGCCGGCGCGTGCGCGTCCCATGGCCTGAGCCGCCGAGCGGCGAGCCGCGCCGCCGATGCCCTCGTCCCCGCCGTCCTCGCCCGACGCTGCAACCCTCACCCCAAGGTCCGCCGCAACGCTCCTCGCCCGCTGCGCCTCCCGCGCCGCCGCTGCGGCGCTCCACGCGCGCCTCCTCCGCTGCTCCCGCGCCTTCTTCCGCTCCCCGTACCTCGCCAACTGCCTCGCCGCCGCCTACTCCCGCCTCGGCGCCGCCCCGTCCGCCGTCGCGCTCCTGCGCGCCGCACCCAGGCCCAACGTGTTCACCCACAACATCCTCCTGTCGGCGCTGCTCGGCTCCGGCCACCTCGGGGACGCGCGCAGTCTGTTCGACGGGATGGCCCAGAGGGACGCGGTCACCTACAACGCCATGCTCTCCGGCTATGCCGCCGCCGCGCTCCGGGAAGAGGCGTTCCGTCTCTTCTGCTCCATGAGGGAGCGTGGCGTCAGGCCAACGGGCTTCACCTTCTCCATAGTATCATCAGCGGTTGCCTCTGCCCGCCACGGCCAGCAGCTTCATGCCGCTGCTGTCCGACATGGCCTGGCGCACCTTGATGCCGTAGTCAGCAATGCGCTCATTGATATGTATCGCCGGATTGGCCTCTTGCAGCATGCAGCGCGTGCCTTCTCGTGCATGGAAGAACCAGATGTCACTTCGTGGAACTCCATCATGTCAGTTTACAAGGATCAGGTTCTCGGCAGTACTGTCTTTCAGTGTTTCCGGTCCATGAGGAGCAAAGGCTTTTCAGTTGATGGCTTCAGTGTGTCCACCGTGCTCAGTGTCTGCTCAGATGTCAAGGACTTCGCCAAAGGTGACCAGATGTTGGCACTTTGCGTTAAAATGAGCTTCCTTACAAACTCCATTGTTTGTAGTGCTGTTATTGACTTCCTCTGCCTGTCTGACAGGCTGCCTGATGCTGTTCAGCTTTTCAGAGGAATGCCAACATGGGCTTCAGAACCTTGCAATGCACTGATATCGGGCTATGCAAGGAGTGGCCTAATGGAAGAAGCCCTCAGCCTCTTTGCGGCGTCTATGCAAAATGGTGTAGTTCCAACTGAGTTCACTTTTGCTAGTGTGCTGAGATGGAGTTCATGCTTTGGTTTAATGGAGCAGGGCACTCAAATCCATTGCCTCATTTGTAAGCTTGGATTTCAGGATGATGTAATTGTTTCCACGGCCCTCACTGACATGTACTGTAAATTGGGGTTAACAAGGCATGCCAGGAAAATCTTCAGGACAGTTGCTGCCAAAGATCTGGTGTTATGGAATACAATGCTGCTTGGCCTATTGCAAAATGGAAGAGGTAAGGAAGCCCTTGGGGTATTTAGAAGGATGCTCAAGTGTGGTATCCAACCTGACAGAATCACTCTTTTTGGAGCTTTATCTGCATGTAGTTTGGAAGGGCTGGTAACTGAAGGGATGGATATAATTACCCTGTTTGAAGATAGGTACCATATTATGCCTAGCATGGAGCACTATACTTGTGTGGTCGACATGTTATGCCGTGCAGGAATGTTGAGAGAGGCAGTTAATTTTGTAGAGAACAAGCTGCCAAAGTTTAGTGCTGCTACTTTCTCTAATATTCTGGAGGCTTGCATAATCCAAGGGAACATTGGCATGGCAGAGCTAGTTGCTGAAAAGATGGTGATGCAAAAATCCCGATCATCACTGCCATATATTGTTTTAGCTCAAACGTATGGTGCCAGATGTAAGTGGGAAAAGGTGGCTGGAGTGTGGAGGTCAATGGAAAATCAAAGAGCAAAGAAGGCTCAGTCATGCAGCTGGCTGTGTGTCAAGAATCATATTTATGTGTTTACATCAGAACAGATATTGCACCATGGAAAAGGAGCTACATATGAGGTGTTGGATCTTCTATTTTGGGACATGATGGATCAGCCCAAGAACAGTGAAGGATTAGGTTGTCTCCAGCTGTTCCCGGACTAACCTTAGTGAGCTTCCTAACTAGTTACCTTGCATTGACAATACAGAAGTTTCGGAGTGTCAAAGACTATGAACACTCAAAAAAGGTGCTTTCAGGTCCGTGAATCCTTTTGTATTATTTCACCATACTTCTTTTCCAATGTTTTTTATTGCAACTGTTATTTAGCAGGTTGCAGTAAGCTATTGCAAGACTTGGTTAGACTATTGCAACCTGGCAATTTCTTTGTGTGAATGTAGCTACTGCAAGGTTACATAAGATATTGAGATATGGGCAGGTAAATTCTTCTCTCCTGTCAATTGGTACATAAAATTCATCAATACTAGCAAGTCATCTTGGCTTTTAAAATTTCAACATTTGGTGGCTAGATTTGGTACTTCTGATATATTGTTTCCCACATCTTCAGTGTATGTGTCAGCTGATTTGTTGTAAACTTAATATAAAATTGTACATATCCACACCTAATTCCTACATTTTGTTTGCAATGTTTCAGAAACATATCTTTTCTAACAGCTGCTGTGCTGGAAAATTGTTGATGAAGTTACGAATGGGATATATCAATTTTCTAAAAGCCATGCATCTACAGTTTGTGTGGTGGGTGCTGGTCATTCCCTACACATGCTGTGCTATCAAATGACATCACTTGCTCATGCTAGGTGATGGCGCCTGTCTTTGTTAGTTTCTTGCACTGGTAGGTGCTGATTTCTTTGGTACCGGCAGTGCAAGTTCTGATCATCAAGAGCCTGCTCAAGGATTCCCACGGAGTGCCCAAAAACTGGGACATGGACTCCGTTGGTCCCTGTGCCTAGTCTTTGGTCTCCTGCTCACCAGAGAATCTTGTTATTGACTCACTGCACTGTAAGCTAGACCCCTGCGCTCCATCTATTCCCAGCTCCAATTTGAAGCCACTGTATAGTTCTCGTGTTCTTATTATTGTTCTGCGATTGTTTGACTGTTTATCAGTGAAACTCCAAGCAAGAATGTTTCCGGTCTGCTCTCCCCGAGCTTTGGGGGATGTTCAGTCTTGAGACACTGTAAGTCTTCTTCCTACGGATACAGCGAGTTTTGTGTTAGTGTTCCTTTTTTTTATTATTGGGGGGTGTTTCCTGTCCCATTCTGCTGCAGGATAACAAGCTAACTGGGCAGATCCCGAGAGAGATTGGCAAGGTAGCAAAGCTCAGGACCCTTGACCTGTCCAGTACTTGTAAGTGAAGTATATGCGCCATGTCACAACTTGTTTTCCATTTTTGCCATTTCTTAATGGTTTGTGTTCTTGTTTGGGTAACCATATTCTGGTTTACACTCACTGTACACTCATGTCTTAGGGACCCGTTGTACAATAGCTTGAGTGGTCCTATACCGAGAACTTTTGCAAGAACGTTCATGTAAGATCCAGTCTTGTGTTTGTTCTCCTGTGCAGCATATACTTTTTTTTTTGTTTAGGCGTGTGATGCATATATAGGAAGTCAATGCTTTGAAGAAATTTGTAGAAAGTTGAAGGCTTGTGTTTTTTCTGCCATTGTTTTTCTTGCAGCTAGTCGGGAATCCTCGTATCTGCGCTGCTGAACAGGGTTGTACTAGGCCTGTGCTGACACTGATATCCTGTCCCTATATCACCTGTCAACAGTAGAAGCCAGTATGCTGTAAAGTATTTTACGCTTCGCTTGATGAGTAAGCAGTAGTCCTTCCGTCTTAAATAAAAGGTTTTGCAGTTGCCTTATGATTCAACAATCGGTTGTATAAGCTTCTTTCTTGCTGCTGGATTATGATTCTTTCCGATGTGAATGATGAGCTGACCTCAACGTTTTCTCGAGATCCATATATCACCTGTTGTCTTTAGTTCTGTCTCAGTTACATTTTTGAGTATTGAGTGAACGCTTGTTCTTTCATTGTTAGTATGCATTACTTGCCATTTCAGACCTTCACATAGAGAGAGAGGCCAGGTTTCAGTAGCCTATGGAGCTTGAGGCTGTGACTAGTGCAGCACATATTCGTAGTGATCGCATCGTTGATGACGATAGGCGGAATAGAATTTATTGCAAGAAATCAAGAACATTCTGTTTCCTGTACTCCTATATTAAACTCAATTGCTTTGTGCGTTAGATATTCTCACATTTTTCTCGTCGTGTCATTCCTAAAAGAATGGTGTTGACTCAGAAGTTGCAAACTGACAAGATGAGCATACTACGATCCTTCCCTTTCTTTATTTGACACGTACAAAAAGCATAAGATTCTTGTCAGGGCAGATATTCGGTTCATTCCGATCTGAATACTTTCAGCAGCAGCAGTTGCTGCTGTATCGCATGAGGATTAAGAGTTCTGTCTAGGGGTGTATCTTGCACGAACTGTACAAAAGAAGAGCACATAAGTTTTGTACTGATATGTATATTTACTGGTTTAATAATTGATTGACACAATATAAGGTCAATATGAAAAATCTCGGCTTGAACGTCCAAGATTTTTGGGTGGTTTGCCTTGTCTTCTGGCCCCGCCTCTTTCCACTATATTTTTTCAGAATGTCGAATGTCGATAGTAAGTTTTTTCAATAGTGTGGAGTAAAGAGAGAAGTAACAGAAAGAAATATTGTTTCTTGAAACAATCATCTCATGAGCTGACATATATAGATCATGTTTGTTTTCCTTTTAAATTATATAATATAGATTATGGTCGAAGGATAAACTAAAATAGCTCCGCCGGCCGTCCCCGTATATTATCACGCGAAGTATGAACCGTCCCCGAGGCTCTCGGCACGCTGTGAACTCGGGCACTAGGCAGCCTTCAGCAAATGGCGCTGTCTTCTCCCTCCACGTTGCTGCTGTTCCTGCTATACATCTCTTCCTCCTCGAGCGCCCTCCTTAATTACCCCCTCGTGCGTGAACCAGGAAGGTGTCACACCCGATTTTAGAATAAAATCAAGTGCTACCTATATGTATGTCAGGATCTAGTTTCATACAATATAGTGATATCATCAGTGAATAACATGAACAATATCACGTAAAGAAATATAAATAATAATTTACGAGTCTATTAGAGATATATAGCTTAATCCTGAAAACGGAGGCTCCAAACTTCACAGCCAATCGACTGGGGCTGCGTACGCCTAGAACTCAGCATCATCTTCAGAAAACTTCACACACCTTCCTCTTCTAAGCAGCAGTAAGTAAGGGTGAGTACATTTATGGTTGGTACTCAGCAAGGTCACAAGAAATAACCAGAATAACGATTTAAGTCCATCTTCAAGTTTATTAATCATGTGAGGGTCCTGGTCGCTCTTGATCGTGAGCATGGGTGATATATCAGTTTTACACTCGCAGAGGTTGTACACTTTCACCACAAGTCACGTAAAAGTTCAGAAGAACTTTAGACCCAACCATGCTGGGCTGATCAGGCACTCATCACACTACCGAGGTGTGACTGCATAGGGACGCTACGAGGCCTTTACAAAGATTCCCTATAAGTGGTAACCCGCTAAGGTTTTAGGTCGAAGCAGAGCATAAACCTCTCTCAAGGCTACGAAGCTACCATAGAGCAAATCAATCTGAGGGCCGGGTTATACCCCATCAACTCCTCCCTTCTTGCCCTTTCGGTAAGATTACCCCAAACTAGAGTCTCTAATTAATTAGCCAAGACCAGAGCCATATAGTCCTTGTGGTTGCACCATTTTACTAGGTGGTTCTCCGTGTTCCAATTAACATTATCATAGTATTATAAATAAGCATAGACAAAAAGGGTGGTTAAGGACACTTGCCTTTCTCCAAAGAAAAGTTACTCTTACTGCTCTTCAGCTCTTGCTCTCTTGAAACTCTTAATCTTCAAATCTTTCGAACAACGATCCTTATACTCGAAACAATCACCAACACAAACATACAAGAAAACAAACAAGTACAACTAAGAACAATACACCAATCAAAAGAAAATCTTTAAAAGAGCGTACTAAAGGATAGGGCTTGATTCTAAGATCGCGAGGATGCAAGAAAGACTAAAAACGATGCTATGGTTGAAAAGACAAAGCTATCGAGCAGTTTGAATTATAAAAGAAAACACAAGAGCTACATGCTTCATTTATTTTAGTTGAAAAAATAATTTAAAGATATTTCAGAGAAATATCCTTAGTTGGAATCAATCAAGTCATATTTACATATGAAAAGACGATGTAAAGCTTAGTCCAATTTTATTTATAAATATTTAAGTACAATTTAAGCATATTTAACATTTAATTTGTAAATAAAGTATATGTAAATATCTAAGCGCATAGCTTTATGATTCGGGTTGAACTAACCAAATATAATTCAAAAACACATTTATATTTATATTAGTCAAATTAACATTTAATTAGGAAAACTCGAGATATAACTTATGTAGCTTTTATTTAGAAAACAAATTAAATAAACATTTATTAAATTAAGTTTAATTTATGAAAAGCCGAGGTATATCTATAATTATCTTTTAATTGGAAGAGTTATTTAAATAAACATTAATCAAATTAACATTTAGTATGAAAACGCGGGGTTAACTCTAATTAGATTTTAATTAGACAAGCAAGTATATAAGTACTTAATCATATTAATACTTTGAATAAATTACAAAATATAGAATATGATCAACAGTGCTTCTGATGCATAATTTAAGTTGATATGAATATAACGCAACAAGAATGAGGTTAAACGGAGCTAAAATGTGGAATCTATGGATTAAACAAGGTTCTAAGGACCTAAACATGATTAACTATAGATCTCAGAGGCTAGCAGAGAAGATTGGCAAGACACATGGAATAGTGCTCGCCATCAGGTCAAAGCCTAGGGTTAGATCTGTTAAAGTGCTCGGGTTGGGCTGGTTTGCAAGGATCCAAAAGATGTAGGGGGTTTTATGGGAAACTTGCAAGACACAAGAAAACTTCTAAACATTAGAGAATCTTCCGGGGCCAAATCGCAAAAAGGGTCAGGGGCATCTCCTCCATGGCTTGCGGCGGCTCCGGCCGGCATGCTGGCGCTCCGGGTGATGATGGGCTTGGCCGAGGAGGGGAAACGGAAAGGAGATGGAGGGGAGCTCGCAGGGTGGCTCACTGACGGCTGGAGTGGATGGAGATGGCCGTAATTTGACCGGCGGCGGTCGACGGTGGCCGATTCGAGCTGTCATGAGCGGCAATGCTCCGACGACGGGGAGACCGAGGTGAGCGGCGGCTGAGATGTTGCTCGGCGAGGCGAAGCTCCTGGTGGCGACACCTTCATCCGGCGGTCACCATGTGTGGTGGACCGGCGCGGCCAAGACAGCGGCGGTGCTCAATCTCCGACGGATGCGGGCGGTCTAGGCGGCGGTGCAGCAAGGCAAGGCGGAGGCGTAGGCTGCTAGTGCAGTAGGGGTCGCGAGCGCACGAGCTTCGAGGTTTTATAGGGTCGCGGGGGTACCGGTGACTTGGCACGGAAGCCAAGGTTGGCCGTGGCGGTGCAGGCAGCCAGGTGACTTGTGGCAGTCACATGGGCCCAAATAGGCTTTGGCAGGCCGGAGTAGGTCGGGCCCAAGTCTTGGTCCAGAGGGAAAGGTTTTCTCTTTTCTTTTCCTATTTTTAGAAATAATTCTCGTGAAAGAAAATCCAAAGAAAATCTAGATAAATCATTTAATTCACAAAAGAATACTCCAAAAATCCTAAAAATTGCAGGAAAATTCCTAGGGATAGATTGGGACACGAGGAGTCTAACTTTAATATTTAGAGCTTGTGAAAAGAATTCTAGAATCTTTCAAAAATTAGATTTAGCTCTAGAAAAATGAGAATAAATTCCAGAAAAATCTAGAAAATTCTCAGAGGAAGCTAATCGACATCTAAACGCATTTTAAAACCTTTGCACTCACAAATATCAAGATGCATCAGCATGAATGAAACACACACAGAACCATTATATTTAATTCAAAAAAACACTCAATTGTTTTCGTATACTAAATTTCCTGTCAAGAAAATAAATGTTGAATTTTTTTTTTAAAATTACGATAAAATTATTGTTTAATTATTCTTTCTAATCACATCATGAAATCCGAAATCCAAAAATTTCAGGATGTGACAGAAGGTCATCCTTCATCGTAGTCTCCGATGACTCGTGTTCTAGTAGTGTCTGTCCGTGTTTGTTTTGATATCGTATGTGCTGATTTCGGTAACGTTGTCATTGCAGTGCAAGCTCTGTTTGCGATCAAGAACCTCCTTGAGGACCCCCAGGGAGTGCTCAAATAGTTGGGATGTGGACTCTGTGAATCCCTGCACCTGGACCTTTGTCACCTGCTCAACAGAGGTTCTTGTCATTAGCCTGTAAGCAGCAACCCGTCACCTCCTTCCTCCTAGTTTCTTCCCAGCTCCATACCAATTTCACCATGGAGTTCTGACTTCACGATCCCCATGGTTATCCGTGCTTCTTTCGAACTTTATGCAGGGAAGCTCCAAGCCAGAATCTCTCGGGCCACCTCTCCCCGAGCATAGGGAACTTGACCAATCTCGAGTCTCTGTGAGTGCTGTGTTCTTTTCATGGATATTACAGATGGTAGCTTTTGACCATGCAGGCCTTGTGTGGACTTGTATTCCTTCACCCCTTTCTGACTGTGATGGCTTTAATTGTTTCTCCTGTTGCAGTCTGCTGCAGAGAAACAACATCACTGGACCAATCCCTGCAGAGATTGGCAAGCTTGCCAAGATCATGACGCTCAATCTCTCCGGATGCGTTTGGTTCCAGGGACGAAGTGGAACGAGACGGGACGATCCCACTTTGTCCCGTGTTTGGTTTGGAGACAGGTGGGACAGGGACATCCTCGGGAGGGAATATACCCTCCAGATGCGGGACATCCCCCTTCCACCAAAAGTGGCGGACGGGGTCATCCCCCGTGCACGCCGTCGCCTCCCGTCTCACGTCTGACAGGGGGCGAGCTCCGGGCAAGCGTGAACGGCCGGCGGCGAGCGAGCTCTGCGGGATGGCGCTGCGGCCCTCCTTGGCCGACGGGGGTGAGCGCCGCGGCACCCCATGACTGGAGGGGGCGAGTAGGGGCGGCGGCGGGGTGGATCGGGGGGCGGCGGGGTGGAGCAGGGGCGGCGCCGCGGGTGGAGCAGGGGCGGCACAGGCGCGACACAGGGGAGGCCAGCGTGGCGCAGGGAGGAGGAAGAAGATGTTGTTAGTATGATAGGTGAGCCCCACAAACGATGTCTAATGGAAGGAGAAAACGGTGCTCGTCCCGTCTGCTACAATCTCTCCAACCAAACAAAAAATTAGGACGGATCCATCCCATTCAACCAAACATGAAATGGGATCATCCCATCCTAGAAAACTGGGTTGGAACCGTCCCGTCCTACATTGTCTCCTATCCAAACACACCCGGAGCAACCACTTGTATGGTGAAATCCCCTCCTCTGTGGCCCATCTTGGAAGCTCCAGTACTTGTGAGTGAACGGTGGAGGATATGCCGATTTGTATATATCGCTGCAAGTTTGTTGGGTAGCTAATGGTTTGCTTTAATTTCTACTCAATATGTGCACCTTTGTCTTCCAGAGATTTATCCTACAATAACTTGAGCGGTCCGGTACCGAGATTGTTTGTAGGAACACTCAAGTAAAACTGTAATTTCGTCTTTGTGAGCTTGGAAGGATGGTTACTTTTAGCTCATGGTTTTGTTACTAATAAAAAGTTTTAGATTAAGGTTTTCCTGTTCATGGTTTTGTTGCAGCGTGGTCGGGAATCCTCTTATCTGCTGTGCAAATACGGGACAAAACTGTTCCAGCACTGCACCGATGCCAATGTCCTACAACCAGAAGATCTCACAGGCCAGTCTACCGACTGCTAAAGCTAACAAGTTTGCAGTTGCACTTGGTTCCACAATCTCTTGCATCATCTTCCTCTCCTTTCCTATACGTATGAAACTTTTCAGCTTTCATTTTTCGAAGAACTCGTCATCAAAGGTTTAAGATTTAAGGGTATTCTGCTGTCGATTTTCTTGCAGCATAGTTGGGAACAATATAATCCTCTGATCTGCACTGCGAATAAGGGAAAGGATTGGATTGTAACTACTTACAGTAGTGGGAAGAAGCTAGATGAAACCGATGGTTCGGAAACAGCATGACTGCATGAGAGAGTTGATTCTCCCATCCAAGAACAAAAAAACCATTGCAACCTAGTTGCATAATTACTTCGCCAGCATTGGTGTCCTGTGGCCAGGCTAGTATTTTGTAAGCCCATCTACCTCTTCACCTAATGAATAGGCAGTAACCCTGTCATCTTCTACAAAATGTATGCATCTGCACTTTCTCTCCTTGATTACAATAGGTTGTATACAATTTATCTTTAGCAACCAAGAACACTTCAGTTTGCTCTAGAAGAATGGCGTCGAATTGAAAATTGCAAAGGCAAATACCGAGTGCGAGGATTGCAAAGAAAATTGTATTCATTAGGAACATGTACCAGTGACAATACTGTGTCAGTGAATAGGATTGGAACAAATGTCATTTGCATTGATCTGTTGTAAATATTTATACAGGTGGAACATGTGTGATTTGCAGGCACCAATTGGGCGGAGACATCCCATCCAAATGGGTGGCAACTGCTCATGCTCAAAAGGGCAACGGACAGGCCCCGTTGATGACAGAGATTAACTGCCTAATGCAGTTACTAATCTATCCAGTAGTTGTGTATTCCTTCTGTAAAGGTGTCTGTGCTTCTGTATGGATGGATGAAATCATTTAGAGAGAGATGTCTCTAGGCAAGAGACATCTATTTGTAACACTCCCCCATGATTGAATCCAGCTTGATGGCCAATGCTTTGAGAAATCTTTTGAAAACCCTATGGGAAAAAAAAAATCTGAGGCATATATTAATATGCCATGAAAACTCTTTAAAAACCCAATAGGAAAAATAAGGAGAAAAGCATAGGATCAAGATCAAAGGAATATTCATTATTTTTTTGTTCATAAAACATATATCTCTGACTTATCAGTGGCTAATGATCAAGTAAGTCATCGAATGTTGGATACTTTTGGTAAAAAATATATGAAAATTCATGATTTTTATGCTAGATCGAGTAGTGTCCAATGGTCATTGGAATTTTTTCTATCCTTCTATTCTTCAAGATAATTCAAAGATTTTTGGTGAAAAAGTGAAGAATTAGTTCTTCGCTCCATTACAATATCATCAAGAACAAGATAATGATCTAATATCATGTTTGGGTATTTCAATTGAAATACCCTTCATGGGTGTTTTACATAGAAATACTATTTTTTATTTATTTTGATGATCCATGATACGTAGAGGATAAAAGGGATTCTTGTTAAATTTAGATATAGGACCTTGGAGCAAGCGAATTGTTTGGAGTGGTAGTGTTATGTTTTGAAAAAAAAATAGATCCAGAATTAGTGGCTACTCTGTAGGTAGTTCTAACCTTGTTCCAAATCAAATTTTTTAACATTAACTAAATTTATATAAAAATATATAATAACATCTACAGTATCAAATGATCACCATCAAGATATATGTCATGGTCTATCTAGTGAAGCTAGTTTGATTTTGTAGATATTAGTGCATATTTTTCTATAACTTGATCAAAACCTGAGAAGTTTGACTTATGGCAAAACCAAGACCATTTACAATTTTAAAATGAGGGGTATATATTTATAATTTTATGAAAATTTTAGTGATTTAGATTTTTTCTAGCGCGTCTCGTGGCGATTTTGATGGGAGACTTAGAAAAAGATTATACGATTAATAATGTAATAGTAAGATAAAATCAAATATTAAATAATAAGATTATGGCTGTTTTTGACTACCTAAAAGGCAAAAGTTCAAGGAAAAAACGAAAGCTGTGCTGGCCGCAAACAAATACGCCTTCCCCATAGTTGTTTACACAAAAGGAGGAAGCGGCCCCGGTCGAGGACCCTTGGCACGCTGTGGACTCGGGCGCTCGGCTGCCTTCGGCAAATGGCGGTGTCTTCTCCCTCCACACTGATGTTCCTGGTCCTCATCTCTTCCTCCTCAAGCGCCCTCCTTGTTGCCCCCGCTGGTCCGAATCCGAACTATGAAGGTCCGTCCTCCACTCCTCCTTCGTTGAGTCTTAGTCTCCGTCGGTCTCTCGGATGACTCGTGTTGTTCAAGTAGCGTCTGTCCCTGTTTTGTTTTCTCGCTGTTGCATCGTTGGTGCGTGCTGATTTCTGTAATGTTGGCAGTGCAGTGGTATATCTGATGACGATCAAGAACCTCCTCGAGGACCCCCAGGGCGTGCTCAAGAACTGGGACATGATGTCTGTGGATCCCTGCGACTGGAACTTGGTCACCTGCTCGCCAGAGAACCTTGTCACTCGACTGTAAGCAAGCCGCCTTCCGCCGCTTCCTTCCTCCCAGCTCCATATCAATTTCACCGATGGAGTTTTAGATCCCCCATGGTTGCCCCCGTGCTTCTGTGAACTTTCTGCAGGGAAGCTCCTGGCCGGAATCTCTCGGGCCGCCTCTCCCCGACCATAGAGAACTTGACCAATCTTGAGTTACTGTGAGTGCTGTGTTCTTCTTGTGGACATTATAGATGGCAGCCTTTATCCCTTTCTGACAATGATCGCTTTTAACCGTTCCTCCTGTTGCAGCCTGCTGCAGAACAACAACATAACTGGGCCAATCCCAGCAGAGGTTGGCAAGCTTGCCCAGCTCAAGAAACTCGATATCTCCAGCAACCACTTCTATGGTGAAATCCCCTCCTCCGTGGCCCACCTTAAAAGCCTCCAGTACTTGTGAGTGAACGGTGTAGGATCTGCCAACTTCTATATATCGATCCATGTCTGGGTAGCTGAAGTTTGGTCTAATTTGTAGCCACTGTGCACTCTTGTCTTCCAGAGATTTATCCTATAATAACTTGAGCGGTCCGGTACCGAGATTGCTTGCAGGAACACTCAAGTAAGGCTGTAATTCCTTCTTTGTGATTGTCAGCTTGGAACATGGCACATTGGTACTAGTAGAAAGTTTTAAATTTAAGGTTTTCATGATCATGGTCTTCTTGCAGTGTAATCGGTAATCCTCTCATCTGCGGTGCGAATACGGGGCAAGACTGTTCCAGGACTGCACCGGTGCCATTGTCCTCCAACCAGAAGATCTCACAGGCCAGTCTACCGACTGCTAAAGCTAAAAGTCACAAGTTTGCAGTTGCACTTGGTTCCGCGATCGCTTGCGTCATCTTCCTCTCCTTTCCTATATGTGTGAAACTTATCAGCTTTCCTTTTTTTTTTTGAAGAGAACTAACCAAAGGTTTAGGATTTAAGGTTATTCTGCTGTCGATTTTCTTGCAGCATAGCTGGGAATAATCCTCTGATCTGCGCTGCGAGTAAGGAGAAGGATTGGATTGTAACAGCCAGGACCGTAATGAGAAGAAGCTAGTGGTTGGGGAACAGCATGAGAGAGTTGATTCTCTCATCCAAGAACAGCATGAGAAGAAGCGACATAAGCGACATGAATAATTGCTTGGCCAGCCTTGGTGTCTTGTGGCCAGGCTAGTACTGTATTTTGCAAGCCCATCTCTTCGTCTAATGGATAGGCAGTGCCTCTGCCATCTTGTAGAAAACGTTCTGCGGCTGCATCTTTTTTTTTTTTCGCCTTGATTACAATAGGTTGTATGCAATCTATCTTTAGCAACCAGGATGACATCTGTTTGCTCTACTCCTGTAATGAACCCAATTTCCCTAGCGCAATGCAGGTTTCCATATTTTCCTGACCATATTATGCCTGGAAGAATGACAGGTACCGAGTGTGAGGCGGCTCGGAGTTGGATTCTCTCCTTTGCTCTCTTTGGACAAAGATTTGATACGACAAGGAGCATATGATTCTTGTCTCTACAAATATTCAATTTATCCCGGCCTGGTTACTTTTAGCAGCAGCAGAAGCAATTGCTATACAGCATGATGACTGGGAATCCTGCAGTAGATAACAGACCGCATTTAACTATACAAGTATCTTGCATAAACCTTTTTCCTCCCGAGAGCCAAGGAGAGCTGTGTCATTGCGTTAAGGATATCTTGCACTGCTGTCGACATTGATTGGTTTAGTGGTTGAGACAATTAAGACCGAACGTGCAAAATCTCGTCTTGAAACTCCATTTAAGGATTTTGCTTGGCTTGTAGGCTGTATTTTTCAGAGTGCAAAAGGTGGTAAAATCTTATCAGAATCCGCTGGTGACGTGCACGCGAAAAGGTTACAAACAACCCAGAAATACAAGACCAAGATGTGTATCTTCGTAGTTCAAGTGGCAAAACATGTTTTACAGAGTGACAACAACATATGTGCTACAGTATAATAGCCTCAGCAGAGTTTTCTTATTTTCCAAACCACCACCAACCATCAAAAGAACAGGTGCAGGCAACGAGTTTCTTCAACTTTTCACCAGCCTATGTGTTGACAAATCTGCAGTTCTTCCTGACCTCGCCGCCGGCAGGGTTGGTGATGTTGCCCATCTTCACCATGGAGTCGGAGAACTGCTTGAAGAATGCAGCGGGGTCAGCCCAGTACTTGTTCACGGTGTCAGCCGTCGAGTAGCCGGCGATGCTGGACCACATCTCCTGGTCGGAGTTGAGGAGGCCTTCGCCCTTGATGAGCGTCTCGTAGTAGGCATTGTCAAAGATTGCGGAGGTGTGACTGTCCATGGCGCTGATGTTGTCGTCACCGCTGTCCTGGGGGCAGACCTCTTTCAGCTTGCTGAGGTATGTCTCGGATGACGGATTGTACTTGGACGTCATCTCAAAGTCGCCATAGATTCTGTCTCGGAAATTCTCGCACCTGGCAAATCCGATCGTGTGGGAGCCTTAAAATGCACGTGATACACATTTAGTCAGGTGTATAGGAAATTAGTCAAATATAATCTGCACAATAATAAAAATATGCTTGTATGTGACTGTATTCGATATATAACTGTAATGTTTACGAGTTAATCATTTCCTGAATTTTTTATCATTTCTCGTAGCACCTCATCGCCAGGGTTTGTTGATCTTAATTTAAGTTGTGATTATGATTTTAAACTGCAG
This sequence comes from Setaria italica, assembly GCF_000263155.2. NCBI lineage: Eukaryota > Viridiplantae > Streptophyta > Magnoliopsida > Poales > Poaceae > Setaria > Setaria italica. Next base: position 12,551,389 of record NC_028453.1, read on the forward strand.
CCTCTAAAAGAGAGGAACATACCAACAAGGGCCACCATGTCGGTGGCATCAAGGCCTTTCTGCCAGAACTTGGCGATGAGGGTGACAAGGCCCTGCTGAGCCGTGGGGATGTCACTGTTTGCTAGGTCCAGGCTTGCCTTCTTGGAGTCCAATCTTCCTACTGGGACGTCCCAGTAAGGCCCACCTACCTGCAACCATTGTTTTCATCTCTGTAACATGGATAGTATATACTGACTTTTATTTCAAAGTTCTTTTTGCTCGAATAACAAGCCTAATTATGAAACTTTCAGAGTGTATCCACATTTGAAATTGTTTCAATCTAAAATAAAGTTAATGCATGATATAATACTAATTTTTAGGGACTAGTTATTTCGCAGATGCAAGTCATAGAGTTGGAAACTGAAAATAGATGTGGTTTGATTTACCAGCACAACCGCGTCCCTAGCTGCAATGGCGAGCAAGTCTGCGCAAGAAACAGTTCCAGGGCACTCAGCTTCCAGCTTCTCCTTGATCTTGTCGACCAGCTCAAATCCTTTCAGCGAATTGACGTTCTGGTCTGCCTGCTTCTCCCCGATCATGGTCGCGGTGTCATCAAGCAGCACTGATCCATCACATCCCTGCAAGAACCGTTCAGAATTCAGATGTTCAGCAAGCCACCTTTGTCAGAGTGCTGCATTGGCTGATACCAATTCCAGCTCCTGGTGTGCATGGTAAACAAAGAGGTTGATCAGTGTCTGGAGTAAATAAGAACAGAGTACTGACCTGCACGAAGCAGTCATGGAAATGTAGGCGAAGCATCAGGGCAGCATTGCGGGTATCTGCACGCACTGCGCACTCCATCTCCGTACGGACGACGTGCTCCACATTCGGGCATGTCTTGGAGTAGTACTCCAGGCTCAGCTTTGAAGGGTCTTGAGCCACTAGCAGCGGCACAGCAAGGAGAAGGCAGGCCATCGAGAGGGCAAACGCCCTGAAGCACAGCGCGCCTGTGGCCATCCCGAATTCTGGCCAAGTTCTGCTTGTTCCTCTGCAGCTGATGAATAACTGTGACAAGTTTCTGGGCCTGCATGGGCTTTATAACAAAGTGAGACAACACTACGTGGTGCACTGAGAAAAGGGTCAAGAGGGAGATGAACCAACTCTGATGTGGTTGGTGGAGTAAGCAAGCAGAAAGGACCTGTATTAAGGCAAAATAAATGGGTCAAACCCTGCATTAGTGTTTGGTGGCTATGGGTTCACCAATCTTGGAAAATCATCAGTGCATCTCAGTTGCATCAAACTATTCTTCTTGCGTGCATGCCTGTTTCTTTTTTAAAAAATAAAAATCATTTGGATGTTTCCAGGTGTTGACTGTGGCAAAATTAAAAATAAATAAAATCCAGAACAGCAGGTGCCAGCATGCATGCCAGAGAGATTGTAGCTCAAGTACCTTGATTTGTGTTACTGGAAGGCCTCATGTTCCCGTGTTAGATCAGCTTCCTGTGAATAAAAATAAGTAGTTGAGCTAGACTGTTGTGTTAAACACTTAAACTCCATGTATCCATCAGACTAAAGAAACAAGGACAGGTCTCCCTTCAGAACAGGCCGAAACCTATTAACAATTATGAAAGATAAGTATGCCGAGTATGAAAGCCAAAAATAGCATCTCAGAACACCCCTTACCCCATGAATTTACTTTAGTAGTCACCATCTGCAAGTATTCCTGAGTTGCGGGACCCACTCTGCAGTTGCTTAGTTACCTGTCACCACCTCTACGGAACTGCTGTGCATACACGCACTCATGCAATGGAATAAAGATGGTTTTGACAAGAGGAAAAATTGTGCTTTTTGGTGGAACAAATAGAACTAGCACCAGTAGGGAAGAATATTGATTCACAATATAAGGTGCTATGCCTTTCAAAAAAAAGAAAAAGAAAAAGAAAACTTGAGTGGTGTAGTTTTTTGTGCTGCTAGGTAAGAATAGTCACTAGGATGAAAATTCTATGGAAAGGTTTGGTTAAACATTTAAATACCTATCAACCAAAGGGATAAATGCAAATAAAGAAATTTCATATACCATCATAAGTTAAGCTACAACAAATTTACACTTGTAAGATAAAAGGGGAAAAAAAGATAAAAATAGCAATACTGATAGAAATCAATAAGTTTAATTAGTCTAAACTATAGTTAAGGTACAAATTAACTTGACAAAAATGCAAGAAAATTCTTTTTTTTTAAAAAAAGCAAGAAACTCAATTTATCAACACAAGATATATTTTAGCTATTAGTTGGATATTGACAATACCTATAATCAAGTACCTCTCCAGTTCAAGAAAATACTGTATGACAACTCGCTTAGAGCAGGAGATGAAGTCAGATCAAAGGGAAAATCATGGAGACAAGTTTAACCTTGCAACAGGGTTAACCAGTAGTAACACAGAACTTGGTCTAGAAAAAAGAGGAACACAACGCACGAAACTTCAAGGCAAAGACACAGGATAGCTCCCCGAGCAAAAAAAGAAGAGTTATAGACTCATGGATTCATCGAATGAGCCAGCCGAAAAAACATATCCATTGTCCGGCGGCAAATAAATATCCTGGCAGCTGAAATAAGTGAGGCCATCCTTAGCAACTTGACTTCCCCGCTACACATCACGTTAGATATTTGCAGATCAGAAGGGCAGCAAAAAAACTATCTAGTGACCTGGCAGGGCACTTTGGGGCTTTTCCTGTGTATCTCCACTTGCTACCTCACATTCGAGGTTCCAAAAAGCGGAACGGCTAAGGGGAGTGGCAACCCCTGGCACAAAACTCTCACGCTTTGGAATCCAAAAGAACCCGCCCTCCCTTTCCCTTTTGATAAAGAAGGGCAGCATCTTCCACGCGACCACGCCCTCCCTTCGTGTGCTTTATACCACAGCGGCTTCCAATTCTCTACCTTTAGATTAAGCCTAGTCCAAGGAATGTAAGCTGCAAGCGTCGGTGCCAATCATAGAACATACCAGATAATTCCCTTGATCCATGGAGTAGACCAGCTCCTGGGATTTGCCTCAGCAACTGTCCAGCTCCCCTGCTTGACGAACGAAAAAGTGCAGCATGAAGGGACAGATCAAGGCTACACCATAAGAGGCAATAACATTGCAAATATGCAGAATGCTTTCGCTTAAAAGTCGCAGCAAACTTCTCAAGAGGATTTACCTGGAAGTATACTCTGTCTAATTCCCCAGGCTTGCCCAAGTGAATCAAATCTCTATCCGAAAACGACCTGTTGTCCGGACAAAACAGCGAGGCAGCAACATCCAAAGCCAACCACAAGATAGGCACACAGCGGCGTTCAGCCCCGAGATGATGCCAAGTGTCACTCCCAGGATTTTCCTGATACCCTGCTATTAGTACTCTACACTGAACTTCTGGCATTGGTGACTTCCCCAACCCACTCACAATCACTGCAAGAAGACGTAGGAGCCATGAGAGGCAGAGGAACAGGAGAAGACATATACACCCCAATGTACGGTAGTAGAGCAGTATACTACCTACCTGATCGATCCTACTACTTGCTTGCACTAAGGCTCCTAAATTGCCAACGTGGTGCAAGTGCCAAGCTAAGATCTCTCCTTTCATGAATTATAATTTTGGCGGCAGCGTTCTGGAGGAGGAGGTTGGAGGTGGTGAAGGGAGTCGGCCATGGGCCAGGCCGTGCGATGGGTGCCGCGCGGCGCCGAGCGTGGTGTACTGTCGCGCCGACGCTGCATACCTCTGCGCGTCCTGCGACACGCGGGTGCACGCTGCTAACCGCGTGGCCTCGCGCCATGAGCGTGTGCGCGTCTGCGAGGCATGCGAGTGTGCCCCCGCCGTGCTGGCGTGCTGTGCCGACGCGGCAGCGCTGTGCGCCCCCTGCGACGCAAAGGTGCACTCTGCAAACCCACTCGCCGGGAGGCACCAACGCGTGCCCGTGGTGCCACTCCCCGTTGCAGCCATTCCGGCTGCTTCTGTGCTTGCTGAGGCAGCAGCCACCACCATGGCCATCGGCGACAAGGAAGAGGAGGTGGACTCTTGGCTGCTGCTCAGCAAGGATCCTGACAACAACAATTGCAGTAGCAACAACATCAGCAACAGCAACAACAACAACATGTACTTTGCAGAAGTGGATGAGTTCTTTGATCTTGTCGGCTACAATTCATACTGCGACAACCACATCAACAACGACCCAGAGCAGTACCGAAGGCAAGAACAGCAGCTGATGCAAAAAGAATTTGGAGATAAGGAGGCAGGCGAGTGCGTGGTACCTTCACAAGTTGTGATGGCAAACGAGCAGCAGCAGAGTGGCTATGGAGTTGTAGGGTCAGAGCAGGCTGCCTCCATGACTGCCGGGGTCAGTGCTTACACCGATTCCATCAGCAACAGCGTGAGTTCATCTATTACTATGCTGTTGCATGTCATGCGTTTGTTCTAGAATGGATCCTAAAAGTTTGGGTTAGCGTGTTACAATGATCCAGCAAAAAGGGTAGTATCAATTGATCTCAACACAAAACGTAGGGTTTTTTGGTGAAAGGAAAGTCTTAGTTCTCTCATGTTTTTGTCACTTCCTTCCACTTGTTTCATTTTATAGTTTCTACTATTTTCTAATTCCAGGCAGACAACTCTTAGGCTGAAGATAAGGGAAGTAGCAAAAATGTGCTTATCTTATAGTACAACTCTACTACTCTAAAAGCCTCGTCATAAGAGAAAGATCCCTATGAAAACTTATTTATGGGTTCCTGAACTTTCAAACATAGACCACTGTCGGATTTAGTGACCGGCAGTCCACCTAGGGGTACCCAGATGGTTGATTTGTAGACAGAGAGGATCGCAAGACCATGAACTTGATGGTAACACAAGGCACGAGACACATGAATTTATATAGGTTCGGGCCGCTAGTGTAGCGTAATACCCTATGTCTTGTTTTGGGGGATTGTATTGCACTCTGCGCTCGGGTGTTGGTTGTTGTGTTGAGGGATTGGCCGTCCTCCTAGGGATACCCCTACCTCCCCTTATATACTCCGAGAGGTAGGGTTACATGGCAGGACCTAGTCGATTACTATATATGAGATCTAGTCGGATTACAACTACTTGTAGGGAGCCCTAGATTCTACCTTCTTCAAGAAGTTGGGCCGGCCTATTAGTGGTTGGCTGGGTCCTCCATGAGAGTACCCAGGTATCCATAACTGTCAACCACTCATGTTATCTCTAAGCAAATTCTAAAAATTGATCACTGATGGAGACCTCGTTTCATATACAAACAACTGGAAAGCTGTTTTTCGTCACTTTATATGCACATCAATCAATACACCAAAGAAATGGGCAGGGACCCAACTAGCTATTGGATAACAGTAAGTAGTCCAATTCTGTCGCTACCAAAGTTACACTTCATTTTATCTTTTACTTTGCAACAGTAAAGATCTTAAATTTTTCCATGTGTAGAATTAATGCCCTCAAATTAAACCCGTCTACATATCATTGCAGGGTCTATGACACCTGCAATCCCCTTATGATTCGCATATTTCAGTGACCATTTGCTGATTCCATCTCAGATATCTTTCTCATCAATGGAGGTGGGTATAGTACCAGACAACATGATCACAGACATGACAAACGCCAACATCCTGACAACTGCTGGAGCCATCAGTCTCTTCTCAGGTCCTTCACTTCAGATTCCAATTCACTTCAGCTCTATGGACAGAGAGGCCAGGGTCTTAAGGTACAAGGAGAAGAAAAAGAATAGGAAGTTTGAGAAGACCATACGTTATGCAACAAGGAAGACATATGCAGAAGCACGACCAAGGATCAAGGGCCGCTTCGCCAAAAGATCTGATATGGAAATAGAAGTGGACCAGATGTTCGCAACTGCAGCTCTGTCTGATGGTAGCTATGGTACTGTCCCATGGTTTTGAAGGAACTTGGTGAGACATTATCTCATAGGCATATGTATTTGTATTGACCATATTGATATGGTCCAGTGCAACTAGTTCTAGGAAATCGATACTATGAATAATATTGTGCTGTTTAAAACATATCAATCAAGTACTTTGACTCCTAAGTTTTGGTTTGTAATTTCAGCTAGCAGATATATGTTGTTAAATACTTGCTCAATCACATTAACATTTTGAAGTGATCAGAAGCAGCATAACAAGATGGAACTGGGAATTGTGTGCAGATAACTATGTGGTGCCACAGATTAGCAACAATAAATAGCAGTAATGCTATGGAACAGAAACATGACTTTGTGGTTGAAAATACCTTTGCATGTTGTTTAAGTATACACAGCTGTTTTCTGCTAATGAACGCATGTTCAACGAAATTCACATTGCTTGATGATTGATGATCATTGTATCCAACTTAGGTTTCTGTACAGGTGAGGTGGTGTGTTCTCACAGCTTCAAAAAATAATTCATTATGGATGAACAAAAGGAAACCATTCACAGAGAGCGTTTTAGCTGTGAGCATCACATCTTCCCAGTATGGCCTAAGTCCTCAACGTACCACAAGATTTCAGTGATCAGTAAGGAAGCTGAGCCTAGCTCATTTGGTTGAGGATGTGGATGTATGCTTAGACCACCCAGGTTCAAGTCCTCATCGAGGTGAATTTGGGTGCCGATTTTCTTCATAATATAGAGCCACGCAGTTCCTCCTCTCCTAGGCCGGTCTAGTTTAGTGATTAGTAACTCAAGCAGAAGTTGTAGGCGCTATTTACACTATCTGATGTATGCAACATTGACGTTGAGTTAAAAGTACCTAAACCATAAAACGATACAAAAGCATCCTCACACTATTTCCAAAATGAAACAAGAATATAGCATAAAGCACTTTCTCATTCTCAGTGCATTCATCTTTCCTTTCGCTAGCAACTAGTGCATGAATCTTAGTGCCTTTATTTCATGAGTACTATGGATGGAACCTCCACCAAATATCTGAGGCATCCCAGGGTATTGATCACCTATACAGCTTATCATCCTTGGTTAAACTAAATGTTTAGGACTGCAAAGCTAGGCCACTAACAAATCAGCTAAATCACCATCCATTCAGATTATCCAGGGCATTTGGTGTCTGACATTGCACTACGATAAGAGGCAAATCAGATGTAAACCTTTCAAAAATAGTAATCAAAGAAAATGGCAATATAAAATGTGACGGCTTTGTTCTTGACTATAAAGTGCACGGGAGATACATCAGCCTGTTCGCTTCAGCTTATCAGCCACCGAACAGTATTTTTCTCTCACAACAAATCAGCCATTTCAGCTTTTCAGCCGGCTTATAAGTCCAGCCGAACACTCCCACAGTTTCATGACCTGACTGAAATTGACCAAATACGTCAAGGAAGAATGAATTGGGGAATATATTTTTCTTGACCAAATACGTTTTCATGATTCTAAGAAAAAGAGGCATGGACCCAGCCCAACTTTTTAAAGAAAACGAACACTGCAATACTTCTCTTTAAGCTCACTTTGTTGGGTACGGGCCATTGTGCCTGGACTATTGATACTTTCCCAAACTAAACCCAACCCAAATTCTCTGAGATCCAAATACCGACAGAATTATTTCAGTTGTCAAATATTGTTACATACATCACATACAAAAGATTAAGATTCCCATTAATTGCATAATTTAGTGGAAACCTAGAAACAGATAGGTGCAAAATCCCAACTCTTTTTTTTTGTCAGGTGAATCCTCCTAGCATAACAAAACACGCAATCCAGGGCGTCGCGTACCTTGCCGATGAGGGCCTAGGGGAAGCGGAGCGCCGGGGGGTGGGGGGGTGGCGGCGGCGGTGGAGGAGGCGGAGCGCGCGGGCCCGGGGGGCGGGCGGCGGCTGGCTGCGAATCAATGCAAACCACCGCCGGCGCCACAGTAACGCCTCCCATACGCCCCCCCCGCAATTCCCGTTGCTCTCTGCGGATGCCGGGACCGAGCCGCGATCCCGTTGCGTCGCCCTCGCCGCGCCGCCGCGGCATTCGTACAGCGCAGCGCGGTGCGGCTTGCCGCCGAAAGCCAAATGGCCATGGTTTGCTAAACCTGAAAGTACGGCCCCAGTCGACCTATTGAAGGAAGGAAACAAAATGCTTGGGCCAACCATGTTGGGCCTGATGCTGGTGGTCTCCATCCTAGTCTGGCCTTCGTCCGAGCCCAAATCCATGCAGTTGAAGGTTAGAGGCCTGCACGCAGATTTACTTCTACTTATCTCTCCTTTATTATTATATTTATTTATTTATTGTTAATATCTACTTACTCTAAAAAAATAAAAAAGGAGACTTTTTATGGTCGGTCGTATTACCCCACCCGTGGTCATCCCTCAGACGCTTTCCAACCCTCAGATCAGCGTCCGACCCTCTGCGTCATCCGCTCGACCCCGCCGTCCCACCTCCTCTATTTTTTTCCTACCCGCGCCACCCCTCGCCCCCTTTTTTTTCCTAATCCCCTCCCCTACCCGCCCCTCGTGGGCTCTGTGCGGCAGCGGCGCCCGAGCTTTGATGCCAGTGACCCTCTTCCCACTCCAATGGTGCCCTTCTACACGAGCATCCACGATCCTCTTCTTCCCCCTCCGGACCTGCTCCTGCCTAGCTGACGCAAGCATAAGGCTCCGACGCCATGACTGGTGGCTGTCGGCTCCTCACCCGGGCTTCATCGCCAGCGCAGGACGGCCCCTCTACACGAGCATCCGCGGTCCTCTTCTTCCCCCTTCGGACCCGCTCCTCCCTGGCCGGCGCAAGCAGAAGACTCTGGCAGTGCAACTGGTGGTCGCCAGCTCCTCGCCCGGGCTTCGTCGCCAATGCGGGATGGCCCTGCGGCCCCGCTCCTCCCCCGGGCGCCAGCAGCTGGAACCGACGGATCAGGCAGCCCTTCAGACGGCACCCCTGATCAGCAGGAATAGTGGTGCCCCTCATCTGCGGAACGACGGCGCCCCTCATATGTAGGCATATAGGCCGGATATCCAGCCCAAGTACCTCAAACTTCCTCTTCTTCCTTCCTCTAATCTCCCAAATCTCAGGATGTCGATTATTAAACAAAGGGCCTGTTTTCTTCCACTTGCTAAACTTTAGCACCCGTCACATCGAATGTTTAGATACTAATTAGGAATAGGAAATTTGTTTAATTATCGACATCCTGAGATTTGGGAGATTAGAGGAAGGAAGAAGAGGAAGTTTGAGGTACTTGGGCTGGATATCCGGCCTATATGCCTACATATGAGGGGCGCCGTCGTTCCGCAGATGAGGGGCACCACTATTCCTGCTGATCAGGGGTGCCGTCTGAAGGGCTGCCTGATCCGTCGGTTCCAGCTGCTGGCGCCCGGGGGAGGAGCGGGGCCGCAGGGCCATCCCGCATTGGCGACGAAGCCCGGGCGAGGAGCTGGCGACCACAAGTTGCACTGCCAGAGTCTACGGGGATCATCTAGAGACGACCTGAAGG
>NC_028453.1:12560908-12686941 GCF_000263155.2 Setaria italica
CAAGCCTAATTAGTCCATGATTTGACAATGTGTTGCTACAGTAAATATTTGCTAATGATGGATTAATTAGGCTTAATAGATTCGTCTCGCCGTTTAGATTCCACTTATGTAATTGGTTTTGTAAATAGTCTACGTTTACTACTCCTAATTAGTATCTAAACATTCGATGTGACACGTGCTAAAAATAAGACACGGGAAGAAAACGCCCCCAAAATCTGTTGTTTGATCTGGTGGATTGATTGATGTGAACGCTTGCTCTCTGTTTTGCAGTGTGACCTGTTGTGTTCGTGCTGCGGCGCAATGTGCAACTCGTACAGCCTGAGGTAAGTTGCAGATTTCATTATTATTCTATACTCGTGTGATGAATTTGCTGGAGGTGTCGATTAATGGTTTGAAGCAATTTGGTGCCACATAATACAACATGTGCTTCTTAATATGCCTGGGCTTGCGTTCTTCACGACGTACGCACTTCTGGTGCTGTTCTGGGTAGAGATTTATTATCAGGTATACTTGAGCGGACTTGCCCCTCTTAATTTTCTGTATCGTTTCATCAATGCTTTTTACGCCTCTTAATTTGTGCTGTTGTTCCCTAGGCACGAGCAATGTCGACTGATGGACTTAGGCCAACTTTCTATTGGATCAATGGTGTGGTATATGCAATTTAGGTGACATACCGTACATGACTTGTATTGGACTCATAATTTAGGTTGGACTATGAGAATGATACATGATGTGATGATTTTGTGCAAGATGGCAATGTGCAATTTATAGTGATATAACTCTGGACATTGAAAGTAACAATTCATGGCATCTTGGCATTCATGAAGTGTGGTTGTTTTTCTTCTCATATATACATTGAGAATTTACCCAATTCATTATTGGTAGAACCCTGTTAAGATCCTCATAAAACTATGGTTTGTGATATCTTTTATTTCTTTACCGGTAGGGGCTGACTTGAATACCACACCTAAAGCTGCAGCAGACTTTGTTGACTTCTGAATCTTCTCAGCTGATGGCATGCTATATGCTGAAATGTATCGCTATTTGCAGCTCTCGGGTTTCTTCTCTATTGGGGGAAGGTAACATTTTATCTGGATGCTTAATGCCATAAAAAATAAGTGTATTTGTTGGGTCTCGAACTCTTGCGAGGTCAAGGCACAATCGGTTTCGAACAAATAAAGTACTTAGCCTCGGTCAATTTCTCTCCGATGGCTGCCTCTCAACTCGAATAATGAATGTCCCTCTACAATAGGGCAGGGCTTCCCTTTTATAGTGCTCAGAAGGTATTTTTATATTACATCTTTACCCTTACACAACAACTGTTGAGATATGCCCTAGAGGCAAATCATAGAGATGATGATATTCCATTGTATCCATGATTTATATTGTGTTCCTGGAATATCCTTTAAAGACTACTTGAATTGATTTGCAATTATGTGGATTGTATGTGAAACTCTTTACTTGTATGGTTATTCTAAAAGTTGTCCATAGTCGGAGTTCATGTGAGAACACACATGAATATTAGACTAGTACATGTATTAGTTGATGACTGTGTTTTACAAGTCATAGATATGGAGATGTCAAACTAATAATGTGAGTACGTGTAGAGACATGTGCTAGGACTGACCCAACACGAGTTACATAGTTCTCTCTTTACACAACATGTACGCTTTGTCCTTAGACCTGAGATTATCGCATGTAATCAAGATGTGGATCGACTTACTTATGGGCTATCAAACACTACACCGTAACTGGGTAGTTATAAAGGTAGCTTTCGGATTTGTCAAGAAGCATGCTGTGAGGCATGGTCAGTCAAGATGGAATTTGCCCCTCTCTACTTGAGAGAGATATCTCTGGGCCCCTCGAGTGATCGGATCTGAAAATGCATGGCCATGCTACGTAAGGTTAAGAGTTAACCTAGGAAGGGATTTCGAATCACAGGATCGAGAAAGAGAGGTCGGCTTGGAGCTAGACCAAATATCGTGTGGAGGGAATAGCATGTACGTGATGCTGTGATGGTTCGTCTGATATGATCTTCGTGTGCGTATAGGAGTTGGCACGTCTTGCTAGAGACCACTGCCGACTATTGGCCGAGTAGGAGTACTCGCGCCATGTCTATACATATATAAACCTATAGGGCACACACTTAAGGGGTCGAAAGTCCAATCAGAATACGATCCGAATTGGACCAGGTTTAGGAGTACTAATCGGCCTCGGACCTAGAGGCCCGTCAGGAACCCCTATATATTGAGGGGTGGGGTAGCTTAGGGTTTCAATCCCTTTTCGCACGAACAGTAGCCACGCCTCCCACACCCTCGCCTTGTTGCACTCGCGGACCTAGCAGTCCGGCTTGCGACGCTTCCTCCCCGCACGTGTGGATACCTTGGAGGTGTTGTATCTGCAGCACTTGGAAGAGCCGCCGCACGAGAGCTTGACGAGCTGATGAGGAGCTTGATGAGGCATAGCCTACCTCGTAACCCTTCAAAAACTACATCCTTGGTATATGCTTTACATAAAGGTCATTAGGGAGTCACATTTTCCCTACCACCCGACAGCGTCGCAATTTGCGCTCTCATATGGCTCCATCAATCATGCTTCCCATGTTGTTCACGTCATCAACGCTCCATGACCTCGCGCCAGAGACTTGCTTAGCTTCGAATTTCTCGGCTAGCTTGGCCTCATCCCCGGAGCCTCCCCGGACTTCGGCTGCGTTCGCCATCCTATCATGCACAAAATGGCCAAACAGCTCGGTACACCCATACTGGAGTATTCGAGATATGGTTATTTGGTTAGCAAACAAACCAAACACATCCTTGGCTTTGGGTCCGACTTTGGGTGCTAGAGTCCTGGGTTCGTTCCCGAAGCCAGGTACCTTACCGTGAAGCTGACCCCTTGCTTAACCTCGAGACTGATTTAGATTTGAGCGACCTCGTGGGTGATAGTTTTCTTGAGCGATCCCCAACATTAGCGCCTCATGGGCGAGGTTAGTCACCGACGACTGAACCCGTGATTCATGAGCTCTTTGCCCAAAAAACGTCACCCTTGAGCTTTGGTGCGAATCGAGCCAACAGTTACCTTTTGGGGCTGTCGTGTCGTCTTTTGACTGTGCGACCTTTCACATTCGACGTGCGGTTACAGGCATCGTTTCATGCCTTTTTACCGTGCCTATAAAAGGAGGGGTACGGTCGTTTTCACTTCATGCGCTCGAAATTATGACATACTAACTGCAACAGTTTCACGTTTACTGTCTTTCCTCCTGAAGCCCTGCTCGTTGAGCGCTAACCTCGCCGAACTCCCGCATCTCATTGAGGAGGTTTCTGAGGAAGGTAAGATGAAAGAATTTGCTCCTGCGGCTATGGATCTTGCAGCTGATGACAAGGGCTCGTCGAGCAGTGAGATATCAGGCTTCAACTCCGAGGGCGTTGAGGGCGATGAGGGTGCAGGTGATGACGAGGTTGATGAAAGTAGGAGCGGCAAGGACCTTGGTGGTGTGGACACGGAAGTGAGAGAGCTTGTGCTGGGGAAAGAGACGTGTGTTCCCACCATGCATTTTGGGCGGTCACTGGTGACCGAGAAGTGCATAGAGTTGTACATCGACAAGGAGTTTTTTTCCCAAAGGTGTTGGTAGAGCGCCCGGGGATGAGGTTGTCCCGAAACCAAAGTATGGCGAGGCTGTTGTTTTCAAAGATTTTTTCACTGCTGGTTTGAGGTTCCCGTGTTATCCAGTTTTACTAGCTATTTTGGATCATTTCAGGGCAAAGCTTCATCACCTGACCCCCAACTCGTTTGTTGCATTATCAAAATTTTTCTAGGTACAACGTACCTTCAACAGTGTTATTGATGTGGATGGCTTCGTAAGGCTGTTTGAACTTCACATTCAAAAGAAGAAAGTTGTGTTTGACAGCAAAGCTGGTACATTTGAGAATCACTTTGGTTGTTGCACGTTCAACCCCCAAAGGAAAAACGAGAGACAAGGGTTGGAGAGAATTCAACTTTCCTTTGCACAGAAGAATAGGTGGGATGATGATTGGCTGAACTATTGGTTCTATGTTAAGGTGGAGATGAAGAACAGTGGAGATAGCCAACTGGTCTATCCCTTCCATATGACTATAAGTCCCATGGATGTTGCTACAACTCCACCAGTTGTGAGGTCAAAGATGGTTAAGAAATGTGAGAGTGCCTTTATTGCGGCTTCGGGCTCCGTGTCTGGGTGGGACTTGGTAAAGGAGTATGTGGTAGCTAATAAATGGCCGCTTACTCCTGGCTGGGGGCCTCTCGCTGTGGAGCTTAAGAAGGTCTCATGGAAAGGCAGTCCTTTGCCCTATCCCTGCATTGATGCTAGGGAGCTGCCTGGAGATTTTGCTCCTAACCTGTACGTTGAGGACATTGAAAAGCACGCTATTAATATCATTGGACCGATCTCTGAACCGGAGATAAAGTCCTTTAAGCTGATGATTAAGCATGGATTGCGCGTGAATCGAGTTTTGGAAGGACTTGGAATTGAGTGACCTCCTCGATCTCTGCTTTGAGGGAAAAAAGCTCGCGGGTTGGGTGGTAGCGGAAGGGGAAAGAGGAAGAGGGGGGAGAGCTCTTCTCATGCAACCACTCAGCCCGGTGTGATACTAGAGGCTGCTAAGGCGAGGGTGAAAACGAGTAGCCTGGAGGCGCAGAAGAAGAAGGAAAAAACTGTGCAGAGCCCCTCTCATGCTGCTCCGAGGATGATTAAGCTGATCTCCTCCAAGCCTCCTACAGTGAGTGTTGCCCCTGAAGCTAGAAAGGATGTTATCCCGACCCATGTGAAAGTTAAAATGCCTGAAAAGAAACCTCATTTCTCCCGAGCCATTGACGAGGATGACACAGTTGCTGTAGATCCCACTGCCCTTGCTGCTGCCAAGGCTAAACACAAGCCAAGAAATCCGCAGCGGCCTCAGATGCAGAAGTGGTGGTGATCGCTCCCAAGGTTGCCAAAACGCAGGTTGTAAAGAGGTTATCAAGCCAAAGGAACGGTTGATCAAGAGCCAGGCTGAGGCGCCCCCCTTGCGGATTGAGTACAAAACTGAGAAAGAAAGGATAGTGGAGGAACTCACTGCAGCGAGGAAGAGGGTTGTTGATGATATTGCCAAGTCAATCATAGATCCATCCTCGAAGGCGGCGAAGTCAGGTAATCATGTTGTTGTGCACCTGCCTAGGTTGAGATTTTTTAAATATACCGTGGCTTCGATGAATTTTCTGCTGGACTTGGAAAATACTATTAGTGCTCCTGGAGAGGCGTATAGCGAGTCTCACGTGTGACTTAAGGTTAAACGTTATCCTGCAAATGCGAGGCTACCTCCGTCTTTGGAGAGTTTTAACAAAGCTTTTGGTACAACTCTGAGGAAGGAGATTGTTGCGGCTCACGCAGTAGAAGGAGGTGAGGATTACAATCCTTTAAACTTATCTTTGCGATGGGGGGTTCAAGCTGAGGGGGCTAAGGGTGGCGCAGGTGGGGTAGTAGGAGGCCGGTCAGGTTGGTGGAAAAGTGAAAGGCGGGGCTGGGACTATTGCGGAGGTTGGAAAGGGTGTGAGCTGAGACTCTGGTTGAAGAGAGGTTGTTTAATCCTAAGGGTAAGCCTTTTACTTCCACGTTTCCTTCCAGTTATGCAATTTTTTTGGCTTAGTCTTGACACTCGCTTTTATGCAGAATTTGAGGGAGTTGTTAAGCGCTTGCGGGATAGAGAGCTTGCGCAGATGGTTGCTACCCTTGGGCAGAAGGTATGAGTGAGCGTCTTACGTTATTTTTTATGGTGTTTTTTAGTTACTTGACATGCTTTTTTTTACAGAGTGCAATAGCTGGAAGAGTTGCGAAGGAGAGGTTAGAGGTTGAGGAGAAAAGCGCACTTCCTGGGATGGAAAAAGTGTTGGTGCTTGAGCCTGTGGTTGCCGAGCTCAAGGAAGAAAACAAGATTTTACATGGTCTGAAAGACGAGCTCAAGGGCCTAAATACGAATTTAACGAAGCACAAGAATCTGCTGTTGAAGACCTGCGAGGAGATAGCGCAGAGTAACGAAGTCCTTACTAAAGAAAGGGATGAGCTTCGTATGGAGGTTGAAAGGCTTAGGCTGCATCAGGCGGATAACGTTAAGGTCATCGAGAGTCTTCGTGCTACCGTCGAGAAAGATGCCAAGACCATTGCGGAATAGACGAAAAGCATGATTCTCTTAGGTACGGATCTCGAGGAGAAAACCAAATATATTGACGGGGCCGAAGCTGCTCTGAAGGCAAAGTTCACCGAGCTATATGAGGAGTACAAGGCTTTGCTCCTTCTTTTTGGCGCCGAGCCTGTTCCTTATCCTGGTGATGAAAACATTGTTGAGATCTTTGAGTGGAGGAATAGGGAGTTTGCAAGTTTGCCCGAGGTTATCGCTGGGCTCAACGACTATGCCCGACACCGCATCCTTCTGCTTAGATAGCACACTTCAGCTTCTTGAAAAGCAAGATTGCGATTATTTCCTAGCGCTTGCAAAAGATGAGTTTGTTTACCCCTCAGCTTCGGAGTTAGGAGCCGAGGAGAAATCCAGGAATGTGAGGGCCACTAAATTGAGAATTTTCAGGCGGTTGTGGGCCATTTCTGGGCAAAAGTATATTCAGCAACTTGCTAAAGAGAAGCTGAAGTTGGAGAAAGAAAAAGCGGCGAAGCTTGAAGCTGAAGGCGGAGGTGCTGATGATGCGGGAGCGGTTTAGAGACTCTTTGAGCTAAAGCGAGAGAGAACTTTTTTGTAGAGATAACCTTTTGGTGTAAACGTTTGGCCGTACTTCATTGCGAGGCTTGTAAACATCCTGAGACTCGGTTTGAGTGTGTCATGCTGAAGCTAACTGTTGTTTTGTGGTTTCATAATTTACATGGTTTTTTTATTTTGTTTACCTAGTTAATGCTGGTTTACGTTGTTTTTTAAGGAAGAGATGACTGATTGGATAACGTACTTTGACCCCGAAGCTGTGCCGAAGATGATTGATTTCCATCTTGGGATTTGCTTGATTTTACTTTGTTGTTGTGTTGGTGAACTGCCGTGAGTAGAGGGCATTGCGTAAAGAAACAAGAGGTTTTTTCAAAAACGTCACCCCGCCTCTTGTTTCTTTGCTCAAGGCGTTTGCTTGATTTTTTTATCTTGGTGACCGGGATCGAAGCTTTGGGTTTTTGCGATAAAAGTGTTGTTGTTTCCTTTAGCATGACCTTTATTCAGATTATCTCGAGAAAAGGTCCTCGAAGATCGTTGTTTTTTGCATAAATTATAATTGCACTTGTGAGGGGCCATGAAGATAAGTCCACGTAAAACTTGAGACCGAGTTTTGTTGACTTAGATAATAGACGAAGGTTCGGTTCATATCGCAACCTTCAGTTGCTTCAACCTACTTCCTCGAGGAGCGAGAAAAAAGAAGGGAGATTCTATCTTAATGTTTAGCTGCTTCTTGAAGCAGAATTTTGGGCCGAAGCCGCAATCCTTTCTCGTTAGAGAGGAGGGTTTTTGAAAAACGTCGCCCTCCGAGGCTTTCCAAGGGGAGCCAACCTGAAAAGAGGTTTGAGGAGAAAATAAGAAGAGGGGCGAAGTGGATTTGCAGGCGCTGAGCTGGACTCCTTTGCATTTAGTTGTGGCTTTGAGCCGAGGTTTGCACCTTCTCTCGCGGAAGGTAAGAGCCTTAAGTTTTGAAAAAACGTCACCCTCCCTTCATCCTTTCGCGAGAGGAGGGAAGGCAGATGACTTCTTAAGGCTGGTTATAGTACACTCACCTTGGTGTCGACTGAGGCTAGATCTTTTAGCGCGGGAAAGTGGATGGCTTCTCGAAAACGTCACCCCCTTTGCCTTTTTGCGGGAAAAAACAAATAGATTGGGGAAAGATAGACAACAGGGATAAGAGTAAAGAATATATATTTCATAGGCGCGTAGTGCGCTTTAGTATATAGTACCATGAGTTTACCATCGCAAGGCTCACCTGGAGCCGTTAACCTTTTGCCTTGCTTGAACACGTGGTTCTTCTTTTGAACTTTGAGTCTCTTTGCAGAGACGCGTGGTATGCAACTTGTTGTTGCACTAATGCCTCGTACAGGAATTCATAGCTCGCAACTTGTTGTTGCATTGAGACTTGTATCAAGGGGGAAACTTCACTTATATTAAGTAGTGAAAGTGTTACAAGGATCTGCCTCGTTAAAAACCTTGCCTCCAGAGTGGAGCCCCCCTAGCAAGGAAAAGAGTACAGTCCAGACTCGATAATGCAAGACTTAGAAAGGAAAAAAGTAAAAGCGTTACTTTCGACGTTGTTTATAACTTCACAAGCCGAGGGTAATGGTGAACACTTTTACGGGTAATACTTGTGCAAGTTGTCGATGTTCCAGGAATGCGGCAACTCCGTGCCAAGCTGGTCCACCAGACGGAATGACCCTAGCCTGTTACTCTTCGTGATGATGTACGACCCTTCCCAGGCCTCCTGCAGCTTTCTAGGATTTTCCCGATTCTTCTTTCTTTTGAGAACAAGATCGCCCACTTTGATTTCCCTTTGGACTATATTTTTATCTCTCCATTTCTTGGTTTCTTCTTGGTATTTGTCGATGTTGTCCGAAGCCTGGATTATGTCAAGCTCGATCATATCTTTTTTGACCTTGATGGTGTCTTGGGTGTTTCCAAAGTGCAGCACCCTTGGACTACCATTTTGTATTTCCTCTGGCGTGATAGCTTTGGAGTCGAAAAGCAGTTTGAACGGGTTGAAGCCTGTCGCTCATGATTCTGTTGTGTTGTGCGACTAGAGTACCTTTGGGAGCTCATCAATCCACTTTCCCTTCTTCGGGTCAAACAAGCATTTCTTGGTTGCCAAGAAAATCAAACCATTTGCTCTTTCTACTGCACCATTTGACTGTGGGTGATATACTGAAGAGAATTTCACCTTCGTTCCGAGGCTAGCACAGAACTCTTTAAAGTCGTTGCAGTCGAATTGCTTGTCGTTGTCGACAGTTAACTCTCTGGGTACCCCGAACCTGCAGATGATGTTCTACCAAAAGAATTTCTGGACCAAGCCCAAGGTTATCGCTACCAGGGGTTTAGCTTTGATCCACTTGGTGAAGTAATCCACGGCCACTGCTACGAACCTGCAGTTGCCCTAAGCCGTTGGCAGGAGGCCTACCAGATCCATTCCTCATCTCTGTAAGGGCCATGACGATGATATAAGTTGTATTGGAAGTGTCGGGGCATGCCCCTGGTTTGCTGTCTTTTGGCAGGCTTCGCAACTTCGCACAAGATCCACGGCGTCGCGAATGGCAGTAGGCCAATAGAATCCCTACCTCAAGGCCTTGCTTATGAGGGCCCTTGAGCCGATATGCATCCCGCAAAAGCCTTTGTGAATTTCAGCTAGTAATTCTTTCCTAGGTTTCACATCAATGCAGCGAAGTCAGGGAGTTGAGATCCAGCTTTGTAAAGCTTGCCATCTATGATTGCATAGCCTCTGGCTTTTTGCTTCATCCTGGTGAGCTCAACTTCATCGTGAGGTTCGAAGTGCCCTCTTATGTAGGCCATGATTTTGGCCCTCCAATCGAAGTTCTGGATTGCGCTTACGGACTTCGAGGTTGTTTCTTTTCTTGAAGGAGTTTTAATGACCTCGTAGAATACATCTAGAGGTATTGGCTCATTTTGGGCTGCTGCTTTCACAAGCCTATCTGCTTCGTCATTTTCTGACCTTGGGATATGTTTGATTGTGAAGCCCTTGAAGTGTTTTTCCATTGATCTGACCGTGGTGAGGTATTTCACCAACTCGGGCTCTCTAACTTCGCTTTCTTTCTCAATGTGCTTTTTGATCACTTTGGAGTCTATTCTTATTATGAAGGTTTGCTGTTCCAAGGCTTTCATCTTTCTTAGTGCTTTGTATTCTGTAGTATTGTTTGTGGACTTTGACTCACTGGAGAATTCTAGCCTTGTGTTGTATCTTATTTTAACGCCACTGGGAGAAGTTACGATGGCTGCTACTCCAGCCCCTTTGTTGCACCAAGCACCGTCAAAGTGGATGACCCATGGGGTTTCAACCTCGCTTTGATTTATAGCTGGAGATGTCCAGTCGAAAATGAAATCGCCAGGACTTGAGACTTTGTGGCGCTTCTTCTTTCGAAGTCCACCACAAACTCTGACAACTCTGATGCCCACTTGGTAATTCTGCCCAAAGCTTCTGTGTTTGAGAAGAGGTCTTGAAGGGGCTGATTTGTGACGGGAACGATTTTGTGACCCTCGAAGTAGTGGCGCAACTTGCGCGCTACCATGACTACTGCATAAGCAATTTTTTCCAATTCTGAGTAATGCAGCTTCGAGCCGCCAAGTGCCTCGGAAGTGATGTAGACTAGGATTTGTTTTAGCTTGCCCTTAACTTCCTTCTCTTCGATGAGAGCATCATTGACTGTTGTGCCCAAAGCTGAGACGTAGAGTAATAGTGGTGATTTCAGCTCAGGGGGGCATAGTTTGGTCATGGATTGCAAATAGTCCTTGAGCTCTTGGAAGGCTTTGCTCTGATCCTTTCCCCATTCGAAGTTTTTGTAGCTGCGCAAAACTTTGAAAAAAGGCAGGCTTCGCTTTGCTGCTCGATGAATGAATCTGTTGAGCGCGGCTACTCTGCAGGTCAACCGTTGTACATCCTTCATCGAAGCTAGCTCTTTCATATCGAGGAGTACCTGGATCTTGTTGGGGTTGTCTTGAATGCCTTTAGTGGTGACCAAACAGCCCAGGACCTTGCCTCGTTGCATCCCAAATACGCATTTCTCTAGGTTCAGCTTCAAGTTTGCTGCCCTGAGGTTGGCGAAAGTTTCCACGAGGTCACTGATGTGGTCTAATCTTTTGTCACTTTTTACGACTATGTCGTCGATGTAAGCAAGGATGTTTCTGCAAAGCTGTGGGGTGAGCACGATGGCGGTCATTCTCGAAAAGGTTTGGCCTGCATTCTTCAGCCCCTCTGGCATTCTTACGAAGCAGAAGGTTCCAAACAGAGTGACGAAGCCTGTTTTTCCTTCGTCCTCCTTCTTTATTCTGATTTGATGATACGCTGAGAATAGATCCAACAACGAAGGCATTTCGCTGTTAGCAGCGTCGTCCACCACTTTGTCTACCCTCTCCAGTGGGTAATCATCTTTGGGACAAGCTTTGTTTAGGTCCATGAAATCTATACACATCCCCCATCTTCTATTCTTCTTTTTGACCGGAACAATATTAGCAAGCCATTCTGGGTACAGTATGGGCCTGATCACATTTGCTTCGAGCAACCTGTCCACCTCCGCCTTCACTGCCTGTGCTTTTTCATCAAACATCTTTTCTCAACTTTTGTTTCTTTGGCTTCGTGCTAGGTCTAATATCGAGGCTGTGTTCAATTATCTCTCTATCTACCCCCTGGAGATTACTTGCGGACCAGGCAAAGACATCCTTGTTCTTGTTCAAGGACGTGATCAGTTCAAGCTCCTCCTCGTAGTCAAGGTTAGCTCCGATGGTAACATATTTGTCTGCAATGTAACCGTCCAAAAGGACCCTTTTGGTTTTGCCATCAACACTTATCTTTATCTTCTCTTTGTCTCTCTTGTGCTCAACGTAAGGCTTCATTTTCTCTTGTGGTTCAGCTTCGCTCGGGGTGGCCAGATGATGGACATTCGTTTGGCTTGGTGTTGCACCTTTCTTTATGTTTCTTGCTATTTGTTGGTCACCATAGACAGTGATGACTCCCTTTAGGATTGGAATTTTTATGCAGAGGAAGAGTTGATTGATGGCCGCGTCAAATTTGTTAATGAAACCCCGCCCGAGGATGGCAAAATAGGGGTAATACATTTCAACCACGTCGAACATGATGTGCTTAGTTCTTGCGTTGTCTTGATTGCCGAAAGAGACTGGGAGTGATATCTTTCCCAAAGCCTTGACTGGCTTCCCTCCGAAGCCGAGGAGCGGAACTTTTGCTGGCTGGAGAAGGTGTGGGTCAATTTTCATCTCCCTGAATGTGTTAGCAAAGATAATGTCCGCGGAGCTGCCGTTGTCCATCAAGACTTTTCCCATCTTCCAGCCGGCAATAATGGCATTAATCACCATCGCATCATTGTGTGAAGCTGTCTTCAGTTTGAAATCTTCCTCTGTGAAAGTGATTGGCATATGTGCCCATTCTAGCTTCACTGAAGGGACGTCTGGAATGGTGGTATTGACTTGTCTAAAATAATCTCTCCTTTGCCTTTTATTTTCAAATTCAAGGGCAGAACCGCCAGCGATTGGCATTATCATGCCGAAGGTTGGGAGTGCCTTGGAGCTGCCTTCGTGAGGTGCGAAGTGGGAAGATCCTCCGGAGATTGGCATTATCATGCCGAAGGTTGGAAGGGCTTTGCGATCACTGTTTAGTGGGTTTGGTTCAGCCTTCGAAATTTCGTTGGGGAGATGTGGTGGTGGTGGTGGTATCTCTTGGTGAGGCTGCATAGGCGCGAAGCTGGCATTTTGCGAGGTTATGGGATGTTGGGATTGGAAAGAGGGCGAAGGTTGCCATGTTAGTGGTGGTTGATAAGCTCGATGTTGGTTGGGCTTGGGTAATATGGTGGGTGCGGGTAAAAGGTAGTGTGATGGATGGTTTTGGGTGCTTGGGCCGCTTTCTTTTCCACAGCTTGGTTCACATTAACTTCCACAGTGATGGAGCACTAGTCTGTTGCGTGATTGAGCTGCTTTCCATGGAATACACAATGAAACGGTCTTTGTGGCTTGACCTGGTTGTTTGGCTTCGGGGGGCCGTTGCTTCGGCCTCTTCCCCTTCCTCTGTGGCTACCTCTGTTACCGTTGCCAGAGTTGGAATGGTTTTGGTTGTGTTGATTTGGAACTGAAGGATTGCTGCCATTGTAGTTGTGGTGTAAAGGTTGGTTGCCTTCTATTGCCAGTACCTGGGCTTGATGCTGATTGCGGCCCTGGTTATGATTGTACGATCAAGCTTACCGGTTTCTATTATTGTTAGATTGCCTTTGATGGTTTCCTTCTGCTACCCTTCTTTTGTGGTCTTCGTCTAATCGACAATATTTTTCCAACTCCATGTACAGAGCTTCCATGGTTTTTGGCTTTTTCCTTGTTAGCTTTGATGCCGTCAAACCCGGACTGAGTCCAAGAATGCCGGATGATATAGCAACACTATCTGCGACTCCTGGTATTTGGGACTTGAGCTGCACAAATCTTCTTACATAGTTTGCCAAAGGCTCCTTATCTTTTTGCACGCAGTGGAAGCCTCTTCATTTATGGCTTGGTGGAAACCCTGGAAGTTCTAGATTAACTTCGTCTTTAGATCAATCCAACTGTGCACCGATTGTGGAGGGAGTAGCGAGTACCAATTTAAGGTTGTGCCCTCACATGCGATAATAAATGACTTCACGAGTACTACCTCATCGCCTCCGGCCGAAGCCACTACAGCTTCATAGCTCATCATGAACTGTCGTGGATCTGTTAGGCCGTTGAACTTGGGCAAGGCTGTTGCTCTGTAAGTAATGGGTCAGGGAGCTTGTTGCAGCTCGATCGACAGTGGGGAATTTTTATCAAAGGCGGCGCAGACATTCGTGGCTGGCAGTGGGTCATGCATGCCAAAGCTATGGTCTGAGAATATTAGACGGGTGGCATTGGTGTTGCAAGTTTGGATGGGTGGTGGTGTTGTCTGCTTTGGTGTGTCGCGCAGGTATTCGAGATCTTTCAGCTCTCTTTGTAGCTCTGCTAGTTGCTTCTTGGCTTTGTGCAGCCTTGCCAGTTTCTCAGCTGCCTGCCTTTGAGCTTGTAACTGTTGAGTGAAATGTTCCTTCTCCCTTCTCAATAGCTCTACTTGCTTTAGTCCTGAATCTAGCTCATCTTCGGGCTCACTCAAGGGCTCATCCTGGGTGTTCGTGAGTAGTGGGACTTCATCCAAGACTCCTTGTTCGGCTCTTTGCTTTAGTGCTCTCGCCCTTAGGTTGTGTTCCACTCTTTGTAGCTTGGATTCCATGTCCATCATGGGTAGCCCGACTTGCTCAATCGTAACAGTCTGTCCTTCTTCCGTAGCTTCGTCATCTATGGCTCTCTTCTTCTTCTATGGTGGCATCGTGGGTTTCTTGATGGCTTAAAACACGGTGGGCACCAAATTTTGGGTCTCGAACTCTTGCGAGGTCAAGGCACAATAAGTTTCGAACAAACAAAGTACTTAGCCTTGGTCAATTTCTCTCCGGTGGCCACCTCTCAACTTGAATAATGAATGTCCCTTTACAATGGGGCAGGGCTCCCCTTTTATAGTGCTCAGAAGGCATTTTTACATTACATCTTTACCCTTACACAACAACTACATCCTCGGTATATGCTTTACATAAAGGTCATTAGGGAGTCACGTTTTTCCTACCACCCGACAACACCGTGATTTGCTCTCTCACATGGCTCTATCAATCATGCTCCCTATGTCGTTCACGTCATCAACGCTCCATGACCTCGCGCTAGAGACTTGCTTAGCTTTCGATTTCTCGGCCGGCTTGGCCTCATCCCCGGAGCCTCCCCGGACTTCGGTCCCGTTCGCCTTCCCATCCTGCACAAAATGGACCTAAATTGTGTGTCTCTGTTTACCTTCGAGTTCCTGATCTCGGCGAGCCCCACAAACCAAACACTACCTCGGGCATCCCCCCCCGGGTAGGTTGCCAGGTCTAAACAGCAACAGTTGGCATGCCACATAGGGGCTCTCGCTGAGAATCCACTTTTAAACTCAATGACCCAAGTCATCATCAAGCCAATAGTCGCGTTCAAAGCGGGCGCGACGTTCATCTTCGGCTCCTAGGTTTGCATCGCAGGCGGCGCTGGAAACTTCCACTGCCATATTGCGCGGGCCCTGGAGAAGAAACAGCAAGCCATGAAGCTCCAGCGCCATGCTCTGGAGAATCTCTTCAAGAAATTTGGTGAAATTTCAATTTCTGACTTAGTCAAAAGCTGGGGGGACGAGTTCGAGTACAACTCGACTCCTCCCACTAGTCGGACTGATTTTCACAAGCCGGCGCCTAGGCCATCGTGCGAATCGGACTACAACTCAAGTTGATTCCCATTCGGACTCCGAAACACGATTGCTCTTTATCAAGCTATCCTGTCCAGATCACAATCCGATACGGATACGATCGAGGATCCCGACTACTATTCGAACCCGAATGAGGATACCCCTTTATCAGGTCCGCAGCAGGGCTTGGTAATCACATCGACTCTACAAGGTAGATTCATCTACTGGCCCAACATGAAACCACCTTCTCTTGCCAAGAACGATGATTCATGCCTTATCGCCTACCTTGATACCCTCCCGTACTAGGAGAGAACTCCTTTATCGCCCATCTACGAAGAAGGCATCTCCACGGAGGTCATCACGTCAAGTTCAGGAAGCTACTCTCCAGAACGAGAACTCTTCACTCTCATTGCTGGACAAGAAGGTGATGATGAAGAGCAACCAGAGAGAAATCCACACCATGAACATCACCTGGATGATGTCTCGCAGGATAAGCTCACTGCCTACATTGCTGGAGAGGAGACTGAAGCTCAGAGAACTCGATGGCGAGCAAAAACACCACAAGAGCAGAGCGCCACATACGCCTTGCAACAAACTTCCGTATCATGAATCTGGATAATGCTTTCAAAGCGGTTCAATCATGTTAACATCATACTGTTCTTGCCACCATGCGTCCATTGATCTTATTACCCGCGCAATGCCACAGGACAAGTACACCAGACAGTTGGCTGAACTGGCAGAGCATGTGTACGAACAACTCGACCAGCAAAACCTGATACATTCAGTTCAACATACCCTATCCCATCGTAGTCAACATGGCACTAGCCATAGGCACACTCCATCTAGACAAAGTCAAATTGGAGGTGCCAGACCCAGCCAAGCTAGAGCAGAGGGTAGTCGGGCGGGACCCTCAGGAGGTTGTGGCCACAGTGGGGCTAACACAGAGCCTGAGGATCTTTGTAATAAGATCAACGTAGGCCATGACACTCGTACCATCATTGACGGACGCCGCCGTGAGCATGAGCAAGAAGTTGAATACCCAAGAGAAGACTGTGACGGGCTCCCTGCCTTCTCAAGACGTGTCAGGAGGACGATTCTACCAGAGAAATTCAAACCTCCGGGTATCACCAAGTATGATGGCGAGCGGGACCCAGTCTAATGGCTGTGGTGCTACTCACTGTCAGTACAGGCAGCAGGGGGGAATGAGGACACCAAGGTCATCTACTTACCCATCTGCATGGAGGCGGCGCCACTCACATGGCTCGAATCACTAGATAAGAACTCCATCGACACGTGGAAGGACCTCAAGGTGGTGTTCACCAACAACTACGCTGGGGCGATGTAGCGTCCTGGCAATAGGATCGACTTATCTCAAGTCAAACAACAAGAAGACAAGACCCTGCGTAGCTACTTATGTTGCTTCTTCGACAAGAAGGCCACAATCACGGATATCACGGAGCGCAACGTCATAGATTGCTTCTAGAATGGCCTCTACGATCATCGGATGTTCCAGGACTTCAACAAAAGATGCCCTGGTGATGTCAAATCCCTCAAGATCATGGTACAGGCCTGGGCAGATGAAGGAGACAGGGAGATCAAGAGGTTTGAGTCTAATCGCAACAAGGGCCAGAACAACAATAATCAGAATAATGGCCAATGCAATGACAAGAACCGCAACAATCGCCCCAACAATGACAACCAAAATAATTACTCGGGAGGTTAGAACCGCAAGCGAAAGCCAGACAACACTATCGCGGCGATGTCACAGTCATCCAAGAAAGGTGGTGGCAGGAATCAAGACAGGACCCCGTTCAACGAGCTCCTGAAGAAGCAGTGCCCATGGCACCCGTACCATAAACACTCTGCGATGGATTGTTATAGTCTATGCAGAGTCATGAAAGACCTATCGGAACCATCTAGTACTAAAGACAAGGGCAAGGCTAAGGAAGACGAACACGACAGTGACAACGGCAAATTCCATAACCCTTCCAACACTATCAACGTCATCTTTGGTGGCACACTGGGTACTGCTAATAAGCGGTCCCAGAAGCTCACCCTCTGAAAGATCATGTCCATTGAGCCAGCAACACCAACGTTCCTCAAATGGTCTGAGGTGCCAATTACCTTCTTCAGGAAGGACCAATGAACTAGTTTCTCAGACCCAGGACGATATCCTCCTATCTTGGACCCAGTAGTCGCTGGCTCCAGACTCACCAAAGTACTCATCGATGGCGGTAGCGGTCTCAACGTACTCTTCGTCAAGGCACTGAGGAAGATGGGCCTCAATATAACTGACATGCTCACCCTAACGAACTCTTCATTCTATGGGATTGTCCCAGGCAACGTGGTTGTACCCCTTGGACAAGTTGTTTTGCCTGTTACCTTTGAGACAAGAGAACACTACCGGACAAAGTACATCCAGTTCGAGGGGGCAGACTTCAAAACATCGTACCACTCTATCCTTGGAAGACCTGCATTGGCCAAATTCATGGCCATCCCGCACTATGTGTACTTGATACTCAAGATGCTGGGACCCAAAGGAGTACTCTCCCTTCGTGGAGACTTGAAAACATCACACGAATGCGCCACAGAAGCTGTGGAGCTAGCAGCAACTACACAAGTGCCAAATTCGATGATGCAAGTCTTTGCCACTTCCAAGAAACTGTCCCCATCAGAATTCGAGATCCTAGAAAAGAAGTCGGCGGCAACCAAGGTCAAGCCGGCAAGTGAAGTAGACATCAAAGCTATTGACCTTGAGACTGGTGATAGCTCCAAGACAGCTCTGATTGGCTCAAGGCTGGATCAACACACTCATCAGCTTCCTTCAGGCCAACCAAGACATCTTCATGTGGAAGCCAGCGGATATGCTTGGGGTGCCTAGGGAGTTGATTGACCATTCACTAAACATGGATCCAAAAGTTACACCAAAAAGACAACAACTACGACGATTCACCCAAGATAGAAGGGAAGCCATCAAAAAGTAGCTAGCCAAACTACTTGCGGCAGGCTTCATAAAAAAAGTCTATCATCCAGAGTGGTTTGCCAATCCCGTCCTGAAGCAAAAAAAAACAACACGAGTGGAGGATATGTGTCGACAACACGGACCTCAACAAACAATGTCCAAAGGATCCCTTCGGGCTCCCTTGGATCGATCAAGTCATATGGATGCACCCTACTCTGTTTTCTCGATTGCTACATGATGTATCACTAGATAGCTCTTAAGGAAGAAGATCAAATGAAAACTGCATTATCACCCTATATGGAGCTTTCTGTTACACCACAATGTCCTTCGGGTTGATAAACGCAGGCGCTATATATCAATGGGCAATCAGGATGCTTCAAGAAGCAACTACACCGCAACGTAGAGGTGTACATGGACGACGTGGCCGTAAAGACTAGAAATCCTGACGACTTGATTGCGGATTTAGAAGAAACCTTCGCAAGCTTGTGAGAATTTTGGTGGAAACTAAACCCAACAAAGTGTGTTTTTTGGCTTACCCTCTAGAAAACTACTCAAGTTCATCATCAGTCACCTAGGAATTGAAGCTAACCGTGAGAAGATATCCGTCATCACCGACATGCATGCCTCATCGTGTATTAAGGACGTCCAGAAGCTGATTGAATGCATGGCAGCCCTCAACAGATTTATCTCAAGGCTTGGAGAATGGGGCTTACTTTTCTTCAAACTACTCAAGCGACAAGACAAATTCCAGTGGATCGAGGAGGCAGACCAAGCCCTGCAATAGTTGAATGACTTCTTATCCAAGCCAGCGGTCCTCACAGCACCAAACCCCAATAGAGACTTGCTGCTCTACATCGCCACAACTACTAACATCATCAGTATGGCGATTATGGTTGAAAGACCAGAACAAGGCCATGTATACAAGGTACAGAGGCCCATCTATTTCACCAGCAAGGTGTTGTTGGATTCCAAAGCCAGATACCCGCTAGTCCAAAAATTGCTATATGCAATACCACTCACCTCGCGGAAGCTACGATACTACTTCCAAAAGCACAACATCTCCATCGTCATGGACTTCCCCTTAGGAGAAATCCTCCACAATCGGGATGCAACAGGAAGAATATCCAAGTGGGCGGTAGAACTTGGAGCCATGTCCCTAGAATTCAAGTCGAGGACTCCCATCAAGTCCCAAGCACTAGTCAATTTCATGGCAGAATGGCGGGAAAATCAACTACCAACGCCAGCAAAGCGTCCAGAGCATTGGGTTATGTATTTTAACGGATCACTCAAGCTTGAGGGTGCCGGCGCAGGAGTACTCTTAATATCTCCCATAGGCGAACAACTCAAATATGTCTTGCAAATCTTCTAGGAGGAAATTTACAAAGGCATCTGCAGCAACCATGCATCCTCATGAACGATCAGGGGCAAAGCTTTCAAAGCAGGGTTCTATTGGCCTACAGCTCTTGCTAAAGCCAAGGAACTAGTCCGCCGATACCAAGGATGTCAATTCTTTGCCAAGCAACAACACGCCCCTACCTACAAGCTGATCACCATACCACCCTCTTGACCCTTTGCATGTTGGGGGCTCGACATGATTGGCCCATAGCCTACGGTGCTCGGAGGATTCAACTGAGTATTGGTGGCGATCGACAAGTTTACTAAGTGGATCGAGGTGAAGCCAATAACCTGCCCCAAGGCACACAAAGTACTCGACTTCCTCGATCAAATTTTCCACCACTACAGCTTCCCCAATCGCATTATAACAGACCTAGGCTCCAACTTCAACAACCACGAGTTTTAGGAGTATTGTGAGACCAGTGAGATTGATGTCCGGTATGTCTCTGTTGCTCATCCTCAAGATAATGGCCAGGTTGAGTGAGCCAATAGGATGTTACTAGAAGCTCTTAAGAAATGGTTGCACGACATCGAAAACACTAAAGGGGGCAAGTGGCTCAAAGAACTACCTAATGTCCTCTGGGGGCTTTGTACCCAGCCGTGCAAGCCTATAGGGCAATCGCCCTACTTCCTGATCTACAGATTATAAGCTGTCCTCCCCACCGATGTCATGTGGAAACTCAAGTAGTCGAGTAGTACAAGGAGGGCGCAGCAGAAGAAATAAGGCGTCTAGACTTAGACAACCTTGAAGAAGCTCGCTGTGCAGCACTCGTCCAGTCTGCAAGGTACCTTGAAGGAATCCGCCGCTATCATGATAGCAACGTCAAAGAACGTTCGTTCAACATAGGCAATATGGTCCTCAAGCGAATCCAAGACAGCAAGAGGTTGCACAAGCTAAACTCACCATGGGAGGGTCCTTTCATGTCTCCAAGGTCCCTAGACCTCGGTCGTATAGGCTCCAACACCTCTTTGGTGAAGATGTCGACAACTCATGGAACATCGAGCAACTTTGTTGATTTTATCCCTAGTTTACATATTCAAGTAAATTGGCCACCGGCCCTACCTGTAGAATTACAGTTTAATAAAGCAGATTAATTTTTTATCGTAAATGACTACTCATTTCTGCCTGATTACAGCTTGCAAAAGCAAGTTTGTAGAGCTATTCAGCTACCTAAGCAATACCGCCCAATTCTCAGCTTGTAATAAAAAGTTCGTACAAAGCTATTTAGCTTTTGGGGCATAATTGCCTACACGCGGCTTGTAATAACAAGTCCGCAAAGGATTTTTTGAGTTATTTAACTCATCAGACAAAATTGTCCAAAAGCGGCTTGCAAAGACAAGTCCGCAGTTAAATTCACGAGTTATTCAACTCATTGGATGAGTCTTTCCTTGACGGCCTCTAGAAAAGGAGTCTTCGTCACTTCGAGAGTTATTTAAACTACCCGAGATACTTTATAGACAAGTCTGTCTAGTCGCGGCTTGTAATAACAAGTTGGCAGTTCTAGGTTTTCGAGAGCATAACATCAAAACAACCCTAAGAGGTTGCAAAGATAGGCTCCAGTCAAAGGAATCCTGAAGAGTCTACTCGTCTAAGAGGTCCGACTACCAAGATGCCTTGAGTACTCGTACTCCATAAAAAGGAGTCGCATCCTAAAGAACTCTACATCGGGTACCTGAAGAGGCTCATCCAAGTAGCCTTGTGCGCAGACCCTTACATCTACCGTACGAGCAATCATCAGAGTAGTTCGTAAGATGCACTAAAGCAAACAAGTCAAAAGCAATAAAAATTACAACAAGACTATTGAAGGTTCAAGTGATTTGCGACTTCCTCCGCAATAGGGTCCATCTCCTGTAGGTACTGTTGGAATTGCTCATCTGAGCAGTCCTCCGCTATCCCTTCCATGATAGGAGCAAGATCCGCCTGCGGGTAGAAGGACTTCACGAAGGTTAGCAACTGCTTAAAGACTGACTTTGCTATCTTTTGGACATAGCTGGTGAACTTTGCTGGCACGTCCTTGAGTATCTCGGACAGAGGGCGGGGCTCCACACCCTCAGCTGGGGGCTCAACCATGTCCGCAATAGGCTGAGCTGCTTTGGATAGTTCCTTCAGAGCAAGCTTTGCAGCCTCAAGCTCGGCCTCACTCTCCTGGAGGGTCTTCATGGTGTTGACCAGGTCGACCTCCCCATCCTCGTGCATCTTCTTCTCCTTTTCTAGGTGGTGGCCCATGGCTTCAGTATCTACCTCCAGCTCGGGGGGCTACAAGAGTAGCCACGGCACCAGATGTAGTTGCCACTGCGGCCTCGGGCACTGGTATTAATGAAGATATTACATCTTGCATCAAAGCATATACAAGAGATATGGCACTTGGGTTTTTTGTTAGCATAGGTTGCTCTTCTAACGTCAGACTTGTTAGTGTCGGGGCGATGTCCTAGACCAAGTGGCTACTGCCATCGGTCACAGACTTCGAGCTTGGACCTCCAAGTTCCACACTGGAGGATTTTCTAAATAAGACAAGTCTTCAGAGATATACAACAAGTGGATAACAAACTACAATTAGTACTCAAAAGGAGTAGCAATACTTCCTTCGAGGACCTCCTGAGCTTCAGAGAGGGATCCCCTGAGAAGCACGGTGGCTTGATGGTTGGAGATGGCTTCTTTGGCACGGCTTGATGGGTTGCAATACGATCCTCGCCAGCCTTCGTTGCCGCCTCTGTCTCTCAAGTAGTCCTTGCACTGCCAGGGTCTGCCCTAGCAACAAGGGGTTCCGGATCATCTTCAATCTCGATAACCTCCTCAATTGTTGGTAACTACTATTGCGCGATTTTAGTAGTCGTCCTCTCTACCTCGGCCACCTCCCCGACTACCTGCAAACCACCAATGCCATATTGAATAGACATGCTGGTATTGGATTCACATACTAGTACTCGATCCTCAAGATCTTGACCTTCCTCAATAATTATTACCGGTGGAGGTACGTCTTCAGCAGTGAGAGGCTTCTTCACGGCACGCTTCCCAGCAACGCTCCACTTCTTCCTTGGCGGCGGAGTTAGCACAGCCTCCAGATCATCTTCAGCTGCACTCTTCGATGATCCAAAGGATGACCCAGCCTTGTTAGATGGCCAAGCCTTAAGCATGAAGTCCAATGCAGCTTCAGAATCAGAACTGCTAAAGGACTCGATTTCTTCTTCCTCCTCCTCCTCGGCTTCACTTCCCACGCTCGCAACCATATGGACGCGAGGAGCAGCTTCAGTGTCTTCTGATCCAGGAGGAGGAGGAGCAGAGTAGTACAAGTGTACGTCTTCCTGCACAGGCAGACAAGTCAGTACATCAAAATTTACCAAAATGAGTACTCGGGGACTGTGGCCAGGGGTACTTACAGTTCTTTGCAGATTGGCGGTGCAGAACTCCCAGACAATCATCGGGATTTCACTCACATTTTTGAACAGGTGCCTTAACTGCGCCAAGACCTCGTCCACACTGAGTTCTAATGGCGACATCCTCGATGGGTTGTTGACACCTTAGTAGTCATAGCCCCAGGTGCACCGCAGTTGTAAGGGTTGTACTTGCCGTTTCATGAAGCTGAAGGCTACCCCGACTCCTGTTAACCCCTCTTGCTTGAGCTTGGCTATCCTATCCAGGAGCTCAGGTAGCTGCAAGCAATCTCCATGGCTTGGCTCATCCAACCATCTGTTATTCCAAGTCAAGTGGTATCCTGTCAACTTGGGAAGCTTGGGGTCGTGGTTGCCGATGTAGCACCACTTCTCCTTCCATCTAGAATGCGAGTCAATCAACTCGTAGTCCAAGTAAAGGCCCTTGACCTTCTCCCTCATCTGAATTCCAGCTCCACCGACTACTGCGGTGTGCTCCCTCTTGGGCTATCGCTTGACGCAGAAGAATTTGCGGAAGAGTTGGAAATGGGGCTGGATCCCCAAGAAGGCTTCGCACAAATGCACAAACATTGCGACATGCATAATGCTATTAGGGTTCAAATGTACAAGCTCTAGCTTGTAATAGTCCAGGAGACCATAGAAGAAATTGGAGGCGGAAAAGGCAAGGTCACGCTCAATAAAATGTGCGGATATAACCGTCTTCTCTAGGTACTCCTCTAGCAGCCACGCAGCCACGGGTTGCTGAATGCTGGCCTCCAGTTGATAAGATCGTTCTCCTGGAGGAGGTTGGCTGCCACTAGTGCCTTAATGTCTTCTTCCTTTAGTAACAATCGCTTCCAGGTGCACACAGGAGTTGGTGGTGCAGTTTGGTCTATATTTCCATACTTGGGGGCCGGCAGTTGGATCTCCTCCTTTTTGTCCGCCTTCTTCTTCCCGCCTTCCACCGCCTTGGCTGCAGCTGCTTTCATTCCCATCCTTGTTGCCACGAGGGTCTTCCTTCGCATACACTCGAGGATCGAGCAACGGCGGCGCTAGGGCTACAGGGCGGAAGTTGAAAGAGCAGATGGCAAAGGTAAAATGGAAGGGATGTTTTCCTCCATTATTTACAACCGTGCCGCAGTAACACCAACGAGATTAAAGGAATATTCAGGTTTAATGGACCTGAAGATTTTGCACATGATTGGCAGTTACCACTATTTTTGGAAGAGATAAGTTTACTGTTGACGGATAGTCACGTTGACCAAAGGTTCACCCTTATACCCACCAAACTAGTCACGTAACGGCTCAGGGGCTATGTACCACGTGCCCATCAGCTAAAAAGTTTTTTCTCTGGGTTTTAAGAGAAAAGAGATGCAAATTATAGATTGACCCTCAGCCTGATTCTTCGATTCAACCTAATGCTCGGGGGATACTCCATATGGAGTGCGACTTTTATCGCACTTCCACATAAAAATTCAAGATTGAAGGATTCAAGACCAAGTTAAATGAGGCTTGAGCACATTCTAGCCGCATGGCAGTGCTCGGGTACGTTTGAAGACTCAACATGATGAAGTACTCAAAGAGTACCAAAACTAGTCGGTGAAGCCTACGAAAGTACTCGGAACTGCTGCATTTAACTAAAAAGTACTCAGGGGCTTGTCGTACATACATCTATGGGCCCACCGGAGTCCTAGATATAGGGCTGGACACCGAGACGTATCTGACATGGAGTAATTATGAAAACTACTGGTAGTAATTAGAGTAGGACTCGCCTAGTCGAATCTGACTAGTTTTCTTGTAAATAAACCAACCTGTAACCCTACCCCCAGCAATATAAGGCGAGACAGGGACCCCCTCTCCAAAGCAATTCAATCCAACCAACACATAGGACGTAGGGTATTATGCAATCTCGCGGCCAGAACTTGTCTTAATCGTGTGTATGTGTTCACCTTCGAGTTGCTAATCTTGACGAGCCCCACAAACCAAACACTACCTCGAGCAACCCCCTCAGTAGGCTGCCGAGTCTAAAGACCAACAACTCCCAAGACGGTTGGACACATGATGCAAATCGTCAATCTTCATGCCGACACAGATGAGGCCGAGAAAGTCCAATTCCAGAACGGCAAGAACCGCCACAACGATGACTACGAAACGCCAACCCATCAAGGCCACCAGCATCAGCCCTGGCCAAAGCCCTACCAACCTCGGAAAAGGGCCCCTGATGTCCTCGCCGCCGAAGCCAACCCTACGAGGCAGTCAACCTTCCTCCAGGAGGAGTTCGATGATACGTTGAACGCCCCGTGCCCCTTCCACAAGGACGCACGCCACAATCTTCGGGACTGCACAGTTCTCAAGAAAGAGCTCGGTGCCCCGGTGGAATACAAACGGCCTCGCCAGAACGACAGCCGCAAGGAAGACAACCGCCGCGACAACTGCCACCGCGATGACCAACGCAAAGAAGAGCACCGGGACCAGTGCAACCCCAACGCCAACCATGGCAGCGGCAACAACAACGGTGAGTTCCAGCGCACGAGTGGGAGGTGAACATCATCAACGACGACCCTAAAGCTTTCTGCAGCAACCGCAAGCACAAGTTGCAAAGACAGGAAGTGCACTACGTCTCCGTCACACCAGTCTAGTATCTGCGCTGGTCGGAGATGCCCATAACCTTCTCCAAGGAAGATCACTTGGTGCACCTCCTAGACCTCGGGTCTTACCTGCTGGTGGTGTGCCCCACCATAGATAGAGTCCTCTCCAATGTGTTGATCGATGGCGGTAGCAACCTCAACATCATCTTCACCGACGCCCTGAAGTGCATGGACTTCAACTTCGAGCGACTTCTCCCCTGCGAAGACCCATTCTATGGCATAGTATCCGGTGAAGGATTCTATCCTATCGGGAGAGTCGTCTTGCCGGTCATGTTCGGTACCCCTGAC
The DNA here is from genome assembly GCF_000263155.2 of Setaria italica. Classification (NCBI taxonomy): domain Eukaryota; kingdom Viridiplantae; phylum Streptophyta; class Magnoliopsida; order Poales; family Poaceae; genus Setaria; species Setaria italica. The sequence continues at coordinate 12,586,568 of NC_028453.1, forward strand.
AACTACCGCACCGAGCACATCACCTTCGAGGTTGCCAACCTCAGGACCTCCTACCATGCCATCATTGGCAGGCCAATGCTACTGAGGTTCATGGTAATTCCCAACCACACCTACCTCATCCTCAAGATGCCAGCTCCAAACGGTGTCCTCTCTGTTTACGGTGACGTTGAAATGTCCTACAAGTGTGACACGGAAGCCGTGCAGCTCGCCAAAACCTTGGAGTACTTGGCCAAAGCCACCATGATGCTTGTCGAGTCCAAGAAGGTGGACCAGAACTAGCTAACGATCCCAAAGGTGGATCCGACGCTCATGGCGCTGCAGCTCAACCTGCAAGTCAAGAAGATCAGTCTCGGCCTGGAAGACCCCTCCAAGACGGCCCTCATCAGGGCTGGCCTCACCCCCAAATAGGAAGATGCGCTCACCAGTTTCCTCTGGGACAACTTGGACATATTCGCATGGAAACCATTCAATATGCCCAGTGTCCTGCGGGAGCTAGCTGAGCACTCCTTGGAACTGAGCAAGATGGCAAGGCCAGTCAAGCAGACGCTTCGTCGTTTCGCTCAACATCGCAAGGAGGCCATTAGGGTAGAAGTAAATAAGCTCTTAGCTGTCGGATTCATCCGTGAATGTAAGCACCCCGACTGCGCATCGACTACACCAATCTCAACAAACACTACCCTAAAGACCCCTTCCCTCCTCCCCTCATCGACCAAGTCGTGGACTCCATGGCCGGTTGCACCCTGCTGTGCTTCCTCGATTGCTACTTGGGCTATCAACAGATCACCCTCAACCCCACTGACCAAGATAGGACAATGTTCATAACGCCCTATGGCATCTACTGCTACAACACCAAGACCTTTGGGTTAAAAAATGCCGGTGTGACCTACCAGAAGGCAATCCAGGGTTGCCACAAGAAACAACTCGGCAAAAACGTAGAGACCTACATCGATGATGTAGTTGTCAACACCAAAGACGAAGAAAACTTCATCGCTGACCTCACTCAAACCCTCGACAGCCTCCAGGCCTATCAATGGAAACTCAGTCCGGGCAAATGCATCTTCGGCATCCCGTTTGAAAAGCTCCTGGGCTTCATGGTCAGCCAACATGGCATCAAAGCCAACCCTATCAAAGTTGACACCATCAGGCACGTGGCGTAGCCGACCGACAAAAAGGACGTCATGAAGCTCATAGGCATCATGGCAGCCCTTAGCCATTTCATCAGCAAGCTCGACGAAAAGGGACTCCCCTTCTTCAAGCTGCTCAAGAAGGCGGACAAGTTCGAGTGGGATGACGAGGCCCGCAAGGCCCTTGAAGAACTCAAAACATTCCTATCCATCCCTCCCATCCTGACAGCCCCGGCCGACCAAAAAATGCTGCAGCTATACACCTCCGTGACAACACACGTCGTGAGCACGGTGCTAGTTGTAGAACGCGAAGAACTCGGCCACGCCCACATGGTGCAAAGGCTGTTGTATTATGTCAAGAAGGTCCTGAGTGACTCCAAGGTCCGCTATACGTAGGTCCAGAAATATATGTACGCAATCCTGATCACCTCCTGTAAGCTGCATCATTACTTCCAAGCGCACAAGATCCAAGTGTTCTCCTCCTACCCAATCGGTGAACTCCTGCACAACAGGGATGTCCACGGCCGAGTTGTCAAATGGTTTGTGGATCTTGGTGAATTCGACATCGACTTCTACCAACATCATACGATCAAGTCCCAGATCTTGGCCGACTTCGTCACTGAATGGACGGCGATCCAAGAGCCGCCTTCCCTGGAGAGGCCGAAGCACTGGATGATGTACTTCGACAGTGCCCTCAACCTTGAAGGAACTGGCGCAGGGGTCCTCTTTATATCCCCGAAAGGCGAGTAGCTTAAGTACAACCTACAGATTCACTACAAGGCTACCAACAACAGCGCCGAGTACAAGGCCGCACACATGAGCACCGCATCGCTGCCTCGCTCGGCATTAAGTGCATCCTCGCATTTTGTGACTCCAAGGTTGTCTTCGAGCAGGTCAACCAATCTTGGGAGTGTACCAAGGAAACCATGGACGCCTACTGCGCCAAGGTCCGCAAACTTGAGCCTCACTTCGACGGTCTCGAGTTTCATCATGTCTCCAGGGAACACAGCATCGCCGCTGACATCCTATCCAAGCTCAAGTTGAAATGCGTCGAAGACTTGGTCGACGTGTTCGTCCAGGACTTGAGAAAACCCTCTATCAAGATATTGGACCCAAACCAAGCTGGTGGCAACACCCAGGATCAGGCTGACCCAGCACCCACCCATGTCCTGATGATCGAGGCGGAGGAAGACTGGCGCACACCTTTCATCACATTCATCACCGACAACATGTCCCCAGAGGACAAAGCCGAGCACGAAAAGCTCACACGATGCAGCACCAACTACATTGTGATCGGTAAGGAGTTGTACAGGAAGGCCCATCCACCGGCATTCTGATGAAGTGCATCCTCCACAACGAAGGCCTTGAACTCCTCCACGAAATCCACTTGGGTTCGTGCGGGAACCATGCTGCCTCGGGCAATATGATCGGGAAAGCATTTCGCTCTGGCTTCTACTGACCAACTGCTATCACCGACGCAAAAAGAGTTCATCCATAGGTGTAAAGGGTGCTAATTTTTCTTCAAGTAGTAGCACCTCCCAGCGCAGGCCCTGCGCACCATCCCACCATCCTGGCCCTTCGCATGTTGGGGGTCGGATAAGATCGGCCCTTTCAAGATTGCTCTGGGCAGATACACCCATATTGTAACACCCAAAAATTTGAATAATTTAAATTCATTAAAATTTGCTCAAATTAAGGTGTCATTTAATTTCTAGGCATTTAAGTTCATTTTCTTTAATTCATTTAATTCATCATAGGAATTATTTGTGCATTCATGCTGGTGCATTTATTTTTGACTGCTTGAGTTTGATTCTAAATTTTGAATTTCCAAATTTAAATTCAAATTCCAAAACCATTTCTCTTTCTCTCTCTTTTTCATTTTCTTCTTCTCCTTCCTGGGCCGCATCTCCCCTTTCCCTCCCTTTCTTTTTCTTCTTGCGGCCCAGCATCACCCGCGCCCCTTTCCTCTTTCGGCCTGGCCACCCTATCCTCACCGGCCCGCGAAGCTGCCGCCGGCTCCCTTTCTTTTCCTCCGCGCGGCCCAGCTCTCCGCCGCGTCGCCCCCTCCTCCTTTTTCTCTGCGGCCCAGCTCGCTTCGCCCGGCTCGCCGCTCGCCCGCGCCTCGCGGCCCACGAGCGCGCCGGCCCACGATCCCGCTCCAGCCTGCCTCCGCCCGCGTCGCCGACGGGTGGGCCCCGCCTGCCGTCTTCCACCTCCGGCCGGACTCCCCTCCGTCCGCAACCGCCGCGCGAGGTCTCCGGGTGGGCGCCGCCGTCCTCATCCGATTTTGAACCGGGGCCGCCTCTATCTCCAAGCCGCTCGCCCCTATAAAAGCCGCCGCCTCCTCCCGGTCTCCTCCGCCCAAAAATCAGCGCCCGCAGCTCCCAAACCCTAGCCGCCCGAAGCTCCACGCGCCGCCGCCGCTTCCTCGCCGTCGTCCGCCGCCGTCGGTGAGCGCCCGTCGGCAAGAACCCCCAAAACGGGATCGCCGTGTTCTCCTCTCCCTTCTGGTGAAGTCCGCGCGTCATTTGGTGCCCCGGAGCGCCGTTTCGGTCGACTCCGGCGACCCGCCGCCGCTCGCCGGCGCGCGCCGCCGCTCGCCGTCGCCGGCTTTCTTTTTCCGCCGCCGCCCGCGAGTCGTCGTCGACCGCAGCCGTCGGATCAAGATCCGACGGTCAATCGCGAGTCAAATCAGACCGCGTACCGGTCAACATCGCCGCGCCGCGCCGCTTTTGCTCTTTAGCCCCTGACTTTTCCGCAAATCAACCCGCGGTCCAGATCGCGTTAAAAATATTTACAGATCTGCCCTCGCATCTTTCGGTTTAGCCCTTGAGCTTTCCAGAAATCAACCCGCCGTCCGGGTTTGGTGTTTTTACGCGTCAGACCCTCGGTTTATACGCATAATTACGTATAAGCCCTCGGTTTTCGCGGATAGGCCCTGAAACTTTTGTTTTTCTCACAGAAAAGCCCCTGGATCTTGTTTTGATCATATCTTTTGCATCTTAACTCCGTTTTTCGTGTTCTTTATATCCACGTGTTCGTTTTAAAGCGTAGATCAACTTTTCAAGCTTACTTTCTCTGTTTAACTATGCTTGGTGTACTGTTTTCTTACTTTTGCCTATGTTTGCTTGTATGTGCTCGTGTGACGCGTGTAGACGCCCCGCAGTTCGAGGGAGTTGCCGATCAAGCTTTCGAAGAGTACGAACAGCAGGAGCAAGGCCAAGAAGGCAAGTCGTGTCCTTGATCACTACCTTGTTGTCCTATGCACCTTCTACTTTCTCGTACTTAACATTTATGCTGTGCACATGTTAGGATTAATTTGATGGGTCCCAATTAAGGTTCGCCTAGATTGATTTACCTTTGCCTTGACCAACCGGTTTACTTTATGTTGGGTAGCTCATGCTTAGTGCTTACTTGGTACATGGTGGTTTAACCAAACACAATGCTTAATCTTGCTTTACCTATGTTATACCTTTCTTTAAGACAAGATCATTATTTGTTAATCGGAACATGGAGAACCACCCAGGAAAACAGTGCTACCACAAGACTAAATGGCTCTGGTCTTGGCTGATTAATTAGAAACCTTAGTCTGGGGTAACCTTACTCGGGATGAGGCAAGAGGGGGGACTGAGTCGTTGCATTTACCTGGGATGGGTGGTGCACGCCAGACACCGAAACCTTAGCGGGTTACCACTGACTAGGGAATCTTTGTAAAGGCCTCGTAGCGTCCCTATGCAATCACACCTCGGAAGTGTGGTATGGTGCCTTGCAAACACCGCATGGTTGGGTCCAAAGTTCTTTTGAACTTTTACGCGACTTGTGGGTAAAGATGTGCCACCTCTGCAGAGTGTTAAACTGATCGATCAGCCGTGCTCACGGTTAAGAGCGGCCTGGACCCTCACATGATAATATTATCGAAAGATGGATTAAACTTGTTGTCATTCCATGCATTTGTTGCTTACTTTATGTTCATGTTTAATTTCGGGTGGTATGAACTTATACTTAGTTAATTGCTAATAAAACTTGACCAACTCAATTAAAAGCGAATGCTAGTTATGCCTTAGCCATACCTTGAATTAGCCTTACACTACACTATTTCCCACGACTTGTTGAGTACCAACCATAAGTGTACTCACCCTTGCAAAACCGCTGTTCAGACCAAGCTAGTTGGGAAGAGGAGTACTACCCCGACTTTGAGGAGTTCTAGGCGTACGTTTCTTCAGTCAGCTGCCTGTGGAGTCGTCGTCATCTTTGGAGTTCCGCTGCGTAATAATTAGACTATGTGGTTTATGTGAGACTTTCAGTCATGTAATAATGGTTAATACTCTCTTTATTCGATTTAACACTGTCTTTGATATTCACTATTGTCGTACATGTGTGTAACTTGATCCTGGCGCACATGTATTTAATGCACTCGATTTTGTCCTTAAAATCGGGTGTGACAAAAGTGGTATCAGAGCCGTGTTGACTGTAGGACGTTAGCCTAGTTAGAAAATGGTCGTATTTAAGGATTATAATCTAGTAGCCATTCCTATCTTTCTTAATTTAAATCTACTTAATTATTCTTAAACTTGATTTGTCTCATCCTTATTTCTATTATCTAGCTTCATTCAAAATTTTATTCCAAAAATTTCTTCTTTCTTTCTGCTAGATGGCTCGCACCCGGTGGACCGCACGCAAGAGCACCCGTCCGCCGTGTCATGGCATCGCGCCGTCGCACGCCCCCGTGGATCCTTGGGATGAGGAAGAAGAGGAAGAGATCTTCCAGCAACCGGGGGATGACTCGGACGAGGACGCCGTGGCCGTGGAACAGGAAACCACGTCGCCACCAGCACCGTCGCCAGCACCGGCACCCGCTCCTACGCCAACACCGACACCCGCTCCTGCACCAGCCCCGACGCCCGTACCGGTCGTCGACTTGACGGATGAGGAGCCCGAAGCAGATGCCGAGCCCGAGACATGGACCAAATGGGTGAAGAAAGATTATGGCCAAGGAGTGCAAATGGCCGACATCCTCAGGTGGACTTGTCATCGCTTGGGGTACAGCATGAGGCCACTCTACAAGTGCTCTCGGTTCACCCACCCTCGCTATCCCACTTTTTGGGAGGTGAAGGTTGTCCTTCGTGAGGAGCACGAAGGAGGATGGGAGGTGAAGGCTATTCACCATGATGTGACCATCAGGAGGACCATGGAGTCCGGCATTGCCGAGGCCGCCAGAAGGGCACTTGAGGTCGTCTCCCACAATGAACGGCCTCGACTGCAGCACACTTATCATCGGTTCCTTCCTTACCGAGCTAGTGGGGAAGCAAGGACCTTCATCGCTACTAATGAAGGCGTTGACATGGCTACAGACTTCCTCCGCAAGTACACGTCGGCAGCTCTCACCGCACTGAATGAAGCAAACAACCATATCCAGGAGCTTCAGCAGGAGGTTCAGGAACTCCGGTGGGAGAGGGATGCAAATATGGCTGCCGCGACGGGAGCACCGCCGCCGCAGGAGTTTGCTGTTCATCCCGCTTCGTCGCCGTCGACTAAGCGTCCCCGCTACGACTCGCCCGGCGCCGCCGCAGAAGACCTATAAGAAATTAGGAGTGCTTTAGTTTAAATTCTTGTAATCGTTAGACGTCGTTCGAGTGTGTTAGTTAAAGTGTGCTTAGCTGTTTGGTTTTGTGCTACATGTTTGAGTTGGATTTTGTAATGAGTGCAGTATGTGGGGCAATTGCCACACGATACTGGTCTTAATAAAATAAAGTGCTTAGTTGGGTTTTATTTCTGTTCTAAATCAGTATTTAATCTTCCTTAATCATGATCTACCATCTGTCTAAATCTATCTATCATGCAAGCTAAGCGACAATCAATTCTGTTCTCGACACTAACTGACACGCCAGTACTGTTTTATTTATATCTCGAGCTACAGAAGTCCAAATGACATGAAACCAGTGGGGTTAGTTTCAGAACTTCGTGGAGAATTTTCTGTAAATTTTTCAGAATTTTTGGAGTATCTGTCTGGGAGATGTATGCGAATTAGTAAAGCACTCAGAATCTGAAACTGTCGACCGACACTGTCAGCTTGTTAATTTTATAACTTGAGATCCAGAAGTCCGATTAAGATGATTCCAGTTGGGTTGGTTCACCAATTTAATAAGTTATGACTTGGTAATTTTTCAGTATTTATGGACACTCCTTCTGACGACCACACCTAATTAAATGGAGCTAACAGAATCTGTCTTACTTTTACATCTTGTCGCTTTATCTTTCTTAGTTATTCTTTCACACATCTATCTAAATCTATTGTCTCTAACGCTCAGATGGTAAACACCAGGTCCGGATCAGGAGTTGACCGTCCCGCAGTGCCTCGCCTCAGGGACAACAGCAGCAACCCCAACACCGCTCCGCAGCAGAACCAGCAAGCACCTGCAGGGATGGAGCAGTTTCTAGCAGCTCAGACTCAGCTTCTCGCCGGACTGACCAATACCGTGGCTGCTTTACAAGCTCAGCTGAACAATAACAACAACAACCAGCAGCAGCAGCCGCCGCCAAGGGACAGGCACAGGGAGTTCATGAGCCACAAGCCCCCGACGTTTTCACGATCTTCGGATCCATTAGATGCTGAGGATTGGCTGAAAACAGTGGAGAAGATGCTGAATATCGCCCAATGCACAGACAGGGAGAAGGTCCTGTATGCTTCAGGACGCCTGGAAGGGCCAGCTGCTGATTGGTGGGATGCTTACACCGCCGCACATGCCAATGCTGATGGCATTACCTGGGATGAGTTCAGGACTAGCTTCAGAAGTCATCATATTCCTTCTGGGTTGATGAAGCTTAAGAAGAAGGAGTTTCTTGCTCTCAAGCAGGGGAACATGACAGTGGCAGAATACAGGGACAAGTTTATCCAGTTGTCCCGATATGCTCCAGAAGATGTTGCTGATGATGAGCAGAAGCAGGAGCTGTTCTTGGATGGGTTGATTGGACCACTCCAATATCAGCTTATGTCGCACACCTTCCCCAGTTTCCAGAAGATGCTAGACAAGGCGATTGGCCTGGAACACAAGAGAAACGAGCTCGGGGAGATGAAGAGGAAATTCAATTCCCAGTCGTCTTCAGGAAGCAACACCCGCCCTCGCTTTGCTCCACAGCAAGGGACGCCGTTCCGCGCAGGGGGCCCGAGTGGGAATTTTGGGCAGCAGTCATTCCCGCGCCCTGCTCAGCAGTCATTCCAGCGCCCCAGCCCTCAGTTCCAGCGTCCAGGGATGCAGACTCCGCGCCCCGGCTTTACGCAGAACCGCCAGATGACCCCTACTGGCACTCCAGCAAGGCCCAATGCTCCAGTGGGTCCTACTTGCTTCAAGTGTGGCGAGGCTGGTCATTATGCCAGCTCTTGTCCTAAGAGAGGTGGACCAGCTACCCCCGTGCAGAACAGCAGTGCTCCTCGGCAGAATCAGATGCAGCAACCGAGGAACGGGAACCAGACCCCACAAGGCAATCAGGGGCAGCAAAGCTTTGCTCGTGGCAAGGTGAACCACATGGAAGCCGAGACTGCTAAAGAGGCTCCAGATGTAGTGCTCGGTATGTTCTTTGTCAACTCTGCCCCCGCATCAGTTTTATTTGACTCTGGAGCATCGCATTCTTTTGTCACTAGTCATTATGTAGCAAAACATAATTTACCCATGCATACTATGAGGCGCCATATGCTAGTAAGTTCACCTGGGGGGTCAATGAAGGCTCAATACATCTGTCCACAAGTTAAACTGAGAATAATGGGTATAGAGTTTCCGGCTGATCTTATCGTCCTTGAGTCCGGTGGAATCGATGTAATTCTGGGAATGAGATGGTTAGCCGCTTTTGATGCGACAATTCAGTGTGCCAAGAGGACAGTTCTGCTCACAGGTCCTGATGGAGAGAAAGTGGAGTTTGTAGCTACTCTACCCTCAGCGGCAGATTGTGCAGTTAATCAGTTGGCTGGAAAATCCTTGGAAGATATCAAAGTGGTGTGTGACTATCCGGATGTGTTCCCCGACGATTTACCAGGTATGCCACCTGACCGCGACATTGAATTTGCTATTGATCTTTTACCTGGTACTGCACCTATCTCCAAACGTCCTTATAGAATGTCGGTTGAACAATTAAAAGAATTGAAACAACAACTAGAGGAATTATCAGCAAAACAGTTTATTCGGCCTAGTTCATCACCATGGGGAGCACCGGTTATCTTTGTGCCAAAGAAGGACGGTACTCAGAGGATGTGTGTGGATTATAGAGCACTAAACGAGGTGACCGTCAAGAACAAGTACCCATTGCCTCGCATCGAGGATTTGTTCGATCAGATGAGAGGAGCCAAGGTATTCTCCAAGATTGATTTGCGATCGGGATATCATCAGATGAAGATCAGGCCGTCTGACATACCCAAGACCGCTTTTACTTCCAGATATGGTCTCTTCGAGTACACGGTAATGTCGTTCGGGCTGACAAATGCTCCAGCTTACTTCATGTATCTGATGAATAAGGTATTTATGGAGTACCTGGATAAGTTCGTTGTGGTGTTCATTGATGATATTATGATTTACTCCAAGAGTGAGGAAGAACACGAGGAACACTTGAGGTTAGTGCTTCAGAAATTGAGGGAACATCAGTTGTATGCTAAATTCAGCAAGTGTGAGTTCTGGATAAAAGAAGTCTCTTTCCTTGGTCATATCATCTCCGATGGTGGAATTTCAGTGGATCCAGGCAAGGTTAGGGATGTCTTGAAGTGGAACCCGCCGCAGACAGTAACTGAGATCAGGAGTTTTCTCGGACTTGCAGGCTATTACCGCAGATTCATTGAAGGATTCTCCAAGATAGTGAAGCCCCTCACTACGCTCCTAGAAAAAGGAAGGGAATTCAAATGGACAGAGGCATGTCAGGCAAGTTTTGAGGAACTGAAGAAGAGGTTGACCACAGCTCCAGTATTGGTAATGCCAGATCTACACAAAGGGTTCGACATATATTGTGATGCATCTCGACAGGGTTTAGGCTGTGTTCTGATGCAGGAAGGTCATGTAATCGCCTATGCTTCCAGGCAATTGAGGAAACATGAGCAGAATTATCCGACTCATGATCTGGAGTTAGCCGCCGTGGTTCATGCCTTGAAGATTTGGAGACACTACATTCTGGGGACTAAGTGTCAGATCTATACTGATCACAAGAGTCTCAAATACATTTTCACTCAGAAGGACCTTAATCTGAGACAGCGACGATGGCTAGAGCTCATCAATGATTATGATCTGGAGATTCACTATCATCCTGGTAAGGCTAACCTGGTTGCAGATGCTTTAAGTCGGAAGGGTCATGTTAACTTAGCCTTAGCATTCCAGCTACCTGATGAGTTGATGAAAGAATTTGAGAGGCTCAACTTGAGCGTCGTTGCGCATACTGAGGGAGCAACGATGGAAGTGGAGTCGACTCTAGATCAAGAGATACGGGCAGGACAGCTTGAGGATGCCAAGGTCAAAGAAACTAAGGAGATGGTAAAGGAAGGAAGAGCCACTGACTTCACGGAAGACTCTCAGGGGACCTTATGGGTCAAAGGAAGGATTTGGGTACCCGATGTGGGAAATCTCCGAGAGACGATCTTGAAAGAAGCTCACGATTCTGCTTATTCCATCCACCCCGGCAGTACCAAGATGTATCAAGATCTTAAGCAGAAGTATTGGTGGCCCGGAATGAAGAAAGATGTAGCTGCACATGTAGCCATATGCGACATATGTCAAAAGGTCAAGGCTGAACATCAGAGACCAGCTGGGTTACTTCAGCCATTGAAGGTGCCAGAATGGAAGTGGGAAGAAATTGGGATGGATTTCATTGTGGGCTTGCCTCGCACTCGAGATGGGTATGACTCTATATGGGTCGTAGTGGATCGGTTGACCAAGGTAGCTCACTTCATACCGGTAAGGACTACCTACACTGGATCCAAGCTAGCAGAGTTGTATATGGCAAGGATTGTGTGTTTACATGGTGTGCCCAAGAAGATTGTGTCTGACCGAGGTACTCAGTTCACGTCACGCTTCTGGCAGAAATTGCATGAATCTCTGGGCACAAGGTTGAATTTCAGTTCCGCTTATCACCCTCAGACAGACGGACAGACCGAGAGAACAAATCAAATATTGGAGGATATGTTAAGAGCATGCGCATTAAAGCATGGAGGCAGTTGGGACAAGAGTCTACCTTATGCAGAGTTCTCCTATAATAACAGTTATCAAGCTAGTCTCAAAATGTCACCATTTGAGGCATTGTATGGTAGAAGGTGCCGAACACCCCTTTATTGGAGTGAAACAGGAGAGAGTCAGCTATTCGGGCCAGAAATTATACAAGAGGCAGAAAGACAGGTCCAGATCATCCGGGAAAACTTGAGGACTGCTCAGTCTCGACAGAAGAGTTATGCTGACACCAGAAGAAGAGAATTGACCTTTGAGGTAGGTGATTATGTGTATCTCAAGGTATCGCCCATCAGGGGTATGCGCAGGTTCAAGGTCAAAGGGAAGCTATCACCTCGATTCATCGGTCCGTTCAAGATTCTTGAGCGAGTGGGACAAGTAGCCTATCGACTGGAGTTGCCTAACCAGTTGTCGGATGTACACGATGTGTTCCATATCTCACAGCTTAAGAAGTGCCTCAGAGTTCCCGAGGAACAGTTGCCAATGGAAGAATTGGATGTTCAGGATGATCTCACTTACACGGAGCACCCCATTAAAATTTTGGATACTATGGAAAGGGTTACAAGAAATCGGACGATCAGAATGTGCAAGGTTCAGTGGAGTCACCATACAGAGGACGAAGCAACTTGGGAAAGAGAGGATGAATTGCAGAAGGAATTTCCCCATCTCTTTGCAGGATCTTCCGAATCTCGAGGACGAGATTCTTCTTAAGGGGGGTAGGATTTGTAACACCCAAAAATTTGAATAATTTAAATTCATTAAAATTTGCTCAAATTAAGGTGTCATTTAATTTCTAGGCATTTAAGTTCATTTTCTTTAATTCATTTAATTCATCATAGGAATTATTTGTGCATTCATGCTGGTGCATTTATTTTTGACTGCTTGAGTTTGATTCTAAATTTTGAATTTCCAAATTTAAATTCAAATTCCAAAACCATTTCTCTTTCTCTCTCTTTTTCATTTTCTTCTTCTCCTTCCTGGGCCGCATCTCCCCTTTCCCTCCCTTTCTTTTTCTTCTTGCGGCCCAGCATCACCCGCGCCCCTTTCCTCTTTCGGCCTGGCCACCCTATCCTCACCGGCCCGCGAAGCTGCCGCCGGCTCCCTTTCTTTTCCTCCGCGCGGCCCAGCTCTCCGCCGCGTCGCCCCCTCCTCCTTTTTCTCTGCGGCCCAGCTCGCTTCGCCCGGCTCGCCGCTCGCCCGCGCCTCGCGGCCCACGAGCGCGCCGGCCCACGATCCCGCTCCAGCCTGCCTCCGCCCGCGTCGCCGACGGGTGGGCCCCGCCTGCCGTCTTCCACCTCCGGCCGGACTCCCCTCCGTCCGCAACCGCCGCGCGAGGTCTCCGGGTGGGCGCCGCCGTCCTCATCCGATTTTGAACCGGGGCCGCCTCTATCTCCAAGCCGCTCGCCCCTATAAAAGCCGCCGCCTCCTCCCGGTCTCCTCCGCCCAAAAATCAGCGCCCGCAGCTCCCAAACCCTAGCCGCCCGAAGCTCCACGCGCCGCCGCCGCTTCCTCGCCGTCGTCCGCCGCCGTCGGTGAGCGCCCGTCGGCAAGAACCCCCAAAACGGGATCGCCGTGTTCTCCTCTCCCTTCTGGTGAAGTCCGCGCGTCATTTGGTGCCCCGGAGCGCCGTTTCGGTCGACGCCGGCGCGCGCCGCCGCTCGCCGTCGCCGGCTTTCTTTTTCCGCCGCCGCCCGCGAGTCGTCGTCGACCGCAGCCGTCGGATCAAGATCCGACGGTCAATCGCGAGTCAAATCAGACCGCGTACCGGTCAACATCGCCGCGCCGCGCCGCTTTTGCTCTTTAGCCCCTGACTTTTCCGCAAATCAACCCGCGGTCCAGATCGCGTTAAAAATATTTACAGATCTGCCCTCGCATCTTTCGGTTTAGCCCTTGAGCTTTCCAGAAATCAACCCGCCGTCCGGGTTTGGTGTTTTTACGCGTCAGACCCTCGGTTTATACGCATAATTACGTATAAGCCCTCGGTTTTCGCGGATAGGCCCTGAAACTTTTGTTTTTCTCACAGAAAAGCCCCTGGATCTTGTTTTGATCATATCTTTTGCATCTTAACTCCGTTTTTCGTGTTCTTTATATCCACGTGTTCGTTTTAAAGCGTAGATCAACTTTTCAAGCTTACTTTCTCTGTTTAACTATGCTTGGTGTACTGTTTTCTTACTTTTGCCTATGTTTGCTTGTATGTGCTCGTGTGACGCGTGTAGACGCCCCGCAGTTCGAGGGAGTTGCCGATCAAGCTTTCGAAGAGTACGAACAGCAGGAGCAAGGCCAAGAAGGCAAGTCGTGTCCTTGATCACTACCTTGTTGTCCTATGCACCTTCTACTTTCTCGTACTTAACATTTATGCTGTGCACATGTTAGGATTAATTTGATGGGTCCCAATTAAGGTTCGCCTAGATTGATTTACCTTTGCCTTGACCAACCGGTTTACTTTATGTTGGGTAGCTCATGCTTAGTGCTTACTTGGTACATGGTGGTTTAACCAAACACAATGCTTAATCTTGCTTTACCTATGTTATACCTTTCTTTAAGACAAGATCATTATTTGTTAATCGGAACATGGAGAACCACCCAGGAAAACAGTGCTACCACAAGACTAAATGGCTCTGGTCTTGGCTGATTAATTAGAAACCTTAGTCTGGGGTAACCTTACTCGGGATGAGGCAAGAGGGGGGACTGAGTCGTTGCATTTACCTGGGATGGGTGGTGCACGCCAGACACCGAAACCTTAGCGGGTTACCACTGACTAGGGAATCTTTGTAAAGGCCTCGTAGCGTCCCTATGCAATCACACCTCGGAAGTGTGGTATGGTGCCTTGCAAACACCGCATGGTTGGGTCCAAAGTTCTTTTGAACTTTTACGCGACTTGTGGGTAAAGATGTGCCACCTCTGCAGAGTGTTAAACTGATCGATCAGCCGTGCTCACGGTTAAGAGCGGCCTGGACCCTCACATGATAATATTATCGAAAGATGGATTAAACTTGTTGTCATTCCATGCATTTGTTGCTTACTTTATGTTCATGTTTAATTTCGGGTGGTATGAACTTATACTTAGTTAATTGCTAATAAAACTTGACCAACTCAATTAAAAGCGAATGCTAGTTATGCCTTAGCCATACCTTGAATTAGCCTTACACTACACTATTTCCCACGACTTGTTGAGTACCAACCATAAGTGTACTCACCCTTGCAAAACCGCTGTTCAGACCAAGCTAGTTGGGAAGAGGAGTACTACCCCGACTTTGAGGAGTTCTAGGCGTACGTTTCTTCAGTCAGCTGCCTGTGGAGTCGTCGTCATCTTTGGAGTTCCGCTGCGTAATAATTAGACTATGTGGTTTATGTGAGACTTTCAGTCATGTAATAATGGTTAATACTCTCTTTATTCGATTTAACACTGTCTTTGATATTCACTATTGTCGTACATGTGTGTAACTTGATCCTGGCGCACATGTATTTAATGCACTCGATTTTGTCCTTAAAATCGGGTGTGACACATATCTTCGTCGCAGTTGATAAATTCACCAAGTGGATCGAAGTCAAGGTTGTCACCAGCATAGAATCGGCCAAAGCTGCTCAATTCGTTGAAGATCTCACACACCACTTAGGGGTCCCCAATAGGATCATCACCGACCTGGGCAAACAATTCACAGGATTCGAGTTCTGAGATTTATGCCAGGACAACGTCATCAACGTATACTACTCCTCAGTAGGTCACCCACAATGCAATGCCCACGTTGAATGTGCGAATGGGATGATCCTCCAATCTCTCAAGTCTCGCATCTTTGACGACGCATCCAAGTACGCCACCAAATGGCTCCGCGAGTTACCCCACGTCATTTGGGGCCGCCACACCCAAAATACTTAGGCCATCGGTTACACCCCATTCTTCCTCGTCTACGTCTCAAAGATTGTATTGCCAACAGATGTAGCCTATGGTGCTCCGCGGATTCAATACTACGAGGAAGGGGGAAGTAGAAAACAGTCAGCAGGTCGACATTGACAGCCAGCAAGAGCATCGTGTGGCGGTCCTCATCCAGCATGCGCGGCACGAGCAGCGGATTCGACACTACCACGACAGGAATGTCTACGAACGCTCATTCAACATCAACCACCTAGTGCTCCGCCAGGTCCAGTCCACCCAGAACATGCACAACCTATCGGCCCCCTGGGAGGGACCCTTCATCGTCAAAGAGGACATCCCGCCAGGCACTTATTAGCTGTAGTAGGCGGACAGCTCAGGCATCCACAATCCATGGAACATTCAACACCTGCGACACTTCCACCCTTAGGACATTCAAGCTATGTACTCTTTATACCTTTTACATTGAAAGAATAGAACCTCAGAGGTTCTTTGCATACCTACTACCTTCTTCTTCTTTTTACCTGAGCTCTTACTAACACTTGGGGGCTATTCGACCTGATCGACAAAATACATCCTCGCCACCAGTCTCGGGAGGCTTCTCCTGTTACGCGCCGACCTCTGGGTCTCACCTCTTCTCCTACCCCTCTCACAGCAAGTACAACTAACTCATGTGGATGGTGTCCTAGCTCGCAAAACCCAGACAACCTTGCATCTGCTCCTTCTACAAGCTCGAGATCCTCTCCCAGCAGAGTGTTGGCCAAGCAAGGCTGGACGCTTAGCGGCTACAGGACTAAGCTACACGATGTCCTGTCATATAAACCAAAGGAGAGACGGAGGCTTTCTTTTCACGTAAGTTAACCAACAAGTTTACTTGTCCCATGACACAGATTGATACATTTTACAGTTTTTTCATTACAGGTCCAGTTCTTTAACTACGTCCTCTACGGCTTGTTTGTATTGCTCGGTCAGCTTCGGGAGGTTATCAGCATCAAAGTCCTCGGCAACACCCGTTCCGATGCATTCCACTACCAGCCGGGAGAAGTGTGTCTTCAGAAGTGCCATGACATTTTTGGTGCACTCCACGGCGGTCTCCTTCATAGGGGTCCTCAACTGACTTGGAGCACTCTTCAGGCAGTCCAGTAGTAGCATTGGCTCATCAGGGTTGGCCATGAGCTGGATTATATCCATCACGTAGCCCGCGGCTAACCTCAGGTCTTCCAGCTCCACCTCTAACCCCGCAATGACCACCTGATCATGCTAGAGCCTATTCATAGCAGCAATCAAGCACCGGTCCATGTCCTTGCACAAGCCGGCCTCATAGGCTAGTTATTGCGACATGGCATACAGTTCATGGCGACGTCGTGGTCTTGTTGCAGTCAAGCATTGGCTTCATTGCACTCTATAAGGTCTCTCTTAAGCCTCTCCTCTTTCTTTTGGGCATCTGCAAAATAACGGAACTCAAGAAAACATACCGGCCTCATCTACCCAAGGTAGATCTTCCATAAGGAATGAAGTTGTACCAGTCAGCAAAGTGCTAAGGTCACTCTGGACCTCCCTGGTGATATTCTTCTGCTCCTCAATCTCTTGATCCTTTTGTCGAATCTGCTTGGCGGCATCCTCCTTGGTCTTCTTGAGCTTGGTATTTAGGTGCTCGGCCTCAAGGCGACACTCCTCGGCACGGTGGATGGCGTCTGCCCACTTGTGCACATGCTCAGCCATATTCTATACAAAAGTTACTCCAACAATTCAAGGATGGGAGATAGGAGCAGAAGTGAATAGCAAGATTGGTCGGCCAACTTACGTATAACACTTCTCCGACCTTGGCCGCTGCTTCCTTCAGGATGGCAAGATCTTTCTTTTCAGCGGCAACATCCTATGCCAGGACTGTCCCGGAGAAGTCCAGGGTGGTGGAATCACCCTCATGGGCATTGACGTCGGCATCATAGCCTGCCGCCTCCGTGTCAATCAGCGCTTCCCTGAGGGTCTCCTCCATTTGCACCTCGACGCTAGCATCTATGCCCCCTGGCACGGATACAGCGACATCCTCGGCAACATCCAGGCATGGCGAAGACCTTGGCTCGGGCCCCTAATGTCCCATCACCAGGCCACTCTTGCTCCCGGCCTGCACAAACGTTGTTGATGCATCCCCTATGGTCGCATCAGGAGTCCGACCTTCTGCACAGGTCCCAACGCTAGCGTCCTGCAGGCCCGACTCGTCCTCCATCACTGCCTTCCTGCTCGGGCGGTGAGACATAGAGATAAAGTGAAGCAATGTACAAACAAAACTTCCAACAATATACGACGCCATGATCATACTCACAATGTGCTCTTCTTCACTTGGAACTTTGGGTGAAGAGGTGCTAGCGGCGGCAGGATCGGCTCCTTTTGCTTTCCCCCGCGGATCTCCATCTTCAGCCACTCCTTAAGCCGCCCACGTCAGCAGTGGTCTTCACATGGAGCTTGGCCTTCTTCTTCTTGGCGGCCAGGCTGGGCGATTCAGATTCGCCGCTTGGCACCCTGGACGAGGTCACCATAAGGGATTTCGCCACCACAGCGGATGCCTTCGGCTTCGTGGCACCCCTCTTCTTGTGCTTCTTCTTCTTCTCCACCTCCAGCTTCTTCGCCTCTGGCGTCTTGGACTCCACCACCTTCCGAACACCCTGACGCGTCCGCCGCCCAACAGGAGGCATGCCACCGGCCTCCATCCTGCTACCCTGGATCAATACATCCTTGCCGGAGTCGTCAAAGGAGGAGTTCGACTCCCAGTCCAGGGCGGCAGGTGTCTGGTCAGTCTCGGTGGTCGGGCGAATCTTGGGTCGATGCTGCTCAACCCCTCCAGGAAGCGATGCTGGATAAAAAAAAAACTCATACTCTCGGCTCTGAAAAGTAAAATAGAATCAAGCAGAAACGGATGCAAAAGTGAAGCAATCAAGCCAAACGATGAAATCATGAACTTACTGGATTGGCCGGCCTAATGAGGCAATGTGCCTTTGGGCATTGCTTGTTCTTGATTACCCCGCAAAAGAACTCGAAAACCTGGCCGGCAACCTCTTCCTGGGTAACCTTCCGTTGTGCCTCCGGATCGGATCCAATGGCCCCGAGTAGTCATATGCTGGGTGGACCCTGTCCTTGATGGGCTCTGTTAGCCTCCGACAAAAGTTGATGCTCACAGCCCCGGCTGTGAGCCCACAACCTTTTAGGTCAACAATCTCCTTCAACAGCTGCTTCACCTGGATTATTTCCGTGGAGGTCAGTTGGTTCGACCGCTCCAGCATTGTCACGGGTGCATATCTGAGCCGGGGCAGTAGCTCAGGCTTCTTATTGGTGACAACAAACCATTCCTTATGCCACCCCTTGTTTGAGTCCTTGAGCTTCAGATCAAAATACTCTTGGACCCTCTTTGGCCACAGTGAGAATCCACACCCACCGATGACTGTCGGTCCCTTCCCCTTTGTCGCGACAATCTTGAGTTGGTACAGATACTACCAGAGATCGAAATGGGGAGGAATGCCAAGGAAACCTTCACAAAGGTGGATAAAAACTGCGACATCCAAGATGGAGTTAGGGTTGAGAAGTACCAACTCGATCTTGTAATAGTTGAGCAGCCCATGGAAGAAATCTCCCATGGGGGTCCCGAATTCATGCTCGAAGAAGGCAGCAAAGATGATAGCCTCGATCCTACCTTCGGTGGGAAACTCCTGGCCCACAGTCACCTTCCATTCTAGGAGGGACTTGGGACCAAGCAAGCCCCGATCGACGAGGGCTTGCATCTTCTCCTCCGTCATCACAGACTTCACCTAGTATGTGGATGGATCTGGTGCCTATTGTGCCACTGTCTCTTTGGTTTCTATCCCATAGGGCTTAGATCCGATGAAGGCGGACCTCTTTGTTTGCATACGGCAGCACAGCGGCTGTGGATCTGGGTTGCGGAGGAGGAGGCGAGCAACTCGATTTGCGGACGCGACAGCGTGACCTAGGGCTCTCAGGCACAGCAGCGATGGTGTTGGTGGCAGTGGCGTTTGAATGCGAGTGGAGTGGAAATGAAAATGGAACCGCGCCTCATTGGCTTTTGAAGAAGTTGACTGCGTAAACCTAGCAACGGAATCCACGGTTCCCCGTTACGGCCCACGCGATAGACAGAATTTGCGGGTTTTTCGTTAAGTCTCATGGTGTGCCTCCGTGGCTCCGCCAGTTCTCATGGTCGAGGGTTGGGCACCTATCTCAGGTGGGCGTGCCTCCGCAGCTCCGTCGATCCTCATGCTTGGGGGCTGGGCGCTATATTTAGATTCTTTTTGCTATAGAAATAATATATTGTTTTCTTGACCATTGGACTAATTACTTTAATCGCTTCAATGTCCGAGGGCTACTCCATATGGAGTGCGTCTTACGACGCCCTCCATATGCTTCCCTTCAATCTACAGGGTGCCAGACATCCCGGAGCTCGGCAGTCACATAGCCATGCGCATTTGGTCATACGCCTGTGAAAGTTACATTTTTTCTTCCTTTTTTGAGCATTTGCGCAGCCTCTCCATCACTATGACGACACCGCACCTTCAGCCGAGTTCATTACAAGCTTTGCTGCGCATCCGTTAGCGACCTGTTCGACTCCACATCACTCAGAGGCTTGAGGGAAAAGGGTACCCACAGGTCCCTACCGACCAGGATACTGGTCGACCCTGGCAAGTGGGCCCACCCGACCATGCCGTGCGGACCAAGGTATGAAAACACGTGGAGCACAAGCTAGGAGGTTGGGCGAACGGATTCTGCCCGGATATCATGGGATACTTGTTCTAAACCAATTCAGATTGCTTTTCATGTAACAACCGGTCAGGATCCAGGATTAGATCCTATCCGATTATAAACCTAGGTCGTAAGCCTATATAAGGCAGCCAAGGACGTCCCCCCCCCTCCGGGGGACATCAACTCTCCGCATACCATACCAACAATACAATTCACCAGAACATAGGACATAGGGTATTACTCTCCAGAGGCCCGAACCCGTCTAAACCTTGCGTCCATGTGTTATCATTCGAGTTCTTGTCTTACGATCTCCCCCGCCTACAAATCTACCACCTAGGTAACCCCCTGGTGAACTGCCGGTCACTAAATCTGACACTCCCCATCCTATAAATATAAAGGGTCGCGGTGGATTGAGGCTAACACCCAATCGAACAAAATATTTACCTTACTTTTATCTTCAAACCCTAATCTTTTCCAATCCCTTGCTTTCCTTTTTCGTTTCCATGGCAGCTGAGGAGATCCTGAGTGGCCTGCCGATCTCAGAGCAACCCTAGGCGTACCATATCTGATAGGATCACTCCCGGGGTGGTGAATGTAGGTTTTTCACGGCGCCCCTATGCTGACCGGTCTGATCGGCTGCTTCAACCGGTCTAACCGGCTTGAAGGCAAGAGCCCGATGAGGTGATTTCCATCGCGCGCGATCATGCGCAATTCGATGTGTTGGTCCCCTATGCTGACCGGTCTGATCAGCTGCTTTGACCGGTCTAACCGGCTTGAAGGCAAGAGCCCGATGAGGTGATTTCTACCGCGCGCGATCATGTTCAATTCGATGTGTTGGTCAGAAAAAGCGTAAGATGTTTAGGAGGTGTGTGAGAAATTTATTAGTTCAGCTGGACTTTCAACATGTGCAGTTCATGATGTTTAAGGATGCTTTTCAAAGATATCAAGGCACTTACAAAAAGGAGGAGGTATATGGTTACATAGTGAGCATAGTGGATCGATGTTTGGTAGTTGGTTCGTATGCTCAATAGAAGATTTTCGTGCATGTGTTACTAGAAGATTTTCGTTCGACCAACAAACGAAAGGACACCACTTGGTGTTGGCACCGTCATTTTTGCTTTGTTTTTCTTATTAGGTGGCAGCAGGCATCCTGGAGCTGCCGTCGTCATCGTCACCGCCGCCGAGCTCCTGGAGCCTCCTCTGCAGGCCGTCCCGCTGGTCGCTGAGGCGCGCGTTGTCGTGCAGCACGCGGTCGCAGTCCCTGATGGCGCGGTTGAGCCGGTCGAGCAGGTCGCGGTTGTCGCCGCGGAGGTGGGCGGCCTGCGCCCACAGCTGGCTGAGCTGCCTCTGCTTGCGCACGCGCGACCGCCGCGCCGACTCCCGGTTGGACGCCGTCCTCCGCCGCCGCCTCTCCTCCGCGAGCTGCTGCCGCTCGCCGCCGCCAGCCTCGTCCGGGCCGCCCAACACGTGGTGGTCAAGAAACGGCTGCTGGCCGGCGGGATGCTGCTGGCAGTGCGCGGCGGTGGCGGAGTACGGCAGTGTGATGAGCAGATCGTTGCTGCTCCACGGGAACAGGTCGTCTGCAGGCGGGTGGTAATGGGTTCCGAACCCGAGAGCGACTGTGGTTGCAGGTGGCTGGTACGGGAGAACAACGCTCGCAACCTCACCAGGGTACATGCTGTCCGATCTCTTGGTGATCGAGTCACTAAGTCAGAACAGAGAACACAGCTGAGACTAGAGAGTGAGAGAGATGTTGCAGAGGTTTCTGAACGGAAGCAAGAGGGCAGCGAGGTGGATTTATAGCCTGAAAAAGGATCATGGGATCCGTACGTACAATACAGGTGCATGCAAATTTGCAATGCGATTGCCCGGTTGCCCCCCACCTGAAGCATGACCAGACGCCGATCGGCTTTGAGCGACGACAGCAACAGCGCCACTGAGGGCTGCGGTCATCGCCCATGGATCGATGCTTATCGTCGTGTCGTTGTCCTGGTTATCGTGTCGGCTTCTCCGCATCTCATATCGGCCTCGTGTGCCTACGAAAGAGTCTGCACAAATTCGCAATCAGGCAGGCCATTCTGCAAGTAATATCAGCAAGCTGGCCGTCCGGCCGGAGTTGGTGCTCCGGCCATTCAGACGGGACTCGCTCGGGAGGTGGTTGCTGCCAGCGGCGGGCGGCGGCGACCGTCGCCGCACCGGATACGGTATACGGCCTGACTGATGAGCAGTCGTCTCTGCAGATCACCGGTCGATGCGCGTATCCGATCCTGCAGTGTGGTTGCGTTCCCCGAAGGTATTTCTACTTCTAGGGGAGGGCGCATAATTGAGGGCGACGAGCGAGCAGCTAGCCGATAGAGATGCTGATCGATGAGACCATGAGCACTGGCAGGCATAGGCCGGTAGCTACGTCCAGGAGGAAGAAGGTGCTCTGCTCCGGATGGCATTCCGTTCCTCCTCGGTCTTGGTCTGAATGATCTGACGCGTTCGCTTTTCTCGGTGAGCTTACGCAACGGGGGCATCTTTGCGAAAAGGAAGACTGGAAGAGATGAAAAGTCAGGTGTGTGTGGTTTTGGTTGGTTGTTCATGGCCACAAGCTCTCGATTTGTTTGTTTTTTTTCATCTGGATAGAGGGAATATGCAGCTCTGCAGATAGGAAATTATGCTCCTCATCCACAGCTGCGTTGATGTGATGAGTAGGCACACATATATTTACTGATAGAATAGAAGTGTTTTTTGGATAAAGAGAATATTTGAGATATGTGTGCGTCACCTCCCAAGGTCGACTCTTTTATTTGCATGTTTAATTGTCGCTTACAGCCTTTTGCGACTAACATTATATTCCAACATGCATGTTGCAATTTCGCTTGTGTAGTTGTGTTGGTCACTTGGTCATTACCACTAACAGTACATCAAATAATGCTGCTTACAAAAACTCTCATCACAGCGATGACACATTTTTCAAAAAGAACAAAGATGATGCATAACGTAGTGGTCTTCATCTCTTCACCGCGTCTAATCGCCCCGGACACGGGCCAACACCATGACCGCGTCCAGATATCTGCCTGTCGTCGCAAACTGACAAACGCCTCGCGATCGATAGGTCCCCTTCACCGGATACACCTGTGGAGATTGGAGCTGCGTCAGAATAATTCAGATCAAGACGTGCTGGTTAAGAGGTAACGACGAGGACCAATGCAACGTCGTCGGTACATCACGCATGATCTTTGCATGAAATCATGCAATGGAAGTACAGTAAGACAAACGGGCCGGCCGGTTAGGTTAACCCAACTGTTCTCTTGCTTTTCGTTTTTACTTCGGCCATTGTGCCTGCCCGAGCAGCTCCAGACGCTCTTCCCTTGTCTTCCTCTCGCCTCCGGTGTCTCTTGCCGTCGGATCGGATCTGATACTCTGATGCCAGTCCTAGTTGCCAGGCTAACTTGAGTTATTACCCCGCTCACCTGCCATTCTTTCAATGGTCGTCCTATCGTCACAGCCTTCCCTCTGATAAAACTCTAAATCCAAAACCTCTATCCTCGACTTAACCCTTTGATTCCCAAATCCCTAAACCAATCTCGCTGAAGAAAGTCCAATCTCACCGGAATGGAGGAGGCATGTCACCATGATTGTCGATTAGAGTGGAAATTGAGGAGGAGGAAAGAACATGATGCAGCAGAGGAAGCAAATACAAAGGTGACAGTTACCGGATCCATTTCGTATCCGGCTTTGGACAGCAAAGTTTTACTGGTCTTTGGACTCTTGTATGTATGCACAAGGAGGCCTAGCGTGGCACGAGAGTGAGTAAGACCGGTGCAGCTGTCGCGTTTCGAGGACAGGAAAATCTTATCCGTGCGCCACCTTTGGCCTTTGGGGCTTTGGATCTGGAACGCGAGACCGGGCCAGAAACGGACGAAGAACGAGATCAGTCGCGGTCGATGAGCGAGAAAAAGCAGAGATCGCCTGCCGGCCGCGTGATTTTCACCCGTCGCGGTCGATCGATTGAATATGCGGTGACCTACCTTGGACTGGTCTAACTTGATTTCTTGGAGTAGAGGCTGCTTGTCTTAATCCTTGCCTCACTGGTGTACTACTAGCTAGCAGACTATACATTGTGCACCGTCCCATCCGTAGCTGAAGACAAGGAACAGAATTGAAACAGAACGGCCGTCGTCCACTCGTCGTGCGGTTGTCCCTTGCATTCTCTTTCGTCGTGATCTCGGAGGAGATCAACGACACGAAGAGGAAAGAAAGCTGCCCGGCACGCAGCACCCTCCGCCCGTCGCAAAGTCCTCACGTCGTGCCCCCAAAAGCCGGCGGCGGATCCCCCCCTCGCCGCGGGATGTGGATCACCGATCACGACCACCCGGTCGGAGTCGTCGCGCGCCGTGGAAACCCACCCACAATCCCGCGCTGGTTTGGTCACGCAACACGACGAGGAGGCAAATCATAGCGGCGCCGGCGCGTCGTGGGCGCGAGTACGCATGCACCGTGATCGCCCATGCACCGGGGGCGGGATGGCCGGGGTGGCAGATTTGGCGTTTGCTGGACGAGCCCGATTGGGCGATTCGAACCGACTGGTTCCTCACTTCCTCGGCTCCTCTTCTTGATCATCATCATAGTACCGTAGGACGGTAGGAGTACAGCCGTCGGCAAGGTGAGGAGGCCACCGATCTTCCGGGCCAGCACGCCGCCGGTCAGGCCAGACCCACATGCTTCCCGTGCGGCCGGCCGGGGCAACCAATCATCCCGCGCGCGTTCCACCCGCCTGTGACACGAGGAAAAGGAACAAAGCGAGCCGTGCCCCGGGCCCGGCCCCCCCGGCTGCCCGCCACGGACGGAGGCGCGCGCGCGTGTCGACCCCGAGTCCCCGGACGAGGCGAAACGGCGGCCAGCGCTCCGGGCTTCGTCCCGTGGCATTTGGATGTATAGAGAGCCGTAGCACACGCATATATAGGAGCTTGGCGCGACGGGAGAACCAGGCTGGCTGGTGATACAGGAGAGAAAGATGGCGTTTTCTATTGCTTACCTAACGAAGCTATTTCCAAAAACATGCAAAGTTCATCGAGGAATTTCTTATCTGGAATTGAGCCTAACCTACTTAATTACTATGTTTTCAACTTATACATTCAAAGTTAATCAAAATTTCAAATGTTTGGACCGGAAGATTGTAAAAGAAAAAAAAAGGTCATGTATCAATCGCAATTCGCAAAAGACATAGAGTGTTTCTGACGGGAGAGAGCAAATCAATCTATCATCTTGAGATTAAAGATGAAGGCATGGCGTGACGGGTAAATGAACACACATATGCTCCCTGCCTCTCTCTTTTAATTACTACTACTGCAGTTATGCGGTAATCTAACACGCTTATGGTTATGGAGATGACGGATGTATATACCCATCTCACATTCCTTTACCCTTTTCACCTCTGACCAGAACAGAAAGTTCGATCTTTAACCCATGGAGTCATGGTTTTGAGCCATTAAACACGCGGAAATAGACATTTAATTTGTACGACCGCAGCGTACTACCGTCATTAAATAAACTACCTTCTGAACTCGTGTAACAACATCAGAGTGGCGCAGCGGAAGCGTGGTGGGCCCATAACCCACAGGTCCCAGGATCGAAACCTGGCTCTGATAAATTTTTGTGGGTTTCTGGACCCATTTTTCAATTTCTCTCTTTTTTTTTCCTGTCCGTTCCTGTGGCACGGCGATTCCCAGCCGTCTGCTTTTACGTACCCAGCAGTCTAGCTCCAGGCCTCCAGCACAACCAAAGCTTCCTTTGATGGTAAGAGCAACTTCAAAAAACTACTAATTTTATCTCTAATAATCTTCTTTGGGGGAAAAATAAAAAAAGAACTCCAACAGTTTCTCTAAACCTCCCCCAATCTTTTCGCGACGCCAAAAAATAGATAGCCACCGCCTATATTTTCGCGTTTGCATTTCTCCCCCAATCAACCCATTCCCACACGCGAGCATCCCTTCCCCCCGCACGCGAGCAGACCACCCTTCCCGCGCGCACAGCAGCAAGGGGAGGGGCAGCGTTGGCGGGACGACAGGTGGCGACACCATGTTTGAGCTGGCTGAGCAGGAAGCCCACGGCGGCCAACAGATCTTCAACATCTCCGGAGCCAAGTACGTCACCTTCAAAGGCCTCGCACGCGCCTGCGCAAAGGTAACGAGAGATCTCGCCAAGAACCTGAGCTTAGATATTGCTATATAGTCCGTTAAACTTCTTGATGCAAGCCGTCCATCCAAAGCAACTTGCAGCGACAATGCCATTATTATGCTAGGAAACTTTAGGAAGCTTTCTAGCAAATTAGTAGTCTGTTTCCAAGTTGGTAACTTGGTACCACAATGACCATTTATAGCTGAATCGTCACTTTCAATTTGGTCGCTTGACTCTCGTCGTAACAGCAAAACTTCTGCACTGTTTAGGATTTACTATTTACCTGAGGTACAGTTGGTTGGTAACAAATGAAGTCGTCTAATAATGTGATATGCTCTGCCAATGATTCTGCCATTCAGCTTATCTGTTGGGTCGGATCAGGATAAGCTTCGCTTTCTTATGTCAATACCAAATAAGCGATTCATCAATGGATGTAGCTGTTTGATGTGCAGGCTGAGGGTTCCTTAAGCCCGAGCTCATCCACTACAACCCCAAGGACTTTGACCTCTACAGATGCAGGCACTACGGCCAACCGATCCTGTCCAGCAGGGCCAAGTAAGGCGTGGCGGAGGGATGCTTCAACATCGCATGGTGCTCGTCAGCGGCTAGCACCCTCAATGGCCCAGCGGCGACCACATGCCTCAATGGACCGGTGACGGCACAAATTTGCAGAGGTGCAGCATCGACGACCTCGACCTTCCCGGTGGTCCTCCGATAGCAGCCCTTGCCGGCGACGATTTGGATTCCGTATCTAGTGACCCCTCTGCTGCCTTCGAACAAACAGCCAACGGCAACTCATTTGGAAGTGGTACGAATTATAAGCTCTTCATTTCAATTCTTTGCGGTAATCCGGATTAAGCATTGCCTGTCCAAATATAAATTAGAGTTAGCATCTTCGCTGAACATGATTTGTCCAAGTGTGTCTTCATCCCAAAATCAAGCTGGCCCCCTAACGATAGCGAAACGTGCCTGTAAAACCCCAAACGCTCGTTCCACGTCCTTCTTGCAAGCTTCTTGGACAGTTGCAAAATATTTCTTCTTGTTACCTTGTGGTTCAGGTATGGTCTTCATAAATGTTGCCCACGAGGGATATATGCGATCGGCAAGATAATAACCCATTGTATATTTGTTGTTATTAATGGTATAATTCACCTCTGGAGCTTGACCTTCAGCCAGCCGTGCGAATACGGAAGATTGGTGCAAAACGTTGATGTCGTTGTGTGAATCAGGCATCCCAAAGAAAGCATGCCAAATCCAAAGATCTTTATCTGCAACAGCTTCAAGTATAATTGTAGGCTCATGCACATGCCCGGTGTACATACCTTGCCCTGAAGGACAACTTTTCCACCTCCAATACATACAATCAATTGACCCAAGCATACTAGGAAAATCTCTACTCTCTCCAATGGCAAGTAATCTAGCAGTATCATCTTCATTTGGTGATCTCAAGTACTCATCTCCAAAAACCTCCACAACAGCACTGACAAACCTTCTCACTCTCAAGAGCAGTACTCTCACCAATACGGACTGTCGGTGTTTTAGACCGGCAACCCGCCTAGGGGTACCCTAGGTGGTCTTTTATGCGGTAAGGGTCATCGAGAATCAAGGAATCAATGGTGACGCAAGGAACACGATTTAGACAGGTTCGGGCCGCTAGATCGCGTAATACCCTACGTCCTGTGTGTTGGTTTGTATTGATGTATGTTCTGATCCTGAGGGATCTGTTTGAGGTATGACCTTGAGGTCTGACCTGCCGAGCTAGGTTCCCCTACCCTCCTTTATATAGTCCAGGGGGCAGAGTACTAGTCGGATTACAAGGAGGAGTCCTAGTAGGAGTACTCGGGACTAGTCCTAGTCGAATTACAGGGGAATCCTAGTAGGAGTCTGACTTCTTCCTTCCTTGCGGGTACTGGGGATGTATCCCCGACAAGCCCCCGAGTGCTTCATAGTCGAATGTAGCAGTCTTCGAGTAGTCTTGAGATATTCGTCGAGTAGTCTTGGTGCTCTTCGAGTACTTTGTCAGGCTGAATCTTTCAATGTTTCTCAAAGATGCCATGAGGCTATGGTGTGCTCAAAGTCTTGATCAACATGATTTTGTAGTCTTCGTGTATGGAGGGCGGCGAAAGTCGCACTCCATATGGAGTAGCCCCCGAGCCTTAGGTTGAATCGTAGAATCAGGCTGAGGGTCAAAATCTTGAATCTTCCTCTTTTGACTTGAAAAAATCGATTGTTGGGTGTAGCTTATCAGCCCCCGAGCCTTGGATTGATTGAATAATCAACCCGAGGGTCTTGAATCTTCACTCAGGTCATCATTCGAGTAGTCTTGTGGCGTCCAGCCCCCGTGCTTATGCGCCAGGTAAGTCGTTGGAGCCACGTCGAGTGGGTTTGTGGCGTCCAGCTCCCGAGCCTGGGAGCTAGCTGAGCCACTGGAGATATTCCGAGTACTGATTGGTGCTTAGCCCCCAAGTTCGGGAACTAGCCTGTGCCGTTGGAGGCATGCTTAGTGGGCGTTGCGACGAGCGTCGTCGCCAAAGCTTGACCTGAAAGAAAAAATGCGTACATTATGTAGCATATTTGTAGGATTTTGAAAATGCTGAAATTTATTCAGTGATCAGTATGAAAGTTGTGTCATGCTCTTATTCCGGTCATACTCTTCCCGAGTAGTTAGCCTGTTACGCTTAGGCTCTCAGTCTCTGGGTAGCCGTTGCCGCTGCGTGTGTGAGATCGTCCTCGTATACGCGTATGGGCTTAGGCGTGACAGATGTGCCTGAGGCTTTCACGAGTTAAGGCGTGTTCTGCTCGAGAAGAGTAGTGACCTTAAGAGAAGACAAAAGTGAGAGAAGTCGCTGCTGCGACAAGAAAGAGACTGCATGATTGCAAGTCAAGCTCTTGTTTCAGTCATACTCTTCCCGAGTAGTTAGCCTGTTACGCTTAGGCTCTCAGTCTTTGGGTAGCCGTTGCCGTTGCGTGTGTGAGATTGGCCTCGTATACGCGTATGGGCTTAGGCGTGACAGATGCGCCTGAGGCTTTCACGAGTTAAGGCGTGTACTACTCGAGAAGAGTAGTGACCTCAAGAGAAGATAAGGAAAATTCGCTGTTGCGATAAAAAGGGAGCGCGGTAGCGCAAAAGAGTTTGCTGCCCTACGGCGAATAGAGCGCGCGTTGCGCGCAAGAGTTTCCGGCGAGTAGAGCGCATGTTGTAAACGGAGAATAAGCCAGAAAATAATTTAGAAAAGTGACTTAGCTTGATTCGTGGATGATTGTTGACGAATCCGTGGTAGTCGTTGATGAAGCCGTAATGGTGGTCGACGAAGTCGACTAGTCGGAGGCGAGTTTGACTAGTTGTCGGTGATGCAAAGTTTGCCCCGACTATTTTTTAGTCGAGACGAGTTGAAGTCGTCGACGAGCTACCCATAGCTGATGGAGTGGTCGGCAAACTGATCGTGGTTGTCTTGATGTGGGTGAGGAGTAGTTCATTCCGTCTCGCCCGACCCAAGGTCCCGGGGTCGGATGCGCCCGACTCCTTGAGGGTGGAACTCCGCCTCGCCCGACCCTTGCTCCTGGGGTCGGAAGCGCCCGACCCCTTGAGGGTGGAACTCCGCCTCGCCCGACCCTTGGTCCCGGGGTCGGATGCGCCCGACCCCTTGAGGGTGGGACTCTGCCTCGCCCGACCCTTGCTCCCGGGTTGGATGCACCCGACCCCTTGCCGCAAGGCTTCGAATCACCCGACCCCCGGCTTAGAGGGTCGGACCAATCCAAGACCTCGAGACAAGGATGCGTTTTGAGCGTAGACCATGCTTGGCTGGAGTAGTCAGCGTGCTTACGACATAGTCGATGAAATCATCGGCGAGCCGCCCGTAGTCGTCGGCGAGCTTGCGATGTAGTCGGACTTTCGAGTTGTAGTCAAACTCAGAGTCGCTGTCGGACTTCGAGTCATAGTCGGACCCAGAGTCGTCGTCGGACTCCGAGCTGTAGTCGGACCCGGAGTCACCGTTGGAGTTCGAGTTCGAATCGCGGTGGAACCCGAGGTCGCCGTTGGAGTTGACGATCTGGCGCTGGAACGATCTGGCGCCATCTGCGATGCAGAGCTAGGATCCAAAAATGAAGGTTGCGCCGGATTCGATGAAGAAGGCGGGCCTGATGATGATCTTTGCCATTGAGTTCGCGCTGAGAAACTCGACAAGTCCCCCTACCTGGCGCGCCAGTTGTCGGTGTTTTAGACCGGCAACCCGCCTAGGGGTACCCTAGGTGGTCTTTTATGCGGTAAGGGTCGTCGAGAATTAAGGAATCAATGGTGACGCAAGGAACACGATTTAGACAGGTTCGGGCCGCTAGATCACGTAATACCCTACGTCCTGTGTGTTGGTTTGTATTGATGTATGTTCTGGTCCTGAGGGATCTATTTGAGGTATGATCTTGAGGTCTGACCTGCCGAGCTAGGTACCCCTACCCTCCTTTATATAGTCCAGGGGGCAGAGTACTAGTCGGATTACAAGGAGGAGTCCTAGTAGGAGTACTCGGGACTAATCCTAGTCGAATTACAGGGGAATCCTAGTAGGAGTCTGACTTCTTCCTTCCTTGCGGGTACTGGGGATGTATCCCCGACACGGACATAATCATCTGTAGCATATGCTACTCCATAAGTTAATATCTGAAATATTGCAGTAATCTTTTGCAGACTAGAAAGACCAAGTATACCGGTCGAGTTCTTTTTTTTGCACGAAATATTCATCGTGTTGTTCTACGGCATGTACAAACAGCGTACGCCTTATTCGAAACCTGCATGTCAAGAGTAATGAGACACATATATAATATGATTTTTTTTTGAAAAATGCTCCAAATAAATCTATTGTTTACATACCGTCATCTGAAATAACTATGTCCGTATGTAGGATCATCTGAAAAATAATCTTGGTGCCCTGCTTGTCTGTCTCACTGAAGTACTCGATGCCCTAGGATAGAACCGCTATGTTTTGTTTCGTTATCGGACTCATCCGCATTTACAGCCACATGAGTAACAAAGATCAAGAAATCATCATCGTCATCATCAGACGACAAATCCAGCACCAGTTGCATTGAAAGACTTCGCGACTCATAGCGAATCCGTCCACGGCACTCAGTACTCATAGCGGATCACCACCAGCACCTCAACGCTAGCGAGCTGGTCGTGGCGGCCGCGTAGGAGACGACGTCACGCGCGCGACGGGACTGGACGCCCGTGCCGCGGATCAGCACAAGCGCCCGACCTGATCGTGATGCAACTATGTATTTCAGCACAGGACGAGCTCGACGGCACAACCTGATCGTGATGCAACTATATATTTCAATAGAGGATGAGATCCACGGCAGCAACCTGATTGTGACGCCAGCGACGTGATCCGGAAGCGTCAGGCTCGATGGCGGTGGGGAGTTGGACGTGGCGCCGTTAAAAATATCTTCGGCAATGTGAGCTCCTGGCAGCGCCACTGGAGATCGCGAGAGGGAGGTGGGCAGGTGAGCAGCCCAACTAATGGCTCAATACGATGACATGAACTATTTTGAAATATTAAGGGTAGTTTTTAGCGTTCTGCTAGGGACTGATATATTTTTTTGGAAAAATTTTTACCATAACCCTCATTTTGAGGAAAAAATTTTTTGGAACTTTTGGGTTGCTGTAATATCCCGTCGTTTCTGTCTGTGTCACCGTAATAAACAACACAGAACGCCAACACCATCCTGGTCCGCCGAGCTAATGGCGACGCCCGTGCCTAAGCT
This sequence comes from Setaria italica, assembly GCF_000263155.2. Taxonomy (NCBI): domain Eukaryota; kingdom Viridiplantae; phylum Streptophyta; class Magnoliopsida; order Poales; family Poaceae; genus Setaria; species Setaria italica. Next base: position 12,618,415 of record NC_028453.1, read on the forward strand.
AATGACGACGAGGAGGAGGAGGGCAGTGGTCGCCCCCCACCCCTGAATCTCCGTACCATGTCGGCACGTCGCGTCGCGTCGCGTCCTGGGGCCGGCTGACGCCGACGCCGAGCGCGGCGCGGGAGCGAATCGTCATGCACGACGGCACGAGCAGAAAAGGCCAGGGGCGACGCGCAGGGACCTGGCCGTGCCCCTCCAGGTGGCCGGTGGTGGTGCGCGCGTGTCACTGGCTCGCGGCTCAATTATTCCCAGCGTGGGTGACGCGACCCCGGTCTGCCGTGATTGGACGTGGAGGAACGCGTCTCGGCTCGCCTGACGTCGTCCAGCTTTCAGGTGCCGCCCGGGGCGCGGCGCCGCGCTGTCGAGCTTGCAGTGGCTCCGCCGTCGCTCTCGTTTTCTCCCTCTGCATTCTTCCTGCCGTCCTGAGCCACCGCGCTGCTTAAAAAAAAAAAAAAACTGGCGCTGCTGTCGTTCATGTTGCCAGGGTTTCTGATGAGCTACTCGCCTCTACTCAGACTGCCGTCAGCTTGTCTCTCAGAACGAAAGGGCAATCCATTCGGTTTGGTACAGCTCGATCGATGACGGATAACGTTTTCCTTGGACGCGTGTCCTGAAGTTCGCACCTGCCGTTTCAGGTGTGTTTGGTTTGACTCAGGGAACCATGCTTCTCGCCAGAGCCGGAAATACTCGGGCAATGGGCTTCTCCCTTGTGTGCTGCACGAGGTGTACTTACCACAGAGAAAGACTTTAACTCAGTCTCTCAGCTTTGTTGGAACTGGTTTACTTTAAAAATTTAGGTTGGATGTCAACCAGAAATGCCCTTCATCCTTAGCTGGAGGGAAAAGTTATCAAATGCCTCTCACTTGCTAATTTTTCCCGTTATCTATAAAAAGAAAAGGAAAGGAAAAAAAAAGATACCAGGGAACTATGCTCGTTTCGTGGAAAAAAATTTCGTGCAGCTCCATGCAGTCCGGCGCTTGATGGTTGCCACGTGTCTGTCCAGACGCTAGAGCTTCCTCTGGTTGTGGAAACCGCTCAGCTCGGCTCGCAGCTTTCTAGAAAGAGGATGGTTTTCTTCCTAGTCCAAGGACGGCGGTTGAGGCTTGCTCCAGCGCTACACGGCGGTCGGTAGGTGAACTTTGACGCGGAAGCTCGGCTCGCAGCTTCCTAGAAAGAGGATGGCTTTCTTCCTAGTCCATGGGCGGCGGTTGGGGCATGCTCTAGCGCTACGCGGTGGCCGGTGGGTGAACTTTGACACGATTCCGCCTCTTTCTAGGAAGCTGCAAGCTGAGCTGAGCGATTTCCACGGCCGGAGAAGCTCTAACATCTGATGCTTGGGATAGACACGCGGCAACTATCAAGCGTCAGACTGCACGGACGGAGGTTCGCAGCCCGACTGCACAACTTTTTTTTCCGTTTCGTAGCCCATTTGGTGAGAGTTGGTTTTGGGCCCCCAACCACTATCTAAGGCCCAAAAATGCGGATACAAAGGACTTCTCATTTCTCATCTACATTTGCGCGCAAGATTCCATTGACATAGGGTTGTGTACTCTTCTTTTCGAAGTAAAAACACCAATTAGCAGCATATAAAGACGGCAATTTGCCAGAGAGGCTTGCAAAACAATTGATAAAAATCTACTCAACACACTTCATCAAGTAGTTATAAATGGTCGGGCTGGAGAACACAGACAATAATCAAAAGGCTATCTTCCCTTGCTATAAAACCTGTAGTTATACTTGCAATACATTAACACGGCATCTCCAGTTTTTTCCTTTCCTTCTATTTTCCTTTAGCTACACCAAACAATGCATCAACCCATGTTACACACAAAGCCAAGAAAGGCAAAGAAGAGAAGCTCGAAAATGGAGGCAAGAAGAGATGCACAAGCGCGCGCATCGAAGTGTTTATTACAGTTCGACGGACTCGTAGGTGGCGGAGTAGTCCGGCATGCGGTGCAGGCACCGGAGCACGCTCTCGGCTGCCTGCTTGGTGGCGGCGTCGCCCTTGTGGAAGGCGCCCACCAGCAAGCTCGGCAGCGCCCGATCGCCGGTCACCTCCCTCACGCACCGCTCGCTGCCGTGCGCAAGGAACCTCTCCACCGCCCAGAAGCATCTCCGCGCCACCGTCCCGCCGTCGCCGGCACCCCGCCCGTCATCGCGGTGCTGCCGCAGCGCCCGCAGCACGTGCCGCGCCGCGTCGTGCTCCGCGAGCACGGCCACGCCGCTCGTCACGTCCACGGCGTCGTCCATGAGCGTGCACAGCGCGCCGAGCGCGGCCTCCACCACGCGCCCGCTCTCGTTGCTCTCCAGGACGCACAGGAGGCCCTCCACCGCGCCGGCCTCCACAAGGCAGAACGTCGTCGACGGGGAGCACACACCGCGGTGCACCGGGCAGACCCGGCTGTGCGCCGGTGGCCGCCGGTTGTCGTGCACCCGCCCGGCGGCATGCGCCTCGCGCAGGCGCTGCAGGATGTTCTTCTTCTTCGGGCGCCGCTCCTCGGCCGGGGGCTGGGAGAGGTTGTGCGTCTGGCTGCTGAGGTTCTCGAGCCCGACCGCAGCGAGCCGCTGCACCTCGTCGCTGCCCGCCGACCGCACCAGGAGATCAGTGAGCACCGACGTGAGGTTGTGATTCATGGCCGCCAGAAGCACGTCCGGGTCATACAGAGTCGTCGTTAGCCGGACGAGCGTGCCCACGAGGCCCTCCATGTACGCCTTCGCGTGGCGGCTTGCCCTCGTCTCGCCGCACTGCATCTCGTCTATCTTGGCCAGCGCGGTCGCCACGGCGCCCCGGTTCAGCAACGCGAGGTTCAGAGCAATGTGCTGGTACGGCAGCTTCGCCAGGAGCGTTGCCAACACGGCATGCCGCTCGGAGATCCGCCCATTCAGACCGATGCTCTTGACAAGCTTCCCTGGCTGCCCCGGGGCCTTACAGAGCTTCTCGGCAATGGTATGCCCCATATGCGGGGACAACGCGATGAGCAACCTCGTCGCGGCGATGCCAAGTGACTCTGACAGTGAACCCATGAGCTCAATCACAGTCTGGCTGCTGTCCTGCTCCTTCATGACTGAGACCACCGTGGCGAGAGGCTTGGGGAGCGCGGTGAGCGCAAGCAGCACGCGCACAATGCTGAGGTTGAGGGTGTCAGGCATGGAACACTTGAGCATGTGAGCGAAGTTGTACACCGAGTACTTGGACGTGATGACGTGGCCTTCCTTGTTGACAACGATGGCCTCAGGATCCAAGCCAGACTCAACAATGTTGGCTAGCACAGCGGCAGCCTCCGTCTTAGAGCCCATGGGTTCCTCATCAATCTTTCGGATGAAGAGCTCCTCGACCATGACTGGGACAGCACCAGCATCCACGAGCGTCTTGCCGTTGGGGTGGTGGGAGGAGATCTGGACCAGGACGTCGAGCGCTGCCTTGCGAATTGCTGTATTGCCACTGCGCACCATCTTGATGAGGATCTCTGATGCGCTCCCAGCAATGTTGATGGTCATCTCCTGTTTCTGAATTAGCTCCCCAAGGTAGCTCACCATTTCTATCTGCACATCTTCTGACCCTGTTTAGTATGTTCATGTCAGCCCATGGTAGAGTTAACTGTTAAGGTTTGATTTGAAAGGATACAGTCAATTTCCACAAGATTTAAAATGGAAAACAGAATGTGTCAACAATCACCAAAGAAAGATGTCTTAATTTTGCAACTTATCAAATAATCTGTGACTTTAGTTCAAACTTCAAATAACCAAAGGAAAACTCCCACTGTACTCAAATGGTTTCTTTTCAGAAATAGGATGCAAATTAAAGAAAATGTATGTACTGAAAGTTTTGAACTATTCATGGTTATGACAGGCCGAAAGTGGCATTTTCCACTCAAAGTTTCCCGAACTTGTAGTATTTGTTTGCTTATAACACACAAAAGAAAGTGATTTTTTCCTCTAGACAGGCTAAATCTTACCTTCAACTAGGTGCCTTTGCAAAGGATCCAAGTAGCCACTTTCAGCCATGTACTTGATATTCTTTGGTAATTTCTCTAGGTTCTTTAGGACCTCTCCAGCCTTCTCGGCAGCAATGGGATCATCCGAGCCGTTGAACTTCATTGTGGTGAGAATTAGTATGCTTCCAGCAGTTGAACCAATGTTCTCCAACAGTAACTCTGATTTCGAAAGCTCCACTAAGAAAGAGATAGCTGCATGCCTTTCATCAGTACTACTGCTAGAAAGCAGCTTTATCGTCCTTGAAACGGCTCTGGTTTTTGCAATGATTTCCTGTATGTATGAAAACAAATTTGAGTCAAATGCAAGATGATTAGGAGTTGAAAGTTGAAACTGCATTCCATCATCAGTTTCGGTACAATAATTGCATAACGATTTGCAAGATTGGGGAAAAGATCAAAGATGACAAATGTTGAAATATCTCAGACACACCTTTCCTGCATCGTCCTCAACCAACAGGCAGAGAAGGTCCAGGGAGTCACACCGAATAAGCGCATCCTTGTGGTCCAGAAGCCGCGCTAGGAACTTGGTGATGCCAATCTTGTGCATCTGATCCCTGTTCTTTCTCCTCAGCCTGGCCAGCACCTTCAGCTCATGTATGGCCTCAAGCACCATCGCCTCTGTGGTTGCCATAGAAAGTGCAGTACGTGCGATCCTGATCCGTGTCGCTTCATTCCTCATAATCCATTCTGCAATCGTGCTCTTCAGTGGAATATTGCTCCTTAGTGTCTTGCTCTGCATTGCGGTCTTTGTAACAGGACATATCACAGGTTCAGAGCTATCTGTAAACTTCTCAAAGTAATCCTCAATGGCTCTCCTGTCATAAGTCACACTACTCTCCGTTGTTACTGGATCTACCATGACCTTGTTTGTCAGCGGACAGAAGAAAGAATCATACAACGGCTCAACATATTCCGCGACTTCAGGGAGGGAACTGAAGGACTGGCCACCAAACTCATGTGACTCCTGGTACATCCCCTGCAAGAAGTCCACCAGCCTCGGCATGTCACTGTTGTGCAATGTTCTTCTCCTAGGTCTTTCCATGGACACAACCATCGACATATCACCCTCTGAGTAGCCATCACAGGAACGCTGATCATACAGATCGTGCCGGTTCCTGACAACCTGAAGGTGTCCACTGACTGCTGGCTCTGCAAACCTGCTGCTAGTAAACGTCGATACTGGTATCCTGCTGAGCTCATTGCTTATATTCTTTATGACATTATCCAAGTCCTCGGTTATGCCCAGGAGGTCGTCATCCATGAGCCGCTGCGCGGCGGCGCTGCACTTTGCGACGAGGTCCTTGGCGAGGTCGACATTGGCAGCCAGATACTCCATTACGTGCAGCGTGTTGGTCGGCGAATGCTGCGCCTTCTGCAGCTCCATTGTGCCCGGGGCTGCCGTATGGTGGAGGTGGCTGTCCACGTCCATGAAGTTCTCCTGCTCAACATCGATGGCTGCTGCCGACGACATGAGCTCGGAGATGGCTGCTAGCACGGACTCGGCGAGGGATGCCTTCCTGGCCTGCGCTTCGCTTCGCTGAACAAAGGGAAAGTTAAGTGTGAGTCACCCAAGCAGACGCATCCAAGCAACGATGAACTTTTGTTTTGGTATGGGAAAGGATAGTTCAGAGTTCAGACCAGAAAGTCGTAAAGAAGAAACCTACCAACTTTGTTCGCTACAAAAGTACAATTCTGCAATCTTAAGGTGATAGGGATCGATTCTAAACAATCCACTGGAGAATAGTATAATACACAGGGCTGGCCACTTTCCCCCAAATTCCCAGCTGTTACAGATTGGTTTCTTGCAACAACCAGCGTAAGACTATTTGACTGAAAAACAATAGCAGGCCAGTTTGTACGCTAGCTGCTGCCAGAATGGGAGATGGGAGGTAAACCAAAGTTTTCAATTCTCATGGTCCTGGAAGGAAAATCAAGAACACCTAAATAAATAGATTGGGGAAAAGACGACAAAACCAGCTCTATACAGTCTTGGATTGCAATTTGACAGGTTCGTCTGCCCCCGACACCTTCCAAACCCATCGAGGCTGTCCTAAATTTTCTGAATTGCAAACAGAGCCTTTCACTACGCCGGACCGAGCTCACACGGCACCTTCCCTCAGGAGGAACCTCAGGGTACAGGAAAGCACAGTACGAGCGGGAAAAACAGAGACAAGAACTGCAATCTTTGGAAATCACACCCCCAAAGCTCAGCTAATTTTCATGAGATCCTGCTAAGCCACTGAAATCACGACGAATTGCATCTGAATAAGCAGGCAAGTAGGCGGCGGCTCAGCAGCACGTACCTGCATCCAACCAAGAACTTGAAGGAACTGTGCTTCTTCTCCTCCCCCTCCCCCTTCTGCCTGCCTCCTCCCCCTGCGCTGACGGCGGCGCAGGCTAGTGATGCCCGGGGAGCATTATCCCCTCCCAGCTCACACCCACACCCAGTCACCCAGGCATGGCGCCCTCGTCGCCCAAGAACAGCACCGCACGCAACGGGACAGCCGAGGTAGAAAGGGCGGAGACCGGCGAGAGGCGAGGGATAATGGTGGGAGACCGCGCAGCTCGCAGACCCAGTCCAAGCAAGGTCACCGTCCCTCTCCCTCCTGTTTAGAGATTGGCAAATAAAGGCGCACCCTTTTTCTAATCACCCCAGCTCACACACTTGTTTATCCATGGGAACGGTACAAAGATGTTGACCTTTTTTGTTCCAGGGAACGACGGTGCTCCATCCGCCACGGATGAACCCCCAATTCGCCAGCGCTCGCTTGCAACGCACGCACGCCACGCCTCGCGCTCGCGCGAGTCAAGACCGTGCCAGCGGCCTAGCTGCTCAGGGATAGATTTCACGGCAAGTTTAGGTAAAGCTGGGTTACGGGCAAAGCTTTTTTTGATGGCTCTGCATTTGGAGGTGGAGCTGGAGCTCCGGGAGGGTATACTCCAACGGTTCATCAATGCAGATTGTTAGGACACAATCAATGGCAGGTGGGCCTAGGCAATTGCACTCTTCGATGGACGATCTTGGGCCTGTTTGGCAATCACGTGTTAAAGTTTAACACCCGTCACATCGGATGTTTGGATGCTAATTAGGAATATTAAACATAGGCTAATTACAAAACTAATTGCACAGATGGAGTGTAATTCGCGAGACGAATCTATTAAGCCTAATTAGTCCATAATTTGATAATGTGGTGCTACAGTAACCATTTTCTAATGATGGATTAATTAGGCTTAATAGATTCGTCTCGCGAATTAGCACATGGTTTTGCAATTAGTTTTATAATTAGCTCATGTTTAATTCTCTTAATTACCATCCGAACATCCGATGTGACACTATTAAAGTTTAACACCTCGTATCCAAACACCCCCTTAGACTAGAGTAGGCTCACGTGCGAGGTTTTGGGAACCAGAAAAGGCCGGTCTGGATTCTCTCGCAGCCAATGGGTTTTTTTAATCTTTCATGGATATGCAGGTTACTGATCCCAACTGTAGGTGCATTAATTAGCGAATGTGCTTACAGTTAAGTTAAGTCCCACAAAAAGTGCACTTTTATTTTTACCCTAAGTCAAATCATCTCACCTCTAACCAAATTTATATAAAATTATATCAATATTTTTTATGTCTAACAAGTTTCATTAGATTCAGTATGAACTATATTTTCATACACATTTACATACTTAGTGTTATAAATATTGATAATCTTCATTGTAAACTCGGTCAAATCTAAAATAGTTTGACTTAGAAAAAAATAAAATGACAATGTTCACTGGACATTGGGAGTATGTTCTTATATGGGAACCAAACATCCTCAAGAGAAAAAAAAGAGTCCAATTCAAAAAAAAAATACCTCTCCAAATTTCAAATAGTAAGCGAACTGTTTCTGCGGCCCTTTTGTATGCACATTGTTCTTTTTCTCTTTTGAACCGAAAGTAGACCTGAGCATTTTAAGCCCAACCCGACCCGAGCCCGATGGATTTTGGCCTGCCCACGCCATCTACCTAGCCGAGTGTGGTTAGCGAAAATCAAGCTTGAAAAAAAATCAGGCTAACCCAAACAATTAATTTCATTTATTTTTCAACTAAAAAGAATGGGCAGCCCTAGCTCGACTCAACATTACCACGGGCTGTTTGTAGGCACAAATTTTCGACATGAAATGAATCGGCTTTTTATCGGACCAGCCCGAGTCCAACCCGGACCGAAAGTATGATTGACGTTGAAGGAAAGGCTACATGAGACAAAATTATGGCAGCATAGTAGCGCTTGAGTTGTCACTCGGTCGGTCTGGTTTATGAGTCCTTGGATATTACGCTTCGAGCCCCTTTTGTTTTGCTCTCCATTTGCCTCATCATAAAGGCATGGCGCTATCACGCTATGTGTTTGTATAAATGTGATGTACATGGAAAAAAAGTTTTCCGAACAAGCTTTGTACAAAATTTATTGAACGAGTCGCTCTAAGAAAATTAGAGGACCTGCATCTTACTGGCAACAGAAAGAAAAACAAAAAACTAGAGAGAAGTACGATGATACGGTCTGAAGCTTATCCAGGCAGAGTACGGATGGGCTGACTTTCTTCACGGATGAGGATGAGGTAGCGTGCACAGAGCCTCGATTTGGTTGGTACGACTCGGTGCAGGATCACTCATTCATTCTTAATCCGCGTGATTAGGCTAAAAGAAAGCCGCTGATTAGAATCATTCCAACTCGAGTGGCCAGATGGCGATGGCTACCCAGCTGCTAGCTGAGCATATAGGGACAGCTCGATTAGTGCCAAGAAGAGGGTTTTCCACGCAGCTGTCTCTGTAGCATCAATGCATCATTGATTGAGCAGGCCGGGTTGGGTCTGGGCGCCTGGCATCGTGGTATTCGTTGCCCTCGCTCTCAGAATGTTTGACGTTCTGGGCCCAGAATGAGTTGTTGTACGTATGCTACTGCTCCGTAGTGTCTGTATGCATGCGTTTTGCTTTGGTTTGGACCAATATTCCTGGCGTTTAGAGTTGAAGAACCTTGCTTACTTCGAAAAACAGTTGTAACCTTGGAGTGGACTAGCCACTACCGCAACTCCCAAGGGCACCCGACCCGCAACGGGAAAGAGAAGAGGAGAGAGGAAGACAAGCGGGTCCCACCCATGTGCAGGAAACACCTTCGCACCCATTTTCTCCTTGCTCGCTCGGGGAGATGAGCGCAGCGTCGAGCAAGCGCGGAGGCGAGCAAGCTCGGAGGTGGGTGGCGGTGGCCAGCGCAGGTGCGGGCCCATGCGGCCGGAGTTCATGGAGGAGGACGCGGGGCGCCGGGTCTCGGGGACATTGGAGCTACTGAGGGTCGAGGCCGCCGGAGCCCGCGGCCAGGAGCGGCCTCCGGAGCTCGCGTCCGCCACGGCAGCGGCGCGGCCACCTGCGCGCGCGAAGGACAACTGCGAGGCTTGAGCTCCACGGCCGGCGGCGAGGTCGGGCGGAGCAAGCGGAGCTCCGCGGGCGCGCGAAGACCAACGAGGTGGAGCCATGGACGGCGGCGAGGCCGGGCGGCGCAGGCGGAGCTCACGGGCGTGCGAAGGCCAGCGCGGGTGGAGCCGTTGACGGCGGCGAGTTCAAGCCCCACGGACGGTGCCGGCGCTGGCGGCATGGCCAAGCTCCGTGGGCTGGAGCGTCCGCGGGCGCAGAGACTGAGGCGAGGGGGCGCCGGCGGTGGGCGCAAGGCAGGGGTAAAGCCATGGTGCGGGCGGCACCGAGGCGCTCCCGCGGCTGAGGACCGCGACGGGAGGTGAGAGACTGAGAGGATAGGGTTGGGGCCCACAGTAATTTAGAAACTTGTGCTATAGTGAGATCATCTATAGTAGTTGTTTATCCTACGTGGACACTGTTACAGAGGGTATCGCTTCGAGCTGGTGAGCAAATTAGCTGACGCCACCGGCATGGCAGAGTCCTCCTGTGAACTCCATGCACCGACCGACCGGCTTGGCATGGTACCCTGCCCGAAACGTACTGGTAGTAGTACTACCACGCCGCTGCGGACCTTGCTGTCCATAAACCGTGTAGAGCTAGAATTAGAAGACGACGGGAACTCGTGTACCTACCAACAATACCATTGCTCGCAGAGTCGCACTGTCGCAGGCAATCGATCGAATCGACCTAGCTTCTGTGGGCTCGGCAGGCAAACGTACGTGTGAGCAGGTCAGGTCTTCAGCAACATTCAGCAAGGACGTGAGGAACTTGAAGCTCGCGAGGGAGGGGAGGTAAAGTACAAGAGCAAACAGTGTGTCTTTACTCTTTACCTCAAGTTGTGAAGTTGATCTACTCTACAGTCTCTACTACGAGCTTAGTAAAGTAACCAAGTAATGTTACGGTCGAATTTGGTTTGGAATCCCAAGACTCTTGCGTGCTCTTTTCCTAGTACAATGAACATGCAGAGCACCTGCCAGTACTTCATCGGTTAGAAAAGCGATCTTGTTCGTTTTACAAAAAAACGTTTCAAAGAAAGTGATGCTTTGCATAATCCTTTAAAAAAAATCGAGATCAAATACTACCGACACCAGGATGCGCAAGGCAAACAGCCCCGTAGGCCGTAGGCGACGGCGAGGACGCCGGGACGCGCCCCCCGAGGGCCGAGGCCCTTGGCCTGTTTCGGCGTCGGACGCAGCCAGCAAGGCGCTGCACCAGCGCGCACTCGTCGCTGCCCCGAGCTGCCGAGCAAACCGAATGCTTTGCCTTTGCGGGCGTGGCGAGAGACCCGGGAGACCTTTTTCAGTTGTCGCGCGAGACGAAAACGAAACGGCTCGGGACCTAGCGCCAGGGGAGAGAGGGGCTCCATTCCATGAAGCCAGCCCGCACGCCCCGCCGCGCTACCTGCCAACGGCCGAGAGCGAGCGATCATGGGGTCCCGAGTGGAGGGACCGCACGCGCGCGGGTGGCTCGGCTCCATCGCTGACTCGCTGTCGAATCCGGCGGGACGGACTCGGGTCGGGAGGACGAAGAGCAACGGCAGCTGATTTCATTTTGCATCACCGAGACACACAAGTAATAGGATAAGTGTTTTTTTTTCGGACCGGGTGATCATCCAAGGAACATACTAGAGGATTCTATAATCTATAAGGCCCCGTTTGGATCATTGGAATTGAATTCTATCATAATAATTATAATTTAGACACAAATTAATTAAGCTAATATAATTGTATGTGGAATATAGTTGTATATTATAGTTGGTGATATGGGAGAGATACTTATATGTTGCACTTCTACTATAGAGAAGCGAGTCTAAGAGCGTGCTATAAGAATTGAATTCCATTCTAATAACCATAATCTATAGAATCAATTTCCATCTCCCACCCCATGAATTTAAGATAGGCTTATATCTAAACTTTGGAAAGTTGTGGAATGCCACATTCCAACATAAATTAGCCTACTCCATTAAATAGATTCCAATTCCTTCGTACCAAACGGAGCCTAAGGGACAAATGGAAGGAGAAAAACATACACGTACGGCAGTTGCCGAATCAATGTCTCGACTCTCGAGCTTATCATGTACGGACGGGGCAGACTTTCTCCCCGAATGAGGGACTTATCAGTTATGAAATATTATTTTTTTCTCACAATAAATCAGCCGTTTCAGCTTTTCAGCCGACTTATAAGTCCAGCCGAACAGGTTGGTACGACCCAGCACGGAATCACTCGTTCTTAATCCGATTGATTAGTTGAAAGAAAGCCGCTACTTTGTGATTAGAATCATTCCAACTCGAGTGGCCAGATGGCGACGCCTAGCTAGCTGAGTATATAGGGACAGTGTGATTGTATTAGCGCTAGGGAACGTCTCTCCATGATTGCTGCTGCTGAGGTGTGACATCATGGGCATGGGTAAGAAGAAGAGTAGCGAGGGTTTCCATTCCATTCAGCAGCTGTCTCCGTAGCATTTAATCGGGCAGGCAGCTGCGTTGGGCCTATGCGTGGCGTTGCTACCTGTAGTAGTAGTCACAGCGCTCGTACAGGTGCGAAAGAGATCGCCTTGATGGAATTGAATCCGGATGGCACCTTTTTACCACATTTTAAGTTGAATACAAATACGAATTCGGATGTTCTCGAATACGAATACAAAATGAATAAGGTAACATTTACCTATGTTGTTTATTGATGATTTTTTAATAACAAAATCATTATACAAGTGGAGAGTAAAGTATGAGTATGTAACAAGTACACGCAAAGATCGCTCATGAAAATATTACATTAATTAATAATTATTTAAAATAGTGCACTTAATAAAAAAATTAATCTACGGATAAATATATATATTTCAATAAATATAAAAATTTATCAATGAATAATAAAAAATTTATAAATTTTTTTATTAATAAATATATAAACTAGAGTATTTATTAAATGTAATATTCATATATATTATTATTAAATTTTATGGCATTGGTCACTAAAATTAGAGATAAATTTTAAATAGTTCTATAGATACAACATTAGTATAATAAAAATAATATCATTAATTATTAGTTATAAAGATAACCTTCAAATAGTTTCAATGATATACGGTCATTATTAATATTCAAATTAACATCATTCATTATTAGTTATAGAGATAATTAATAGTTTCATATGGTCGGATAAAGATAGTGTCGGATATTGTCGAATATGAATGTGGAATCAGATAGAGAGAAAATCAAGAAAAAGAATTCGGACATTTTAGTATCATATTAATTCGAATACGAATACAGGTATGCATATTGTCGTTTTAGCGGTTGCAAATGTCAATTTTTTACATTTCCATTTGTGCTCGTTCGTTCGCATGCAGCATGCAGCAGAGGCAAGAGGGTGAGGGGAATGTTTGGCGCTTTGGGCGACAGGTTCACATGTGTAGTAGCGGTCAACTTGTGCTCGTTGCTGTATACAGACTACAGCAGTGTACTCTGTTTTCGATCAACACCATATGTCCATATGTAGTCTTCGAACTTCTCTTTGCAGAGTCAAGTACCGTCATACTCCGAAGCCCATCTCGGAATCGGCCAGCACGCGTTCGTTTCCTTGCGGCCTGTTCGCTTCAGCTTATTCAGCCGGCTTATCAGCCTCCAAACAGTGTTTTTCTCTCACAACAAATCAGCCGTTTCAGCTTTTCAACCGGCTTATAAGCTGAAGCGAACAGACCGTTGGTTCCAATTTCCAAATCGCCCTACTCTGGACAGAGTCGTCTGAATTTCATGCTCATGCACGGACCTGGTACCGTGGTAACGTACCCTGCTGGAGACGTACTGCCGGTACCTTACGACGCCGCCGCGGACCTCGCTGGACATAAATGGCGGAGAAGCACTACGGCGAGTGGCAGCGCAGCAGGTAGCAAGACAGGGGAGCACTTGTACCAACAACACCGTTGCCCGCATGCAATCCTCTTCGTAGCTGCTATGCTGAAATGACCTTGGCAGCTACCCCACCTTGGCGCCGGGCCGCCGACACCACCGAACCGGGTGTCGGGACTGGGATTTTGTGAGTTGCGACCGGCTGACCGCGACTCTTGACCATCCTTCTGTTTTTTTGGCTTCCCTCCAAACAAAGTGATTTCTTGGCTTGGACACTAACGCCGGCGTCGGATGGTGTATTGCCTGGAACTGCATTACGTGCTGTTCCCGTCGTCGCGCGCGTGCTTGCGTACCGTACGCCGACGGGAACCCGCCCGCAGCAGCATCAGGTTTCCACACCTGGCAATTTGTTTTGGATCGCCGGCCGCCGGGGCTGCTTCAAACCGTGCACGCGGGCTTGGGAGCCGGGGACACCTGCGGGCACGCACGATTCACGACGATCTCGTTCGGTGGCCGCCCAGAGTCGAATTCGCGGCCCGAGACGGCTCAGGACCTGGCGCGTCGCGACTCGCCCAAGTGGGGAAGGGCCTCCCATTGCCTCTCCAAGTACCAGCCAACCGCCGATCGAGACCGATCACGGGGTCCCGAGTGAGCATGAGCACGGAGGGACCGCACGCGCCCGGCGCCCGGGTCACTCGGCCCGGTCCGCTGACTCGCTGTCGAATCCATATCCCATGATCCCATCCCGTCGTTTCCACACCGCACATGTTCACACAACGCCCTTGGGTGGCAAGCCTAGAGCCCCAGACGAGACAGCATCAGGCCCGGCCAGCTTGGGTGGCGCTCCGCGACCGAATCGCCCGTCGCCGGCAGCAGGTCGTCGTCGTCTGCCACTCAAAGGAAGCTGCGTTTCCGACGGGGTCGGTCGGAGCTGGTCGGGCCTGTAATTTTCCGTTCTAACATGCCCATTCTCTTGTCTCTGCTGGTACGGGACACCGTAGGCGTAGGGTACGACGCAGCGGGGCACCGCCAGGCTAGACGTTTTTTTTTTCATCCGTCGCCCGCTCCCGCGTAGCAATCGCCTCCTCCCTGCGGTCGACGCCATTACCTTGTCCTCGTCTTCTCTACATAGCGGTCCCGCTATATAAAGTTTATCACCGCAGCGGTTCAGGATTTCATTCATCTTCTTTCCTTCTCTATCTTTATCTTTTCCTTTCCTCTTGTGCCGACGGAGGACGACGATGGGCGCTGCACGCTCCCATGTGGGAGTGGCGACGACAGCGGGCTCCCCCGCGAGGGTGGCAATCGGCGCGGCATGCTGCCTCATAGGAGCCGTGGCGGCTGCGAACTCCATAGTGGGAGTAGCGGCGGCGACCCGGCCGCGCTGCCATCGGGATCAACATTTTTTTTGAAGTTTTTTCTATAACTTTTGATCTTCAATTTTTTTTCCTTCAAAATTTTTGCTCCAACTTTTGTTTTCTGGCTATTTTTTTCATAATTTTTCATCAAAAGCTTTTTTCCTTTTCTCAAAGTTTTTGTTTTAAATTTTATTCTCATCTTTTTTTCTCTCGGAATTTTTTGTTAGAACTTTTGGTATATTTGAATTTTGTGTATAGCCTTTCCTTTGTTCTAACAAGATTTGCTTCATTTTTTTTTGTTTCTGAATATTTTTTTAGAAAATGTTGCTTCAAAGTTTTTGTCAAAAGTTTTGGAACCAAATTTTTTGCACACAATATTTGGTTTTACTTAAAACTTTTGTAGTATTTTTTGCTTTTTTTATTTTTGTACTTTTCAAAAAGGATATTTGAATTTTTTTAAAAAAATATTTGTTACGTCTATGTTGGAGGTGGGGCGTACGAAGGGATTAGCGGACGGTGCGCAGCTCGAGGAGGATGGCATCCAGTAGCAGGACCCAAAGTGGAAAGGGGATATTCGAACGGGAATCAACCTGCGACCGTAAATTAGTGGTGCTTGACCATCATCGGTTTCTACCACAAATAGGAATGTATTTGGTTTGATAGGCCGTTTGACATGCGGGGCCGGGCAGTGGATTGGTGAAGTTCTATGATCATTTACTACCTCATAAACTATGCCTACCCTTGATACTGTTATACATAATAAAAATGTTTTCGGACTACCTGTCTATGTCGCTTTTCTAACATTGTTCGTTCTCATGGCGGAAAACATGCATTGTTCGAATGGCAAAAGCATCCATCCAATTCTTCGAAACTATAAATACTACTTCAAAACTATAAATACTACGTGGAAAATGGGAAAAATATATGTTTACGACAAGAAAGAAAAACACTTGTCATGGGCCGGAATTGGATGCCCGTTGGGCTTACAGCTCTGGTGGTAACAAATACTCGGATGCAAGTCATGTCTCAGCAACTTGTGAATGAAAAATTTCAGAATGTGCCAAACTCGAGATTGCAGCCCACAACTCCTCATCTGGATGCACTGGGAGGCTTCAATTCCAAGACAGCGTTTTGGATGCTGTATGGTGAAACTGTGAAAGTGCAACCGGGAGTGTTTGTAGGGCAGCTCTACACTACACACAGGAGTGTTTTATCTGATTACACACAGGATCTCCAGATGCTGCCCTCCAAAGACATGACGATCCGATGATGACCACCGCCAACAGCCTTCGTGTGGGATCTTCAATTTGTCGCTCATGGATTGTTCAGCTCGATCAAGATCATCTTTCTAGAAGTTTGAAAACTTACAGCAAAACGATGATGAGTACAGGCTGCTTTGTTTGCAAACATGTACGTTCTCTCCGAGTTCCTTGCCATCTTTTCTAGACATCCATACAATTTTGAACGCGTGCAAGTTATAGCGAGCATCAGAAAGGCAAGGCTCGAATATTTGCGCTAGGTCTTCGCTGTCCTCTTTTTCTTCATTGAAGAACTCCCTGTAAGAATTGTATAAAACAAGAATAGAAGGGAAGTGTTATTAATTAAGCATCAAAATTGCAAGGAACCTTAGAATGAAGTAGAACTGACGTGTATTTTTGAATGAAGATTTATTTTTGGACAGTAAGGCAAACCTGCAACTAGGAAGCATCTTGGAGGAGGAGGACTCGACCACATTGGAGCCGGCTGGAGCTTCCATGTCCTCCAGCAGCATCGAGGATGCCATTGCACTTCCTCTCTTCCTATTTGCAGTGGTCGTTGCATACTCATGATCAAACTCCTCATACTCCCTAGTCGACATACAAAAAGGAACATATTTTCGGTACAAGTAAGAATTCGTGGACTGTGATACCCCAAAAAACATGTCATACCAAATTGGAAATATTTCGATTAATTTTTTCTTAATACTCCTTGATCATAAATATAAGTATGTTGAGTAGTTTAGGATGATATAGTCAAAAGAGTGGAGATTTGACCAACAATTTCCATATGAAAATATGATATCTGAAACAGAAATAAGTATATATATTATGAGAGGATTTTTAATGATGGAGTTACGGGCGTCAAATCTTACCTTATCAACTTGTCTAATTCTCTGCATATCGACGGTCAAAGTAATGAAAGGCCAATACCAAAACCACTAATATTCAGGATCCGAGGAAGTGACAAATTGTTATAGTTGTATTCAACAATGTGATGCAAACGCGTAAAAAAGAGGCTCAAGAGTCAAGACTTGAATGAACGGGAGGTGGAACTAGCAATCCAAATGAGTGATAAACAAAAAAAAAAAAACTTACTGCAGAAAGCTGAACTCGAAGTGGATGGGCTTGCTGGGCGACATGTCTAACCGGAGGCTGGTAGAATGCAACACTTTAACACCTTTGGGGACAAATCGCTCAAGGTTATCTCCCTTGACTCGAAATGTGGTGACCAACACATGTTTAGCATCACAATTGCAAGAGAGCTTCATGCCTATCCAGACAGCGCACATGACCCGGCCACCAAGATGAGAGAGGAACCCATATCCTTCATTGCCGAAAGGGATTCAGTAGGCAGCGCCATCCGGTGCCGATCCTTATCCTGATCCTTGCACAGCTTGTAGGCATAGAGAACAGCAAAGTAGAGGAAGTAGATGGTGTCATCTTCCTCCACATACAAACCGCGGTGACGGATTGGGATGTAGCTGGTCCTCCAATCAGTCTCGACGGTGGCAACCACAGCCCAGGCGCAGTTAGAGCAATTGAAAGTGTAGAAGAGGTTGAATGGCGAGAGCGACAACAGGATGGTGTCGCCGACCACGACATGCCCCTGGAGGACAGGGATGGTGTCCTGGAGCATGTCTGCCGCCATTGGCTGGAGTTCCACCTCGACGTCGCCGGCCGGCACCCACTCCCCAGCATCCCTGTCAAAGCGCAGCATCACGAGGCTGGATGGGCTTCACTTCAGAAATTTCTTAGCGCCATCACCCTAAGAAATCCAGATTTTTTCCCGATTCCGATTTTTCCCGTAAATCCAGTATTCGATCGGTATACGCGGTATACGGTGCCGGTCGGTACGGGATCTTCCCGTTCCTATTTTCATCCCTAGCCCACCACGCGCACGCAGGAATCGATTCGGGCTCGAAAATCTTTGCCTTCCTGTATTTTTCGACAGAAACTCCAAACTCCAAAGTTGTGTCTCCGTTCCGATTATTGAAGACGCGGCAAAAACGAGAGTAACATAGCAAAGGCCCTAGAAAGTTGTGTCTCCAAAACCCTAGCTTGCCGGATCCAGTCGACGGCGATGGCGCCGCGACGGGCCGCCGCCGGCCCCTGCTGCAGTTTCCGCGACAAATGCCTATGCAGCTGGGTTAGGTGCTGCTCACCACGGATTCCGAGCGTGGCCCCGGGGCGGGACTACTCCTGCGTGCCGGCCAGCGGGGACGACCCCGGCGCGTGGTCGGTGCTCGTCGGCTTCATCTCAGTGTCCGAGGGCAACGCAGTCGACTTCCGCCTGCACCGTTTCCATGTGGCACGGTCCGGCCGCGTGCTGGGCCGGAGCGACGACACCCTCGAGGTCGTGCGCGGTGGCGACGACATAGCCAAGGGGGGGGAGATGGAGCCGCCACAAATCCTCAGTGCCATGGCCTCGCCGAGCCCCGATGGCCGCTCGCTCTTCCTCTTCCCCATACAAATCGAGGATCGCCTCCGTCCCCTGCAGCTGCATCTGCGCCTCTACGCCTCCGACAACAGGAAGATCACCGCATCCCCCTTGCCTGCCGTGCCGCTGGGCCCCATCATGCGGACCCGCCCAATAGCGGCCGCCAACGACCTCTGGGCGCCGTGCTTCTCCGACCACGTTGGCCCGCCGCTCTCCTCCACGCTCACTATGAAACGGCTCGACAAGGACGCCGGCCGGTGGGTGGAGGTCGACGCCAAGAATAAGCCACACGTGACAAGTCCACCGCCTGGTGAGTTCGTCGGCCGTGTCCTCCACGGATACGTTGTGATTGGCCACGTCATCCTGTTGTCGATGCAGCCATCGCACGTCTTCTTCACCTTCGATTGCTCCACCTGCACCTGGGCTGAGGTCGTCACCACAGAGACCGAGAAGAACCGCTACATCCCTATCCATGAGCGTGCCGTGTACGTGGAAGAAGATGACACAATCTACTTCCTCAGTAGTGCTGTTGTCTACGCCTACAAGCTGTGCCAAGATGACCGGGGTCAGTACCGGATGGCTCCGCCTACTCTGGTTGATTGTATTTGCCCTTTCGATGATGAAGGCTATGGGTTCCTCACGCATCTCGGCAACAGACTCATGTGTGCTGTCTGGATCGGTGTTTCGCTTCGCTGCAGTTGTGATACTAGACATGTGCTCATCACTGTTTTTCGAGTTACGGGCAGCATGAGCAACCAGGGGCACTTCTTCCCCAAAGGCATCAAAATCCTTCATTCCACGTGCCGCCGGTTGGACATCTCACCGAGCACACCCATTACATCCAACGGCGAATTCTGCTTTCTACAGTAAGTGATGTCTCTTCCCTGTTTGTTGTCCCTTTTGGATCAATTACTAGTTTTCTTTGGCAATTCACACTTATCTAAGTACAACTTTAATAGTTTGGTGCGGAGGAGTTCTGCAACTGAAAGATTTTTAATTTCCTATGGATTTCTTTTTTGAGTCACTTATTCTTATTTCTGCAAAAAAAAATGTTTCCTTTTCCATGTCAAGTAGGGAGTACGAAGAGTTCAACCTTGATGCATCGATGCCGCTCGAGGCTATGGAAGCTGCAACCAGCCTCAATGTGGCTGAACCCTCTGTTATGCTTGGCTGTTGCAGGTTTAAAATCCTGTCCCCGAAAGAATCTTTATCTAACCCTAAATATTTCTTTATCTACTTTATTTTTTATTGTTTGTTGTGATTGTGAATGTTTGTATACCATGCAATTCCTACAGGGAGTTTCGGAATGAAACACCACTCCTAACTGCTGTTATGCTTGAGGGATCTCCTATCCTGGCCAGAAAAGCTCTATACATTGTCTGCCAGGTTGCTTCTCATTCAACTGTATACAAGGTTTTTATTGCTGATGGAAGGTTGGAGTCCCATGGCCAGATTCTCAGACCGCGTTGCATCATGAACACGTTTAGTAGTGGAGATGAGTATGGTATGATGAAGAAGCCTCTCCCATGGCATTTTGTTTGTTGCAGTAAGAACATATATGCTTACGGACGCTCAGGAGATGAACTATATACTTGCAATTTGCATTCTGGAGCCCTCTCTTGCATTCCTTTGAAAAGGCCTGTTCAAGTGTCGATAGCTCTTGTTCTTCAAGTTGGCAGCAGGATTATTGCTATCGGTGATACCATCTGCGATGTATATTGTTTTGGTTCTAATCAGGAATGGAAACATATCCGTACGCATGGGACATTCAATCTGAAAAGGGAGGTTAATCTGTCTGGCTATGCAGTGTTGAGTGATGACATCTTCATTGTTTCCGATGCTGATAGAAGCTGCCTTCTTTTGCTTGACCTGCTAACCAGGGAATGGAGTTATATCAGAATATTTTCTGAGTTTTCAAGGTCACCGCATTCGTGGGTAGAAGTTGTTTCTGGCTGGCCGTCTGAAAGTGGATTTCTAAATGGGAGATCTGTATTTATCGAGGGTTTTATTTACTCATGTGCAGATGGAGGTATTGCCGCTTATGAGATAATTAAACAAGGTGATTCTTATTACCTCGGTGATCATGTTTATATGAAACTTCAATGGTGCAAGTTTTGGGAAGCGCATAGAATGTGCTTGGATTATGTTGGCAAAGACACAGTTTCTGGTGCCATTGTGCTTTGTGTGGTGCAAGGTGATTATTTCTTTCACATTTTTATGTGTCTATCTTCTCCATTTTATCACCAGCAAGTATGAGATTCCTATATATCATTATATACTTAATTTGTCTATTGTCTCCATTTTCCTAATCCTCTTTAGCCTCCTACATGATCTTTTTTTGGACTTTAGTACTGTATGATTCTGTTACATTAACAAAGTTCAGTTGATTTTGAGTTTATCTTATGTAATGGCTTAATGTAATATTTGAATAAAGGTGGTGGGATGGAAGACCTTACTTTACTTGATAAATGGGTAAATGGCCGTTACTGTGTTCATGTTCGTTGTAGGAATGGTATGTGACTAAGGTTTTATTCATTTCATATTATGGGGGAGGGCAGATCTTGCACAGTGCTAGAGTGTCCATTTGTGGCCTGAGGTCCTATGGCAAACCTTGCAGAATTAATTAAGAATTTTGCAAGGGTAAGCTAGACTACGAATTCCCTTCTCAGATCCCAACTTGTGTGGGAGCTCCTGGGTAATTTCTTTTCCTCATCTGGCACAAAGAGTGAATTTCATGAAAGCGTAATATGGTGATTTAGTGCATCATATCTTGGGAAATGCTGAAAGAACTAAAATGAATATGGTAATTTAGTACACTGTCTCTTAGGGCATGTTGAACAGAATAAAATCAGGTCTCGTGTCACTTTGAAACACAATTAAATTATACATGATTCATGATGCATGTTTTTTTATCTGATATTTCAGGCTTCATTCACAAAGGGTTTTTTTTGAATAGAGTGGATCGAGTGGTCCATCATGGGGTCATCCCATGATTTCTTTTTTTTTAAAAAATACTATCCCATGAATTTTAGTGGGATGAGATTGAGACCATTCCTCGGTATGAATGAAAGTGACGGTGGATTCTTCAGTTCCGCTCCTCAAACCAAACAATCTAGTTACAGTTAGGTTTGGAGTTTGGATCGGATGATGCAAACCACACACGCAATTGGGATATTTACATATTTGCCACCGTTGCAAATGGCACTCCTTCATTTGCCATTTTTACGGGAGCTTCTACGTTTTTACCATCACGAACGAAACGAAGCAACAAATTTGCCACTTTTGCTGACGTGGCACGCCACGTCCCCGCGACAGCGTGTAAAAAGGGTGCCAAAAGACCTGTGTGCCCTTGCCTTTCTCCTCCGTTAACCCGCTGACAGACCCGACGCCATCCATCTCCCCGTCAGCACGTCCTCTTTCACGGCCTCGCCGTCACCTCCCTTCTTCTTCCTCCTCCCCGACAGCTCCTCCTCACACACATGGAGAGCGCTCACGCAGGCGCGCACACACGGAGGTGGAGCTCCGAAAGAAAGAGGGGGAGGGAGGAGATGCCGGGGAGCCAGAACAGGGGCCCGAGGCCGCAGCTGGCCAAGGCCGAGACCATCCACGGCCTCGCGCGCGCGGGCGACCTCGCCGGCGTCCAGAGGAAGCTGCTGGAGAATCCCGCCCTCCTGAACGATAAGAATCCCGTGGTACGTCCTTCACCCTTCTCCTTTGCTTGCTTGGGGAAAATGCGATCTTTGGTCGGTTTCATGGTTCTTGAATCTCTTGATGCTTGCTGCGGAGGGTGAGCGTATTAGATACGAGAGGAAATGAGATTCAAGAACCATGAAACCGAACCAAATATGTAAATATCCCGCAGAGACAGATCGAACCAGCAGGAGAAACAAATCGGCTACACAACGGAGCAAATGAACAATTAAGCAATCAAAGGAGGGGGCGCAAGCTAAGCCCCAGAAATCTGTTCATAAAAAGAGGACTAGTAGAAAAACATTGCCAAGGGCGGATTAGCCAATGCCGCCGGGTCGAAATCCAAGAACCGACTAAGAAAACCAAGCCAGGAATACACAACCAAAAAAGCTATCTGATGAAAGCTATCTGATGCATTGTTAAAATAATAATAATGTACTTTAAATGTTAATTGCCGAATGCACACCCAATTAGCATTTCTAACAGCGTGTATCAATTGATCGCAATTGAATCGACGGTCCCGCATTACTCACCCGTGTGCGGCTGTGGTATCCCGCCGTCTTGCCGACGTATAGAAGCCTTGCGCCCTCCCCGACCAAGTCCAGCATGTCGTTGGACACCAGCCAGTCGTAGAGCACCAGGTCCGCGGCCTCGATGGCACGGACGACCTTGAGCGTGAGCAGCTCGGGGTCCCCGGGTCCCATCCCGACCAGCGCCACCCTCCGAGGCCCGCTGCCGCCGCCCTCCCCCTCGGCGCTCCTCCCCCTGGAAGCTCTTTGCGCGTCCAAGAGCCTCCGAAGCTCCGGCAGCTGCAGCGCGATCTCATCATCCCGGTAGCCCGCCACGGCGGCGGCGGCCGCGGCGGCGGCATCGGAGGGCGACGACGACAGCGACGCGGGGCTGGAGGAGCCGTCGGCGGCGTAGGACCAGGCATCACGGCGGTAGCACGAGGAGGAGGTGGCCTCGGTGAAGGGCGAGGCGGTGGAAGCGCGGACGGCGGCGCCGGGGCGGGGCCTCGTATTCGCGGCGGCGAGGGAGGTGGAGGTGGAGGTGGAGACGGAGGCGGGTGCGGAAATGGAGGCCGGCCGCGGCTGGAAGCGGAGCTTGCGGACGGCAAGAAGTGGAGATGGGGACGGGGAGATGGATGGCGTCGGGGGAGGTTAACAGTGAAGAAAGGTGAGGGCACACAGGTCTTTTGGCACCCCTTTTACACGCTGTCGCGGGGACGTGGCGTGCCACGTCAGCAAAAGTGGCAAATCTGTTGCTTCGTTTCGTTCGTGATGGTAAAAACGTAGAAGCTCCCGTAAAAGTGGCAAATGAAGGAGTGCCATTTGCAACAGTGGCAAATATGTAAATATCCCCACGCAATTAGCTACCACTATGCATGTTTTTAGTTTTTTAATTGCTGTGGTGTGACAACAATTCTGTGTTTTAATTTATTTCTTTTGGAATCCTTGGTTTGTAATGCATAGGTTATAAATATTTATCGTCAATGTGCTTTTCCATTATTTGTTGAAGTTCCCACAGTACACACCTCTAATGTGAATGTGATTGCGTTTTCTAGGTGGTAATTATTTTAGCCGGTCTGGTCCTCTGTGCAGCCAGCCTGTATGCATCACCACTATCAAAGTTAAGATTGAAAGAACGACTGGGGGTAAACTGAGACCAGCACTGGACCATGTGGATGTTGGCACTTGTTTCCTTGAGCAGAAAGAAGTAATCTGGACTAGCAATTGTTTTGCAACTGTCCCTTTCTAATGCTCCGTTATGTCCTGTATTATCATTGCATTGTAGTAGCTGTAACTAACGATGCATCAGTAAACTTATCTGATGCTCAGTTGTTGTACTGAACCTATATCAAGCTTTCTGCAACCTTGGAAGTTGGAACCAAATGCTTTGCATGATAAATGCTATGTATTTTTGCAGACATCTGGTTTTATTATGTTATGGTGTGGGCGCCTCTTGTGTGTCTCACTGAGTCAGTGCATATCTTTCCTATTTGTGTCATTATTTTTCATTAAAATTCTATAATTCAATAACCGAAGAAGGAAAGTTGTAGAGCGCAATCGCTCTGGGCCACCATTAGCTGCCTGTTAATCTCATTTGCAACTGCTTCCCTCAACTCTCACTGGGTATCCGATGACGACCTTGATGCTCACAGAGCTGCAGCATGCAGGTAAACCATGTGTGCCACCAAAGATGCCCATACGTCGTAGCTAAACTGTGTCTGATCCTGTCATGTACGGGCGTACATACGCCAGGCGCAGACGCGCCCGCGACGTACGCCGCGCTGCCGAACGTGCTGGGCAAGCACTGCTAGAATCAAACTCTAGCAACTAAAGATAGAAACTTAGTTTTGGAAATTACAATCAAGGAATACTTTCTACATTTAGGTTGGGCCATTGGCCATATATATACTGCTGTAATCGTGGACATTGGCAAGCAAGAATTTATATCTCCTATCTTCCTTTCTCTGTTAAGCCTACGGCCGAGGGGGATAACCTCGCCGGAGAAGACGGCCGACGACTACGAGCTACGTAGCCGCGGTCCGGCCAGTCGGGGACTCGACGTCCTTGACAACCTGGTATCACGGTCACGTCGATCCTCTCCCACCCGCTCCACCTCTTCGTCCACCGCCGTTCCCCACACGAGCCCCCCACGGTCGCCACCGTCCGCTACTGCTTCCGTGCTGCCGCCACCAGCCATGGGCGATCCGACCCTCGCCGATGTGATGGAGTTGTTGAAATCCCTCACCACGGAAGTCACAACCCTGAAGGCCGACATCGCGGCTATGAAGGAGAAGCCGTCCTCGTCGTCCACCAGCGCCGGCGGCGGCCGTCCGGAGGGTCCGTGCGATGCTGAGCGCCCCCCCAAATTCCACAAGTTGGATTTTCCCCGTTACGACAGCAAGTCCGATCCGCTGCTCTTCATCAACAGGTGCGAATCCTACTTTCGCCAGCAACGTACAATGGCGGAGGAGCGAGTGTGGCTGGCTTCGTATCACCTGGAGGACGTCGCACAACTATGGTATACCCAACTCCAGGAGGACGAGGGGCCGCCGCCTTGGGGGCGATTCAAGGAGCTCCTGCACCTGCGTTTTGGGCCTCCCCTCCGCTCGGCTCCGCTGTTCGAGCTCGCTGAGTGCCGGTGTACGGGGACTGTGGAGGACTACTCCAATCGCTTTCAGGCCCTCCTGTCTCGCGCAGGCCGGCTGGATGAGGCCCAACGCGTCCAGCTCTTCACGGGTGGTCTTCTCCCGCCGCTCAGCCACGCCGTCCGCCTCCACAATCTGGCGACGCTCGCGGCCGCTATGAGCCTGGCGCGCCAGGTGGAGCTCATGGAAGTCGAACGACCGGCGCCGCATCCCCTTCGGCCACCGCCGCACGGCCTCCTTCCCGCGCCCGCCCCCCGGCCAGCGCTCCCAGTGCCCCAGCAGCCACTGCCGCTCCCTACTCCTCCGGACGAGATGGCGGAACGCCGCCGTCTGGGGCTCTGTTTCAATTGCAATGAAAAATATACTCGGGGCCATAACCGGTTTTGCAGGCGCCTCTTCTTCATTGAAGGCGTGGAGCTCGAGGACACCTTGAACGCCGCAGATGACGAGGAGCGCGACACCGAGGCGCCGTGTTTTTCATTGCAGGCCGTGGCCGGGGTGCCCATGGCAAGCACCATGCAGATCGCCGTGGTCCTCGGCGCCGCGTCCCTCGTCGCCCTCCTCGACTCCGGCAGCACGCACAACTTCATCTCGGAGGAGGCGGCGCGGCGCTCCGGTCTACCCTCCCGCTCCCGACCCCGCCTCACCGCCTTGGTCGCCAATGGCGAACGGGTTTCCTGTGCCGGCGTCATCCGCAACGCGCCCCTGCTCATCGACAGCGACTCATTCCCGGCCGATCTCTATGTCATGCCGCTGGCTGGGTACGACGTCGTCCTCGGCACCAGGTGGCTCGGCGAGTTAGGACCCATCGTCTGGGACCTCGGCCACCGGCGCATGCACTTCCTGCGCCAAGGGCGTCTCGTCTCCTGGACCGGCGTGGCCAGCCCGGCGGTACCGGCCCTGAACGCCACAACAGCGGCATGTTCCCTGTTGGAGGCGCTGTTACTATCCTTTGAGGGACTCTTCGCGGACCCAGTCGGTCTCCCTCCCAAGCGTGCCCATGATCACCGCATCCTGCTCAAAGCCGACGCCCAACCGGTCGCCGTCCGCCCTTACCGGTACCCCGCAGCGCACAAAGACGAGCTCGAGCGGCAGTGTGCCGCCATGATCGATCAAGGCATCGTCCGCCGCAGTGACTCCCCCTTCTCGTCGCCCGTCCTCCTCGTCAAGAAGCCCAATGGTTCATGGCGCTTCTGTGTCGACTACCGGGCGTTGAACGCCCTCACCGTCAAGGACGCCTTCCCGATCCCGGTGGTTGACGAGCTCCTCGACGAACTTCATGGCGCCAAGTTCTTCACTAAGCTGGACCTGCACTCTGGGTACCACCAGGTGCGCATGCGCCCGGAGGACATACACAAGACGGCATTCCGGACCCACGACGGCCTGTATGAGTTCCTTGTGATGGCGTTCGGACTGTGCAACGCTCCGGCAACATTTCAGGCCCTGATGAATGACGTGCTCCGCTCGTTCCTTCGCCTCTTCGTCCTCGTATTTTTTGATGACATTCTGATCTATAGAAGGACATGGGCTGATCATCTTCGTCACCTTCGGGCCGTCCTCGACGAACTCCGCCGCCACCAGCTGTTTGTGAAACGCAACAAGTGCTCCTTCGGTGCCTCGTCCGTGGCTTACCTCGGCCATGTCATATCCGCGGCAGGTGTGGCCATGGACCCTGCCAAGGTGTAGGCAATCCATGATTGGCCTCCTCCCCGTTCACCCCGGGCGGTGCGCGGCTTCCTCGGCCTCACCGGATATTACCGCAAGTTCGTCCACAACTACGGGGCGATTGCTGCTCCTCTGACGGCACTACTCAAGAAGGAGGGTTTCTCCTGGGACGACGCGGCGGTTGCGGCGTTCACCGCGCTCAAGGCCGCCGTCACATCTGCCCCCGTCCTCGCCATGCCCGACTTCACCAAGACGTTCACCATGGAGTGCGACGCATCGTCCGTCAGATTCGGCGCGGTCCTTGTCCAGGAGGGCCACCCAGTCGCCTTCTTCAGCCGGCCTGTGGCCCCTCGCCACCGCTCGTTGGCCGCCTATGAACACGAGCTCATTGGACTCGTCCAGGCCGTCAAGCACTGGCGTCCATACCTCTGGGGGCGGCGCTTCACCGTCAGAACCGATCACTACAGCTTGAAGTACCTCCTCGATCAGCGCCTCGCCACGATCCCTCAGCATCACTGGCTAGGTAAGCTCTTGGGCTTCGATTTCTCGGTGGAGTACCGCTCGGGCGCCATGAATATCGTCGCTGACGCCCTCTCCCGTCGCGACGATGACGCCGGGGAGATGATGGCTATTTCGGCGCCCCGTTTCGACTTCATCGAGCGCCTCCGCCACACCCAGGCCACCGATCCCGCCTTGGTCGCCATCCACAACGAGGTTCGGGCCGGCACCCACACCACGCCATGGGCGCTGATGGACGGCATGATCGCCTTCGATGGCCGCTTGTACATCCCCCCGGCGTCCCCGCTGCTGCAGGAGATAGTGGCCGCAGTCCACAACGACGGCCATGAAGGCGTCCACCGCACCCTCCACCGGCTCAGGCGGGACTTTCACTTTCCCTCCATGCGCCGGTTGGTGCAGGACTTCGTGAAGGCATGCGTCACTTGTCAGCAGTACAAGTCCGATCATCTCCGGCCGGCCAGTCTGCTTCAACCCCTGCCGATTCCGTCGACCGTGTGGGCTAACATCGGCATCGACTTCATCGAGGCCCTGCCCAAGGTACAAGGCAAGACGGTCATCCTCTCCGTCGTGGATCGCTTCAGCAAATACTGCCATTTCATTCCCCTAGCGCACCCCTACACTGCCGAGTCCATCGCCCACGTCTTCTTCGCCGACATTGTTCGACTCCATGGCGTTCCGCAGTCCATCGTGTCGGATCGCGATCCAGTGTTCACCTCGGCATTCTGGCGCGAGCTCATGCGGCTCACCGGGACGAAGCTCTACATGTCGTCCGCCTTTCACCCCCAGACGGACGGCCAGACCGAGGCCGCCAACCGGGTCATTGTTATGTACTTGCGCTGCTTCATTGGCGACCGTCCCCGGCAGTGGCTCCGTTGGCTACCCTGGGCCGAGTACACATACAACACTGCCTATCAGTCCTCACTCCGCGACACTCCATTTCGTGTGGTCTATGGCCGGGACCCGCCGACCATTCGTTCCTATGAGCCTGGGGACACCCGTGTCGCCGCCGTCGCCCAGGAGATGGAGGAGCGCGCCACCTTCCTCGACGACATCCGCTATCGCCTAGAACAGGCACAGGCGGTCCAGAAACGTGTCTACGACCGGCACCACAGGACCGTCGCCTTCCAGGTCGGCGATTGGGCTCTTCTTCGTCTACGGCAGCGGGCGGCAGCATCCCTTCCACGCTCGGCAACAGGGAAGCTAAAGCCGCGCTACGTCGGGCCGTATCAGGTGACGGAGCTCATCAATGAAGTGGCCGTATCAGGTGACGGAGCTCATCAATGAAGTGGCTGTGAGGCTCCTGCTTCCTCCCGGGGCTCGTCTTCATGATGTGTTCCACGTCGGCGTTCTCAAGAAGTTTGTCGGTGTTCCGCCGGCCCCCCCGCTGTTGCCTCCGCTGCTCCATGGTGCTGTGCTGCCTACACCAAGCCGGGTGACTCGCGCTCGCCTGGCCCGTGGTGTCCGCCAGGTCCTAGTCGAATGGCAGGGCGAACCACCTGCTTCGGCCACATGGGAGGATTTGGACGACTTCCGTACTCGGTTTCCTTCCTTTCAGCTCGAGGACGAGCTGGACTTCGAGGCAGGGAGAGATGTCATGTACGGGCGTACATACGCCAGGCGCAGACGCGCCCGCGACGTACGCCGCGCTGCCGAACGTGCTGGGCAAGCACTGCTAGAATCAAACTCTAGCAACTAAAGATAGAAACTTAGTTTTGGAAATTACAATCAAGGAATACTTTCTACATTTAGCTTGGGCCATTGGCCATATATATACTGCTGTAATCGTGGACATTGGCAAGCAAGAATTTATATCTCCTATCTTCCTTTCTCTATTAAGCCTACGGCCGAGGGGGATAACCTCGCCGGAGAAGACGGCCGATGGCTACGAGCTACGTAGCCGCGGTCCGGCCAGTCGGGGACTCGACGTCCTTGACAGATCCTTTCACGGTTAGCTCTTGGGTTCTTATGTCTTCCGCTTCTGTTTCATTACCCCGATCTTCCTTTTGCTTTTCAGTGCGGCACAGTTGCTGAACGACTCAGAAATGCTTGGGGCAAGGTGGGAGGTAAGTAGTTCAGTTTGCCTAGCCTGCCCAACGCGGAATCATCTACTTATTGGAGTATGTCATATCTTCTTGTTTTCTTCTGCAGATATCCAATCATGCCTTTTATTTCTTCCCTCTTAACTTATATTGCATATCTCTCAACAAATGCACATACTATGCGGATTTTATCTAGTAACACAATGGAGTCATATGTGTTCCAAAAAATTTTGTTGCAAATATTTTCTGTATTTCTGAATTCAAACATTTATGCCGTCCTTTTTTCTCGAGCATTCAATAGTTCCATTCCTGTGTTCTGCAAATGTGAAGTGCTGAATTTCAGTGATAGAAGACGGATTTGCAATTTTCAAGCACTATTGTCTTCTCTCTAAATAGTCGAAGGATTTTTACAATAATTGAAAAAGAGAGAGCCATTCATCCAAAGAAATCGTGCGGTGGAAAGATAGGAAGTACCTAAAGGTACCTAGAGGAAAGTATCAAAAAATACTTGGAAGTACCCATTGGTACTTAACAATCATTGTAACAAAGCTCTTATATTATTTATCCAAATTGGCCCACCATGGTGGTTTGACCAACTTTTTACGTAAGAGTAACCTACAGGCCGGTTTGTTATGTGAATACATAACCTACAGAGAGAGGCCCTTGGTACTGATACATGTACATACAACCCATCACAGTGGTTTGACCAACTTTTCAGATAGATAGAAACTCCAGCGTTAGTAGGCTAGGAGCACTAGATAGGATACATTGTCACAGGAAGTGTTAGGCCGGTTAACACGGCACCTAGGCTGGTTGTAGTATCTTGACGAGATACGTGCTCAGGCATGTTCTTAAAAAAGGTTGGTTGTAGCATTATATACTCTCTTGTTTTATTATAGCAATATTTTGACCAATAATTACTTTTCAATATACAAATCTAATATCATCAAATTCATAACAGAAATCAACTGGTACAATGATTTTCCTATCCAAATGAAATACGGTTCAAACAAAGGGATAATTCAGAATCAATGCAATTTGGTCTCACGCCCAGCTCTGCTCGAATGTACCTATGACATAGAGTAACCGTTGTCCGCCGCAGGCCACAAGCTCCTCTATGTTCGATGCTTAACTTTCCAGTTGTAGCACAATCGAAGCACTACATCAGGTTGTGAAATTAGGCACCTACTAAGCATGGACGGACCTAGGGCAAAGCTGAGAGAGGGCATGCTTTAAGACTAGCTAAATTTAGAAAGTTTATACATAATAAAAATTATTGAATAGTTTAGATTCAAATTTTGAGTGAGGTCATGTGCCCTCACTAGCTGCAACTTGGGTCCGCCCCTGCTGCCAAGTAGGTTTGTTTGATTAGATACGAGTTTTATTTTTATTTTTCTTAGTTTCCTGTTTCTTGAATTCTATTTCATTCTCTTCTTCATGATCTCGTATCTATTTTCAAAAAAATTTACTTATTTTTTCCATGGAACAATAATGATAATTATCGAAACATTTGCAAATGAACAAATTGAGCATTAGCCTTAAACTAGAGGGACGAAACCAGTGACTTACTAGAACATTGGTTTTAGTTGGTAGAACAATAATAATGACATTTTCAGATTAGTTCAGAAAATTAATGTTAAACTAGCGGAATAAAACAAACGATATAATAATGTTGATTTTAATTTGTATAACCATAATATTAATGTTTTGAAAAAAATTCAAATAATATGATGGAACAATAAAATGGCTCGACAAGAACGCCGGCCGGTGGGTGCGATGCCAAGAATAAGCCACACGTGACAAGCCCACCGGCTGGTGAGTTCATCGGCCGTGTCCTCCACGGATACGTTGTGATTGGCCACATCATCCTGTTGTCGATGCAGCCATCGCACGTCTTCTTCACCTTCGATTGCTCCACCTGCACCTGGGCTGAGGTCATCACCATAGAGACCAAGAAGAACCGCTACATCCCTATCCATGAGCGTGCCGTGTACGTGGAAGAAGATGGCACAATCTACTTCCTCAGTGGCGTTGTTGTCTACGCCTACAAACTGTGCCAAGATGCTTGCCATCACTTCTTCACTAGGCATTGGCAATGGCAGGGCTAGGCCTAGCCAACATAGATTCAAAAATCAGAAACTTGAAGTCTTGAACAACAAAATACGAATTGGTACGTTTAGTTGTGCAAGTAGTTAAGTACTTACTGCTTATCAGTAGCTTACCCTTCTCCTTCATCGAGGAACTTGTCGAATGCTTCCTCTAGCTCTTGCATCCCCTTCTCAACCTCATGCTTTGCCCTTGCATCTCCCAATTCCCAGTCTTTGACGCAGGTCAACATCTCCATCGAATGAGGCAGCAACCATCGTTGCCGCTCCTCGATCACCCTGCCAGTTAGACTAAAGTAAGACTCCGAAGAATAGTGGAAACCGGAACAGACATGACATCTTTAGCTAGTATGGACATTATGGGATATGTAAGTTTGTGCTCATACCACCAACTTAGAATGTTGAAATCGTCATCATAACAGGTGATAGTGTCGTTGTCCAAGTAAGAAAATAACTTAGAAACGGATGCTATAGCAGGACAAGATGTAGATGCAAGAGCAGTTGAAGAACCAGAACCACTGGAACTAGAACCAGGAGCACCAAATATCCTACACCATGCTGTTTTTTCTTACTAGTAGATCCTGCTGCTTGAGAGGGCCTCTGCAACCTAACTGCACCAAACTTGTTTTCATACATGTTATACAATTTATATAATTCACTTCTTACCTCATTGAAGTAACTAGAATAATCAAAACCAATAGTCCAAGAAAGAAGCTGGAGAACATTATGAAAACCTCTCATCTTGGCTCTAGGATCCAAAATAAATGCAAGGGAATACAAACAAGGGATATTCTGCCAATAGTTGAGGAACTTCAGTTTCATAGGAGTAACAATGCTCATGAGCAATGGATCAGTCTCTTTAGCATGTAAATGACCAACAATGTCAATATCAAAGGACTTGTTGGATAGTAAACACCAGATAAAAGCAACAATTGATTCAAAAAACA
This sequence comes from Setaria italica, assembly GCF_000263155.2. NCBI lineage: Eukaryota > Viridiplantae > Streptophyta > Magnoliopsida > Poales > Poaceae > Setaria > Setaria italica. The sequence continues at coordinate 12,650,866 of NC_028453.1, forward strand.
TTTTAAGAAACTCCATAATCTTCTCAGCAACAGTCCAATGACCATCACTGAGTAGTGGCTCACCATTAACCAAACCATAATTAGCACCAATAAAGACAGAGAAGGTGTATCTGTATGGTAGTAGGTGCTTAAGCATGAGATAAGTAGAATTCCATCTCACATCCATATCCAAAACCAAACTTACAAGGACGTACCCCTTAACAATACAAAAGTTATGAAATTCAGCAATGTGTTGGTTAGAAGAGTTCACATAAGAAATTGCGGTCCTAAAAGCCTCAAGATAAGACTTGATCCTCTTCAAACCAGACTTGACAATAAGGTTAATAATATGACAAGCACAACACTGGTGCAAGAGACCATGCAATGCTTTGTCTTTATCGCGATTGTCAAGTGGTTCTGGGTCTAGACCAAGGTAACCAACAAATTTAGGAATGAGTTTGGCCATGGCAGAAGCATTTGAAGAAGCATTATCAACTGTCACAAAAAATTTTATCAAACCAAACTCAGTAACAACTGCTTCAACAGGTTCAGCAATGTTAACACCAGAATGTGAGACATCAATGAGCCTAAGACCAACGACTCTCTTCTCTATCTCCCAATCGGCAGAAATAAATGAGCAACAACACTAAGATAGTCTTTCTTATCGTTGCCAGACCAAATGTTAGATGTAAGGCAAATAGAAAAAAATAGATTTCAAACATTAGAGAAGCACGACGATCCAAGAAATACTTTTCTAAATCTGTAGTTGTGGTTTGCCTAGAGACTCTAGCAAAACGAGGATTGTGAGCACACTAAATATACTCCTCAAATGCATCTTCATGACCAAAATCGAGAAGCAAATCAAATCTAGCAATTAAATGGCACAACTCCCTACGAGCAACATCAGGTTTATACTCCCAAGTATGGAATGAACCATCAGCATTGAACTGAAGATGAGACTGAACTAGAGCAGCATGATTAGCTTTAGCAACACATACCTTCTGGTGCCAGAGCAAATGCCCAGTACCAACAGAAGAACGCCTAGAAAGAACATGAGAACAATGATGACACTTAGCAGCAATTCTCAACTTCTTGCCGATGGGCAAAATCTCATAGATCTCCTCGAAGTCGTTCCAGGCAGCAGATCTGACACGCTTCAACCGACAACTAGTCCAGTAGAGGCGGACGGTGTCGAGGACGACATCGTCGATGGTGTTTGAGTCGCAGATGCGCCGACGCTAGCACCTGCACCTCCAGCAGCACCGGCATCATCACCACCATCCATATTGATCGGAGCAACAGAGCTACCAAACAATGTCTCACCACCGGCAGCCAGGTCATCCTCGTCGTCACCAGGCAGCCCACAGGCCCCAAGGTCGTCGTTGATGGTGTACTTTTCCATGTCATCGATCACGACGACCTCGTGCTGCGGTCCGCCTCCGCCCTCGATAGCTCCATTCCTCAACAGCGCGCGGCCCCACGACGCACCAGTCGGAGACCTGCAGTCAAGTAGAAGCAGGTGAGGAAAGTCAAGAACTCAAGAATCAAGATCAAGAACACGAGCCGGGATGTCAAGTCAAGAACTCGAGAATCGAGATCTAGATCTAGGGTTAGATGGTTACCTATGCAACCGGAGCCCGGAGCCAAAGAGAGACGAGAGGGCAATGTCGAGATGGCAAAGATGACAACCAACTGCGGCGAGATGCAAAGGACCGGAGGAGGAGGAGGCGACGAGAAGACAATAGAGGAGGAACCGAGGAGGCGAGGTTGCGAGGAAGAGACATGAGAGGATCAAATCAGAGGAGGAGTGGCGATCGCGCAATGCGGAGAGCTGGAGATCTCATTGGAGCCGGAGATGAGGGAGTAGGTGCGGTGGCGGAGGAGGGCAGGAGGCGAGGCCGTGAGGGGCCAAGAGAGAAGAGCAGAGCCAAGGAGGCGGCGGGCGGCGGCGGGTGGGAGTGGGAATGGAAGGGGGCTAGGGTTGGGGTGAGCGGCCGAGGAGGATTATATATGCCCCCTTCCCTGGGCTCTCGACCGTTGGGAGCACGCAGGCCGTTGCCGGGCTGGCCTGCTAACTCCGTGTCAGGTCGGGCCGCCTGGCGTGCTGGGGTGACAGCCCACACCTGGCACGAGATAGCAGGCTGGGCTAGCACGGGCACGGAGGCCACCGTGCCAGGCCGAGTTTGGGCTGGGCCAAAAAAGTGCTCCATGTTGGGCTGCCGGCATCTGTACCTTTGGCGGCGAGTGTGAAGATAAAATAATGGGCTGTGCCATCTTGGGCCTTTGGACGGAAGGGTTTTTTGGATGGAAGTTTTTCTCCCGAGCTATAGGGATCCAATTTTGAGCCCACTGCCCACCACGCGCACGCAGGAATCGATTCGGGCTCGAAAATCTTTGCCTTCCTATATTTTTCGACAGAAACTCCAAACTCCAAAGTTGTGTCTCCGTTCCGATTATTGAAGACGCGGCAAAAACGAGAGTAACATAGCAAAGGCCCTAGAAAGTTGTGTCTCCAAAACCCTAGCTTGCCGGATCCAGTCGACCGCGATGGCGCCGCGACGGGCCGCCGCCGGCCCCTGCTGCAGTTTCCGCGACAAATGCCTATGCAGCTGGGTTAGGCGCTGCTCACCACGGATTCCGAGCGTGGCCCCGGGGCGGGACTACTCCTGCGTGCCAGCCAGCGGGGACGACCCCGGCGCGTGGTCTGTGCTCGTCGGCTTCATCTCAGCGTCCGAGGGCAACGCAATCGACTTCCGCCTGCACCGTTTCCATGTGGCACGGTCCGGCCGCGTGCTGGGCCGGAGCGACGACACCCTCGAGGTCCTGCGCGGTGGCTACGACAGAGCCAAGGTGGGGGAGATGGAGCCGCCACAAATCCTCAGTGCCATGGCCTCGCCGAGCCCCGATGGCCGCTCGCTCTTCCTCTTCTCCAGACAAATCGAGGACGCCGATGGCAGCCGCAGTCATCGCCTCCGTCCCCTGCAGCTGCATCTGGGCCTCAACGCCGACGACAACAGGAAGATCACCGCATCCCCCTTGCCTGCCGTGCCGCTGGGCCCCATCATGCGGACCCGCCCAATAGCGGCTGCCAGCGACCTCTGGGCGCCGTGCTTCTCCGACCACGTTGGCCCGCCGCTCTCCTCCACGCTCACTATGAAACGGCTCGACAAGGACGCCGGCCGGTGGGTGGAGGTCGACGCCAAGAATAAGCCACACGTGACAAGCCCACCGGCTGGTGAGTTCGTCGGCCGCGTCCTCCACGGATACATTGTGATTGGCCACGTCATCCTGTTGTCGATGCAGCCATCGCACGTCCTCTTCACCTTCGATTGCTCCACCTGCACCTGGGCTGAGGTCGTCACCATAGAGACCGAGAAGAACCGCTACATCCCTATCCATGAGCGTGGCGTGTACGTGGAAGAAGATGACACAATCTACTTCCTCAGTGGCGTTGTTGTCTACGCCTACAAACTGTGCCAAGATGACCAGGGTCAGTACCGGATGGCTCCGCCTACTCTGGTTGATTGTATTTGCCCTTTCGATGATGAAGGCTATGGGTTCCTCACGCATCTCGGCAACAGACTCATGTGTGCTGTCTGGATCGGTGTTTCGCTTCGCTGCAGTTGTGATACTAGACATGTGCTCATCACTGTTTTTCGAGTTACGGGCAGCATGAGCAACCAGGGGCACTTCTTCCCCAAAGGCATCAAAATCCTTCATTCCACGTGCCGCCGGTTGGACATCTCACCGAGCACACCCATTACATCCAACGGCGAATTCTGCTTTCTACAGTAAGTGATGTCTCTTCCCTGTTTGTTGTCCCTTTTGGATCAATTACTAGTTTTCTTTGGCAATTCACACTTATCTAAGTACAACTTTAATAGTTTGGTGCGGAGGAGTTCTGCAACTGAAAGATTTTTAATTTCCTATGGATTTCTTTTTTGAGTCACTTATTCTTATTTCTGCAAAAAAAAATGTTTCCTTTTCCATGTCAAGTAGGGAGTACGAAGAGTTCAACCTTGATGCATCGATGCCGCTCGAGGCTATGGAAGCTGCAACCAGCCTCAATGTGGCTGAACCCTCTGTTATGCTTGGCTGTTGCAGGTTTAAAATCCTGTCCCCGAAAGAATCTTTATCTAACCCTAAATATTTCTTTATCTACTTTATTTTTTATTGTTTGTTGTGATTGTGAATGTTTGTATACCATGCAATTCCTACAGGGAGTTTCGGAATGAAACACCACTCCTAACTGCTGTTATGCTTGAGGGATCTCCTATCCTGGCCAGAAAAGCTCTATACATTGTCTGCCAGGTTGCTTCTCATTCAACTGTATACAAGGTTTTTATTGCTGATGGAAGGTTGGAGTCCCATGGCCAGATTCTCAGACCGCGTTGCATCATGAACACGTTTAGTAGTGGAGATGAGTATGGTATGATGAAGAAGCCTCTCCCATGGCATTTTGTTTGTTGCAGTAAGAACATATATGCTTACGGACGCTCAGGAGATGAACTATATACTTGCAATTTGCATTCTGGAGCCCTCTCTTGCATTCCTTTGAAAAGGCCTGTTCAAGTGTCGATAGCTCTTGTTCTTCAAGTTGGCAGCAGGATTATTGCTATCGGTGATACCATCTGCGATGTATATTGTTTTGGTTCTAATCAGGAATGGAAACATATCCGTACGCATGGGACATTCAATCTGAAAAGGGAGGTTAATCTGTCTGGCTATGCAGTGTTGAGTGATGACATCTTCATTGTTTCCGATGCTGATAGAAGCTGCCTTCTTTTGCTTGACCTGCTAACCAGGGAATGGAGTTATATCAGAATATTTTCTGAGTTTTCAAGGTCACCGCATTCGTGGGTAGAAGTTGTTTCTGGCTGGCCGTCTGAAAGTGGATTTCTAAATGGGAGATCTGTATTTATCGAGGGTTTTATTTACTCATGTGCAGATGGAGGTATTGCCGCTTATGAGATAATTAAACAAGGTGATTCTTATTACCTCGGTGATCATGTTTATATGAAACTTCAATGGTGCAAGTTTTGGGAAGCGCATAGAATGTGCTTGGATTATGTTGGCAAAGACACAGTTTCTGGTGCCATTGTGCTTTGTGTGGTGCAAGGTGATTATTTCTTTCACATTTTTATGTGTCTATCTTCTCCATTTTATCACCAGCAAGTATGAGATTCCTATATATCATTATATACTTAATTTGTCTATTGTCTCCATTTTCCTAATCCTCTTTAGCCTCCTACATGATCTTTTTTTGGACTTTAGTACTGTATGATTCTGTTACATTAACAAAGTTCAGTTGATTTTGAGTTTATCTTATGTAATGGCTTAATGTAATATTTGAATAAAGGTGGTGGGATGGAAGACCTTACTTTACTTGATAAATGGGTAAATGGCCGTTACTGTGTTCATGTTCGTTGTAGGAATGGTATGTGACTAAGGTTTTATTCATTTCATATTATGGGGGAGGGCAGATCTTGCACAGTGCTAGAGTGTCCATTTGTGGCCTGGGGTCCTATGGCAAACCTTGCAGAATTAATTAAGAATTTTGCAAGGGTAAGCTAGACTACGAATTCCCTTCTCAGATCCCAACTTGTGTGGGAGCTCCTGGGTAATTCCTTTTCCTCATCTGGCACAAAGAGTGAATTTCATGAAAGCGTAATATGGTGATTTAGTGCATCATATCTTGGGAAATGCTGAAAGAACTAAAATGAATATGGTAATTTAGTACACTGTCTCTTAGGGCATGCTGAACAGAATAAAATCAGGTCTCGTGTCACTTTGAAACACAATTAAATTATACATGATTCATGATGCATGTTTTTTATCTGATATTTCAGGCTTCATTCACAAAGGGTTTTTTTTGAATAGAGTGGATCGAGTGGTCCATCATGGGGTCATCCCATGATTTCTTTTTTTTTAAAAAAATACTATCCCATGAATTTTAGTGGGATGAGATTGAGACCATTCCTCGGTATGAATGAAAGTGACGGTGGATTCTTCAGTTCCGCTCCTCAAACCAAACAATCTAGTTACAGTTAGGTTTGGAGTTTGGATCGGATGATGCAAACCACACACGCAATTAGCTACCACTATGCATGTTTTTAGTTTTTTAATTGCTGTGGTGTGACAACAATTCTGTGTTTTAATTTATTTCTTTTGGAATCCTTGGTTTGTAATGCATAGGTTATAAATATTTATCGTCAATGTGCTTTTCCATTATTTGTTGAAGTTCCCACAGTACACACCTCTAATGTGAATGTGATTGCGTTTTCTAGGTGGTAATTATTTTAGCCGGTCTGGTCCTCTGTGCAGCCAGCCTGTATGCATCACCACTATCAAAGTTAAGATTGAAAGAACGACTGGGGGTAAACTGAGACCAGCACTGGACCATGTGGATGTTGGCACTTGTTTCCTTGAGCAGAAAGAAGTAATCTGGACTAGCAATTGTTTTGCAACTGTCCCTTTCTAATGCTCCGTTATGTCCTGTATTATCATTGCATTGTAGTAGCTGTAACTAACGATGCATCAGTAAACTTATCTGATGCTCAGTTGTTGTACTGAACCTATATCAAGCTTTCTGCAACCTTGGAAGTTGGAACCAAATGCTTTGCATGATAAATGCTATGTATTTTTGCAGACATCTGGTTTTATTATGTTATGGTGTGGGCGCCTCTTGTGTGTCTCACTGAGTCACTGCATGTCTTTCCTACTTGTGTCATTATTTTTCATTAAAATTCTATAATTCAATAACCGAAGAAGGAAAGTTGTAGAGCGCAATCGCTCTGGGCCACCATTAGCTGCCTGCTAATCTCATTTGCAACTGCTTCCCTCAACTCTCACTGGGTATCCGATGACGACCTTGATGCTCAAGGAGCTGCAGCATGCAGGTAAACCATGTGTGCCACCAAAGATGCCCATACGTCGTAGCTAAACTGTGTCTGATCCTTTCACGGTTAGCTCGAGGGTTCTTATGTCTTCTTTTATTACTCGATTCCGCTTAATTCTGTTTCATTACCCCGATCTTCCTTTTGCTTTTCAGTGCGGCACAGTTGCTGAACGACTCAGAAATGCTCGGGGCAAGGTGGGAGGTAAGTAGTTCAGTTTGCCTAGCCTGCCCAACGCGGAATCATCTACTTATTGGAGTATGTCATATCTTCTTGTTTTCTCCTGCAGATATCCAATCATGCCTTTTATTTCTTCCCTCTTAACTTATATTGCGTATCTCTCAACAAATGCACATACTATGCGGATTTTATCCAGTAATACAATGGAGTCATGTGTTCCAAAAATTATATACTCTCTTGTTTTATTAGGGCAATATTTTGACCAATAATTACTTTTCAATATACAAATCTAATATCATCAAATTCATAACAGAAATCAACTGGTACAATGATTTTCCTATCCAAATGAAATACGGTTCAAACAAAGGGATAATTCAGAATCAATGCAATTTGGTCTCACGCCCAGCTCTGCTCGAATGTACCTATGACATAGAGTAACCGTTGTCCGCCGCAGGCCACAAGCTCCTCTATGTTCGATGCTTAACTTTCCAGTTGTAGCACAATCGAAGCACTACATCAGGTTGTGAAATTAGGCACCTACTAAGCATGGACGGACCTAGGGCAAAGCTGAGAGAGGGCATGCTTTAAGACTAGCTAAATTTAGAAAGTTTATACATAATAAAAATTATTGAATAGTTTAGATTCAAATTTTGAGTGAGGTCATGTGCCCTCACTAGCTGCAACTTGGGTCCGCCCCTGCTGCCAAGTAGGTTTGTTTGATTACATACGAGTTTTATTTTTATTTTTCTTAGTTTTCTGTTTCTTGAATTCTATTTCATTCTCTTCTTCATGATCTCGTATCTATTTTCAAAAAAAATTACTTATTTTTCCACGGAACAATAATGATAATTATCGGAACAATTGCAAATGAACAAATTGAGCATTAGCCTTAAGCTAGAGGGACGAAACCAGTGACTTACTAGAACATTGGTTTTAGTTGGTAGAACAATAATAATGACATTTTCAGATTAGTTAATAAAATTAGCGTTAAACTAGCGGAATAAAACAAATGATATAATAATGTTGATTTTAATTTGTATAATCATAATATTAATGTTTTGAAAACATTTCAAATAATATGATGGAAAATTAGTATTAAACTAGTATAACAAAATGAATTGTATAATAGAATATTGGTTTAAGTTAGTAGGACAATAACAAATTATAGCTTTTCCAGTAAGACATGGAATATTAGTGTTCGAAGGTGCAGGTGCAGGTGCAGAAATCGAAGGTGAAGAAGATGTGCGATGGCTGCATCGACAACAGGATGACGTGGCCAATCACAACGTATCCGTGGAGGACACGGCCGATGAACTCACCAGCCGGTGGGCTTGTCACGTAACTGACTATTAGTCCCGGTTGGTAGGGAGCAAATCTCCTGAAAAACTATCCGGGATTAATCAATCGAGACAAGAGGGATCTTTTGTCCCGGGTCAACCAACCGGGACTAAAGACCCCGTTTTTATCCCGGCTGGAATCCCCGGGAGGGCCCCCCCCCACACGCACGTTGCAAGTAACAAGTCACGAGATTTTTCACGTAAAATATACGCCTGCAAGGTGCGTGAGATTCGAACCCGTGACCTCCAGCCTCGCGCGTAACTTCCTTCCCATCCCACCTATACAGCACATCCGACTATATAGGGAATGCAAACCTTTTGGATTAACTCGTGGGGACCCTTTTATTCTATTCCAGTTGGTGTTTCAAACCGGGATAAAAGGTCTCTCAGGGTTTTTTTCCACTAGCCTTTACAACCAGGATAAAAGTAAAAGGTCCTGGTTGATGAGCTCCCGCCAGTGGTCGAGCTTTAGTCTTAATTAGTGAACCTTTTTATCTCAGACCTACTTTGAATCGGGACTAAAGGGGGTGGATCGAAAGTCAGTTCTCTACGGCTCTGTCGTTGGCACCACGCAGGACCTCGAGCTGGCCCAGCACGTGGCCGGACCGTGCCACATGGAAATGGTGCAGGCGGAAGTCGATTGCGTTGCCCTCGGACGCTGAGATGAAGCCGACGAGCATCAACCACGTGCTGGGGTTGTCCTCGCTGGTCGGCACGCAGGAGTAGTCCCGCCCCGGGGCCACGCTCGGAATCTGTGGTGAGCAGTGCCTAACCCAGCTGCATAGGCATTTGTCGCGGAAACTGCAGCAGGGACCGGCGGCATTTGTCGACTGGATCCGGCAAGCTAGGGTTTTGGACTTTTGGTTCCCCTTCCGGCGGCTACCCCTTTCACTAGGATTACCCCTTTCCGGGGGAGGTGCTTCTTGAGAGCTGAGAAGGGCGGCCCATACCGTGGGTCGGTGGCCCGAATAGTTTTTCTTTAATTTCTCTTTTTTATTAGTGTTGATGTCATTTATATTTCTAATAATGTTTTGAACTTTTGATTTTCAATCGTATCTAAGAATTTAAATTACTTATTAAAAAAAATCACAGAGTATAGCGATTCCTTTTCTAGATAGATTGGATCGAGTTGAAAGTATTATTTTTTCTAAGAAAAATTACGCCATTCCAATCTGTTCATGGCCACCAACAAGAGAATTGATGAAGCTACTCCAGCACAACTAATTTGGAGGTTCTGAGATGAACTCTTGCACAACCATGGAGAATCTGACATGAAAGCAATCAAACCTAAATATCCTAAAATTATATCTTAAACATATACTCTATTTTTCCTGAAATTACATCTTAAACATATCTTCCATTTTTCATGAAATTACATTTAAATATCTGCAGCAATGCGCGGCGGCAGGTGGTGAGCGGTGGACTCACTTTTTGGTTAATGAAGGGAAGAACCCTTCATAAAGTGAAAGCTATGCTGCTGTCACTGGAAATTAATAGAGCTTATAATTAGGTTAGATGCTCTACTCTGGCTTATTTGATTGAAGGAAGGTTCCTGGGAATTACCCTAAACGTTTTTTTTTGAAAAAGAATCTCTAAACTTCATCATTTTCATCAAAGACCTAAAGCTAGACTAGTAAAAGAAAGAGCACTCAATGCCCTTTTTTGTTTTGTAAAAAAGGTAGGAAAAATTCTACTTCTGTCACATTAGCCTTTTCATTTGCAGTTTCATTGTAAAAGAGTATCAATCGAGTGCCTCGTTTTTTTTTGTTTTTTGAGAGTATGGTTTAAACAGCCGGAGGCATAATAATGAATAGTTGTGTGCATAAATTATGCAAAAATAAACTCCTTTTTCCTAATAAAAATTATATAAGAGTTCTCCCGGACTACAGTCAGGAGTATATGATAGATGACTAGAGCCTTGTTTATTTTCCTCCAAAATCCCAACTTTGGCACTATGCAAAAAGAAGATTCCTCATCACATCAAACTTGCGGTACATGCATGAAGTACTAAATGTAGATGAAATCAAAAACTAATTGCACAGTTTTATTGTATTTTGCGAGACGAATCTTTTGAGCCTAATTAGTCAATGTTTGGACAATAATTCACAAATACAAACGAAACGCTACAGTGTTGCTACAGGAATTTGGGTTGCCCAAAGTTGAGCAACTAAATAAGGCCTAGAATAGTCTTCCCAGCCAGGCAACGTCGACACGTTACACCTCCCTGCTGCTGCAGCAGCAGAATGGCGTAAGCCACTACTGCATTAACGCATGGCAGCCTGGTCCTCGCGTCGCGTGCTCAAAAAGGAGACCTACAGCTGCAGGCTACAGCGCAGGCAAAAGCCAGCTACAGGAGTATCGTTGTACTCTAGTGTTTAGCAGAGTCGTATCGAATGTTCGGATTCTAATTAGGAGGACTAAATATGAGCTAATTATAAAACTAATTGTACAGATGGAGTCTAATTCGCGAGATAAATCTATTAAGTCTAATTAATCCATCATTAGCAAATGATTACTGTAGCACCACATTATCAAATCATGGACTAATTAGGTGCTTAATAGATTCATTTCGCGAATTAGACTCCATCTGTGCAATTAGTTTTGTAATTAGATTATATTTAATACTCCTAATTAGTATCAAACATTCAATGTGATAAAGTTTAGCGGAGTGTATCCAACTTAAACTCACAATTTCACAAACATGCATATTTGCGACGTACATACATGAGATCGAGCAGTGTTCCGAATATTAGACATCTGACAGTTGTCTTCTGTCGGTTTACAATGAACATGTGCCGTGTGAAAGATTAGATGCATTTTTTTGGAAGGGTCGGCCCCTAACTTGGGTGCTCGACGTATGCGGGTCGATGTTCGTGGAGCAACTCCTCGCGTGACTTTTATACAGCTTGTACATCACGGGATACACCAGAAGGTTTGTTACACAAATCTAAACAATCTACAACAGCTGAACTTGTACCGCAAGATGTACACAAGAGATTACAATACACGCAACGATCAATCTTATCTTTCAACACCGTGACCAACATCTATTTCAAGTGAAAATATCCATCCAGTATCCCAGCACATGTTCATTGTACTTGTACTGTTGCATAGCACAGTTTTGAAACCTAGAGTACAAGCATTGAATTGTGTCCTCTAGCTCTTCTAAACGCATAACACTTACAATAAGCTAACTAGTTATCTTTCTTTAAACTAATTATCTTATCCTAAATATATCATACATTTTAAATGAGGGAATATCGAAAAATTATCACGAGATGTGTCATGTGAGTATGAGGGGCAAGCCTCTTGAGACCAAATTAAAGGGGACATCCTCACCCTATACTGTACAAAATTTCTGCCGAAGCACCCTATACTGTACAAAATTCATTCAGGAACTTAAAAGACTAAATCAAACCTTGTTAACTCAAGCTAATTAGTTTCTAGTTGCTTGCTTAGCCCTCTCAACATTCCTCTTGTAACTCTCCTCTTTTTGAGCAATATACCTCTTCAGGCTTCACTCTTCTATCTTTGTCTTTGCAGCGGTTGGTTTCCTTTTAATGTTCTTATTTTCCTCACCATTTATTTAACTTTCTTGTTAATTAGTTTTCTACCTTATGTAAGATTGATTGAAAGGGCAATGTTCAATTTGGCCATCTAGCTGACACGCGGCCGTGAGGTCCACATGTTTGCGACCCCGTTCATGCACGTACGATCAAGACCGCTGCTCTCCTAACAAAACCAAAACATTTGAGATATCATATATGCAGATGAGACTAGTGGTTTGCAAAGAATATATGCACCGACAAGGACACGTCATGTCCGCATTGGCATGTTACATTGCTCCGCTGCTCTACCACATGAATAATGTCCGGCGGGAACTATCACTACTCGAAAAATGACCTCTCGTCCCGAGGTTTAGTACCGATCACTTTTTGACCTGGTACTAATGTTAGCATTAGTACCGGATCCAAATTTGGGATTCCTCGGAGGTCCTTTAGTACTGGGTGGGAACCCCACCCGGTACTAAATCACCCGTCCGGAGCCCCCCCCCCCTGCTCCTCCGGTCCTTATCCCTTCCTCCTCCTCCTCTACACTGTCTAATCCTCCTCCTCCCACATGCGTCTACCTCTCTATCTCTCTCCCTCCTCTATCCTCTATCTCCCTCCCTCCACACTCCTCGATCCGTGCCTCCCCTCCCCTCCCCCCTCCGCTCGCCCCTCACCGGCGGAACGGAAGTGGAGGGGTGGAGGGGCGGCAGGTGGAGGCTGGAGGGGTGGCGGGCGAAGGTGGAGGGGCGGCAGGGGCCACTGGCGGGGGGGGGGGGGGGGTTGGGGATTTCAATTTTTTATAATTTTTAACACCCTTTAGTACCGGTTATTTCAATCGGTACCAAAGGACCCCCCCTCTAATACCAAATTGCTAGTACCAGTTGCACGACCGGTACTAGAGGAGGGTTGTCAACCGGTAGTAGAGGCCTTTTCTCTAGTAGTGTGTACGCATGCGCACTTCCTACTGGTATTGGGGCTGTTAATGCAACGGTCAAATGTGTTTCCTTTTTGTCAGGAATCACTAAAGATTTCTACCGCAGTCAATGCTGAATGCATGTGAACGAATGGGAGACAATCATCAGCTAGATTTTTCATCCTGGTAAAAAAAAAGTATAGTAGATTTTTCAAAATAGAGAGAAGCCGAAAGAAAGCTTACAAATTTTTCTTCTTGGAGGGACTTGCACGCCAACCACGTAGGACCTGCTTTGGTGGAGAACAAAAGTAGCACAGTGCATACGGCCCCCCCATCTCGGCCTCCCCCACCTGCTCCTCCCCGTCCGGCAGTCCCCGCTCCTGATCCTCCCACCAACCAGACCGGACCGCACAGCCGGACCGTGAAGTGACTGCTGGTGCTAGCCATCCCACACAGCTCTCCGTGCTCCACCCCATCATCCCCTTGCGCGCGACCCCCTGCTCCATCGATGCTGGAAGTAAGAAATCGTGAGGTGAGATCGGCCACCAGTGCCTCGAAAAGATGACCGAGTTCATGGAGTACCTGGCTCGAGGGGTTGTGCAGCTGTGAGATGCTCATGCTGCGAGTTATGAGACCATGTCTCAACAGCAGTCTCACATCGTCGGGCCTGTGCTGAAATAGGTACAGATATACCTGCTACTCTAGAGCTCCCCCGAAATCTTCCCCCAACTTATGTATCCATACATGGATTGGATCAGAATAGCTAGATGCACTACTAACGTAGCTTGTTTCTCTTCTGCTATGAATGCAGACAACTGCTGGAGACTATGTTAGGTCATACAAATTCCATTATGATCCTACCCAGCCCATAGCTCAAGGCACAATGACCATCGAGTCCAATGGAACACCCCAGCGGCACGAGCAAGACATCACTATTCTCTTCTTGAGTGATGAGGAAGCGTGCAATGGGGAAACTGGTGAAAGGATGGTCACAGAAACCCAAAAGCTTGCTTACTGCCCTGACTCGATAGTAGAAGCATATTTATCTGCTTACTGTGAAACAATCGGCCGTTGGGTTATGGTTTATGAGAGGTTAGACAGATTCTTCTCCGGCAACGACGGCACGCTCCCACCCTTCTTCGCCAACCTGGAAAAGTTAGACTTGATGACCTTTTGGAGAGCAACAACCAGGTGAGTGTGAGTAGCAAGAAACGACATTATCTTCTCGATCTGTAGACTTCTTGATGGTGTATCACTTGGAGAAAACTACTCAAAAGCTTCTCTAATTTTGCAGCTCATTCATTGCTGCTATTTCTTTGTCCAAATCAAGAGGTGTCATCCATGGTGGCCTTTTCTGTAGGACTTGCTACATCATTTCCTCAGGAACGGTCAAAATCATCAATGTAGGGAGGGCCCAGCACTCAAGGGATTATGTTGAAGATTTGTACCACCTGAGGTCCTTCATTTGGAGCAACCCAGTTTTTGGTGTCACGAATAGTGCTGATTGGGCTGGATTTGACAATCTTCTTGGTTCCAGGAAGATGCAACAAAAGTAAATTCCTTGACTTCAACTTTAATTCCACTTTCACACTACTGTGCATCATTTCCAAAATTTCTTGTCTTGTGTCTAGTTTGAGGTGTAGATGTACATATGGATACTGTGCTCACCAGTAGTTCTAAAATATGTCTAGGTATATAAGTATACTGTAGGAAGCATATACATACTGTTTTGCATATGTGATCTGACATAGCAATTTTGGCCAAGCCACTAGTACTGGTCAATGTATCTGCAGGCCGACATGAGGCAGGCCATGACCAAAGGCATAAAACTCGATCGGTTAGCGGTCGTTCATTACCAAATTGTTCATTACCGAATTGGTACAAACTCTCCTATCGTAGCGCCGAGCCTCTGACTATTAAGATGGGTGATTGTGACCAGTCCTGTTCTTCTTATCAAACTGTTTCTTTCGATGCAGTGTTAGATTTTTCAACCTGGTAAAAAAAAGGATAGTAGATTTTTCAAAAAAAAGAGGAGAGAAGCTGGAAGAAAGCTGATAACTTTTTCTGCTTACAGGCACTTGCACGCCCCCAACGTAGGACCCGCTTCGGTAGAGAAGAGAAGCAGCACATCCCCATACGGCCCCCCATTCCGACCTCGGCCAGTCATTGCCCTCCCCCACCTACACCTCCCTGTCCAGCAGTCCCTGCTCCTCATCTTCCCCACCAACCAAGTACGAAACCCTCGCCACCGCACAGCCGGACCGTAGAGTGACTGCTGGTGCTAGCCATCCCGCACAGCTCTCCGCCCTCCACCCCATCATCCCCTCGCGCGTGACCCCTTGCTCCATCGATGCTGGAAGTAAGAAAACCCTGATGTGAGATCGACCACTAGTGCCTCGAAAAGATGACCGAGTTCATGGAGTACCTGGCTCGAGGGGTTGTGCAGCTGCGAGATGCTCATGCTGCGAGTTATGAGACCATGTCTGAACAGCAGTCTCACATCATCGGGCCTGCACTGAAATAGGTACAGATCTACCTGCTACTCTAGAGCTCCCCTGGAATCTTCCCCCAACTTATGTATCCATACATGGATTGGATCAGAATAGCTAGATGCACTGCTAACCTAGCTTGTTTCTCTTGTGCTATGAACGCAGACAACTGCTGAAGACTATGTTACGTCATACAGATTCCACTATGATCCTACCCAGCCCATAGCTCAAGGCACAATGACCATCGAGTCCAACGGAACACCCCAGCAGCAGGAGCACGACATCACTATTCTCTTCTTGAGTGATGAGGAAGCGTGCAATGGGGAAACTGGTGAAAGGATGGTCACAGAAACCCAGAAGCTTGCTTACTGCACTGACTCGATAGTAGAAGCATATTTATCTGCTTACTGTGAAGCAATCGGCGTTGGGTTATGGTTTATGAGTGGTTAGACAGATTCTTCTCCGGCAACGATGGCACGCTCCCACCCTTCTTTGCCAACCTGGAAAAGTTAGACTTGATGACCTTTTGGAGAGCAACAATCAGGTGACTGTGAGTAGCAAGAAACAACATTATCTTCTCGATCTGTAGACTTCTTGATGGTGTATCACTTGGAGAAAACTACTCAAAAGCTTCTCTAATTTTGCAGCTCATTCATTGCTGCTATTTCCTTGTCCAAATAAAGAGGTGTCATCCATGGTGGCCTTTTGTGTAAGACTAGCAACGTCATTTCCTCAGGAACGGTCAAAATCATCAATATAGGGAGGGCCCAGCACTCAAGGGATTATGTTGAAGATTTGTACCACCTGAGGTCCTTCATTTGGAGCAACCCAGTTTTTGGTGTCACGAATAGTGCTGATTGGGCTGGATTTGACAATCTTCTTGGTTCCAGGAAGATGCAACAAAAGTAAATTCCTTGACTTCAACTTTAATTCCACTTTCACACTACTGTGCATCATTTCCAAAATTTCTTGTCTTGTGTCTAGTTTGAGGTGTAGATGTACATATGGATACTGTGCTCACCAGTAGTTCTAAAATATGTCTAGGTATATAAGTATACTGTAAGAAGCATATACATACCGTTTTGCATATGTGATCTGACATAGCAATTTTGGCCAAGCCACTAGTACTGGTCAATGTATCTGCAGACCGACATGAGGCAGGCCATGACCAAAGGCATAAAACTCGATCGGTTAGCGGTCGTTCATTACCAAATTGTTCATTACCGAATTGGTACAAACTCTCCTATCGTAGCGCCGAGCCTCTGACTATTAAGATGGGTGATTGTGACCAGTCCTGTTCTTCTTATCAAATTGTTTCTTTCGATGCAGTGTTAGATTTTTCAACCTGGTAAAAAAAAGGATAGTAGATTTTTCAAAAAAAAGAGGAGAGAAGCTGGAAGAAAGCTGATAACTTTTTCTGCTTACAGGCACTTGCACGCCCCCAACGTAGGACCCGCTTCGGTAGAGAAGAGAAGCAGCACATCCCCATACGGCCCCCCATTCCGACCTCGGCCAGTCATTGCCCTCCCCCACCTACACCTCCCTGTCCAGCAGTCCCCGCTCCTCATCTACCCCACCAACCAAGTACGAAACGCTCGCCACCGCACAGCCGGACCGTAGAGTGACTGCTGGTGCTAGCCATCCCGCACATCTCTCCTTGCTCCACCCCATCATCCCCTCGCACGCGCTCCCAACTGCTCCATCAATGACGAAAGCAAGAAACCCTCAGACGAGATCGGCCAGTAGTGCCTCGAAAAGATGACCGAGTTCGTGGAGGATCTAGCTCGAGAGGTTGTGCAGCTCTGAGCTGCTCATGCTGCGAGTTATGAGACCATGTCTCAACAGGAGTCTCACTTCGTCGGGCCTGCGCTGAAATAGGTACAGATCTACCTGCTACTCTCGAGTTGCCCCGGCATCGTTCCCAAACTGATGTATCCATACATTGATCGGATCGTAATAGCTAGATGCACTGCTAACGTAGCTTGTTTCCCTTGTGCTATGAACGCAGACAACTGCTGGAGGCTATCTTAGGTCATACAGATTCCATAATGATCCTACCTAGCCCATAGCTCAAGGCACAATTACCATCGAGTCCAACAGAACACCCCGGCAGCATGAGAACGACATCACTACTCTCTTCTTGAGTGATGAGGAAGCGTGCAATGGGGAAACTCGTGAAAGGATGGTCACAGAAACCCAGAAGCTTGCTTACTGCCCTGACTCTGTAGTAGAAGCATATTTCTCTGCTTGCAGTGAAGCAATCGGCCGTTGGGTTCTGGTTTATGAGAGGTTAGACAGATTCTTCTACGGCAACGACGGCACGCTCCCACCATTCTTCGCCGACCTGGAAAAGTTAGACTTGATGACCTTTTGGAGAGAAACAATCAGGTGAGTGTGAGTAGCAAGAAACGACATTTCTTCTGGATCTGTAGACTTCTTGATGGTGTATCACTTGGAGAAAACTACTCCAAAGCTTCTCTAATTTTGCAAATCATTCGTTGCTGTTGTTTTCTTTGTCCAAATCAAGAGGTATCATCCATGGTGGTCTTTTCCGCAGGACTAGCTACATCATTTCCTCAGGAACGGTGAAAATCATCAATGTAGGAAGGGTCCATCGCTCAAGAGATTATGTTGAAGATTTGTACCACCTGAGGTCCTTCATTTGGAGCAACCCTATTTTTGGTGTCACGAATAGTGCTCATTGGGCTGGATTTGACAATCTTCTTGGTTTCAGGAAGATGCAACAAAAGTAAATTCCTTGACTTCAACTTGAATTCCACTTTCACACTACTGTACATCATTTCCAAAATTTCTTGTCTTGTGTCTAGTTTGAGGTGTAGATGTACATATGGATACTGTGCTTACCAGTAGTTCTAATATATGTCTAGGTATATACGTATACTTTAGGAAGCATATACATACTGTTTTGCATATGTGACCTGACATAGCAGTTTTGGCCAAGCCACTAGTACTGGTCAATCTATTTGTAGTCCGACATGAGGTAGGCCATGACCAAAGGCATACAACTCGATCGGTTAGCGGTCGTTCATTACCAAATTGTTTATTACCGAATTGTTACAAACTCTCCTGTCGTAGCGCTGAGCCTCTGACTATTAAGACGGGTGATTGTGACCAGTCCTGTTCTTCTTATCAAATTGTTTCTTTCGATACAGTGTTAGATTTTTCAACCTAGTAAAAGAAAGGATAGTTGATTTTTCAAAAAAAAGAGGAGAGAAGCTGGAAGAAAGCTGATAACTTTTTCTGCTTGGAGGCACTTGCACGCCCACAATGTAGGACCCGCTTCGGTAGAGAAGAGAAGCAGCACATCCCCAAACGGCCCCCCATTCCAACCTCGGCCAGTCATTTCCCTCCCCCACCTACACCTTCCTGTGCAGCAGTCCCCGCTCCTCATCTTCCGCACCAACCAAGTACGAAACCCTCGCCACCGCACAGCCGGACCGTAGAGTAATTGTTGGTGCTAGCCATCCCGCACAACTCTCCGCGCTCCACGTCATCATCCCCTCGCACGCGTGCCCCACTGCTCCATCAATGAGGAAAGCAAGAAACCCTCAGACACGATCGACCACCAGTGCCTCGAAAAGATGACCGAGTTCGTGGAGGATCTAGCTCGAGAGGTTGTGAAGCTCCGAGCTGCTCATGCTGCGAGTTATGAGACCATGTCTCAACAGCAGTCTCACTACATCGGGCCTGCGCCAAAATAGGTACATATCTACCTGCTACTCTCGAGTTCCCCCGGCATCTTCCCCCAACTATGTATCCATACATGGATCAGATCGTCATAGCTAGATGCACTGCTAACATAGCTTGTTTCTCTTGTGCTATGAACACAGACAAGTGCTCGAGGCTATGTTAGGTCATATAGATTCCACTATGATCCTACCCAGCCCATAGCTCAAGGCACAATGACCACCGAGTCCAAAGGAACACGCCAGCAACACCAGCACGACATCACTATTCTCTTCTTGAGTGACGAGGAAGCGTGCAATGGGGAAACTGGTGCAAGGATGGTCACAGAAACCCAGAAGCTTGCTTACTGCGCTGACTCAATAGTAGAAGTATATTTCTCTCCTTACTGTGAAGCAATCGGCCGTTGGTTTATGGTTTATGAGAGATTTGACAGATTCTTCTGCAGCAACGACGGCACGCTCCCAACCTTCTTCGCCAACCTAGAAAAGTTGGAATTGATGACCTATTGGAGAGCAACAATCACGTGAGTGTGAGTAGCAAGAAACGACATTATCTTCTCGATCTGTAGATTTCTTGATGGTGTATCACTTGGAGAAAACTACTCAAAAGCTTCTCTAATTGTGCAAATCATTCATTGCTGTTGTTTCTTTGTCCAAATCAAGAGGTGTCATCCATGGTGACCTTTTCCGCGAGACTAGCTACATCATTTCCTTGGGAACGGTCAAAATCATCAATGTAGGGAGAGCCCAGCACTCAAGGGATTATGTTGAAGATTTGTACAACCTGAGGTCCTTCATTTGGAGCAACCCAGTTTTTGGTGTCACGAATAGTGCTGATACGGCTGGATTTGACAATCTTGGTTCCAGGAAGATGCAACAAAAGTAAATTCCTTGACTTCAACTTGAATTCCACTTTCACACTACTGTACATCATTTCCAAAATTTCTTGTCTTGTGTCTAGTTTAACATGTAGATGTACATATGGATACTGTGCTCACCAGTAGTTCTAAAATATGTCTAGGTATATAAGTATACTTTTGGAAGCATATACATACGGTTTTGCATATGTGATCTGACATAGAAATTTTGGCCAAGCCACTAGTACTGGTCAATGTATCTGCAGTCCGACATGAGGCAGGCCATGACCAAAGGCATAAAACTTGATTGGTTAGCGGTCGTTCATTACCAAATTATTCATTACCGAATTGTTACAAACTCTCCTATCGTAACGCTGAGCCTCTGACTATTAAGATGGGTGATTGTGACCAGTCCTGTTCTTCTGATCAAATTGCTTCTTTTGATACAGTGTTAGATTTTTCTACCTAGTAAAAGAAAGGATAGTAGATTTTTCAAAAAAAAGAGGAGAGATGCTGGAAGAAAGCTGATAACTTTTTCTACTTGGAGGAACTTGCAAGCCCACAACGTAGGACCCGCTTCGGTAGAGAAGAGAAGCAGCACATCCCCAAATGGCCCCCCATTCCGACCTCGGCCAGTCATTGCCCTCCCCCACCTACACCTCCCTGTCCAGCAGTCCCCGCTCCTCATCTTCCCCACCAACCAAGTACGAAACCCTTGCCACCGCACAGCCGGACCGTAGAGTGACTTGTGGTGCTAGCCATCCAGCACAGCTCTCCGCGCTCCACCCCATCATCCCCTCGCACGCGCTCCCCACTGCTCCATCAACGACGAAAGCAAGAAACCCTCAGACGAGATCGGCCACCAGTACCTCAAAAAGATGACCGAGTTCGTGGAGGATCTAGCTCGAGAGGTTGTGCAGCTCCGAGCTGCTTATGCTGCGAGTTATGAGACCATGTCTCAACAGTAGTCTCACTTCGTCGGGCCTGTGCCGAAATAGGTACAGATCTACCTGCTACTCTCGAGCTCCCCCGGCATCTTCCCCCAACTGATGTATCCATACATGGATCGGATCGTCATAGCTAGATGCCCTACTAACGTAGCTTGTGTCTCTTGTGCTATGAACGCAGACAACTGCTGGAGACTATCTTTGGTCATACAGATTCCACTATGATCCTACCTAACCCATAGCTCAAGGCACAATGACCATCGGGTCCAACGGAACACCCCAGCAGTACGATCATGACATCACTATTCTTTTCTTGAGTGATGAGGAAGCGCGCAATGGGGAAACTGGTGAAAGGATGGTCACAGAAACCCAGAAGCTTGCTTACTGCCATTACCCGATAGTAAAAGCATATTTATCTGCTTATTGTGAAGCAATCGGCCGTTGGGTTATGGTTTATGAGAGGTTAGACAGATTCTTTTCCGGCAACGACGGCACGCTCCCACCCTTCTTCGCCGACCTGGAAAAGTTAGAATTGATGACCTTTTGGAGAGCAACAATCAGGTGAGTGTGAGTAGCAAGAAACGACATTATCTTCTCGATCTGTAGACTTCTTGATCGTGTATCACATGGAGAAAATACTCAAAAGATTCTCTAATTTTGCAGCTCATTCATTGCTGCTGTTTCTTTGTCCAAATCAAGAGGTGTCATCCATGGTGGCATTTTCTGTAGGACTAGCTACGTCATTTCCTCAGGAACGGTCAAAATCATTAATGTAGGGAGGGCCCAACACTCAAGGTATTATGTTGAAGATTTGTACCACCTGAGGTCCTTCATTTGGAGCAACCCAATTTTTGGTGTCACGAATAGTGCTGATTGGGCTGGATTTGACAATCTTCTTGGTTCAGAAAGATGCAACAAAAGTAAATTCCTTGACTTCAACTTGAATTCCACTTTCACACTACGGTACATCATTTCCAAAATTTCTTGTCTTGTGTCGAGTTTGAGGTGTAGATGTACATATGGATACTGTGCTCACCAATAGTTATAAAATATGTCTAGGTATATAAGTATACTTTAGGAAGCATATACATACCGTTTTGCATATGTGATCTGACATAGCAATTTTGGCCAAGCCACTAGTACTGGTCAATGTATTTGCAGGCCGACATGAGGTAGGCCATGACCAAAGGCATAAAACTCGATCGGTTAGCGGTCGTTCATTACCAAATTGTTCATTACCAAATTGTTACAAACTCTCCTATCATCGCGCTGAGCCTCTGACTATTAAGATGGGTGATTGTGACCAGTCCTGTTCTTCTTATCAAATTGTTTCTTTCGATGCAGTGTTAGATTTTTCAACCTGGTAAAAGAAAGGATAGTAGATTTTTGAAAAAAAAGAGGAGAGAAGCTGGAAGAAAGCTGACAACTTTTTCTACTCTGAGGCACTTGCACCCCCACAACGTAGGACCCGCTTCGGTAGAGAAGAGAAGCAGCACATCCCCATACGGCCCCCCATTCCAACCTTGGCCAGTCATTGCCCTCCCCCACCTACACCTCCCTGTCCAGCAGTCCCCACTCCTCATCTTCCCCACCAACCAAGTACGAAACCCTCGCCACCGCACAGCCGGACCGTAGAGTGACTGTTGGTGCTAGCCATCCCGCACAGCTCTCCACGCTCCACCCCATCATCCCCTCGCACGCGCGCCCCATTGCTCCATTGACGATGAAAGCAAGAAACCCTCAGACGAGATCGACCACCAGTGCCTCGAAAAGATGACCGAGTTTGTGGAGGATCTACCTCGAGAGGTTGTGCAGCTCCGAGCTGCTCATGCTGCGAGTTATGAGACCATGTCTCAACACTAGTCTCACTTCGTCGGGCTTGCGTCGAAATAGGTACAAATCTACCTGCTACTCTCGTGTTCCCCCGGCATCTTCCCCCAACTGATCTATCCATACATGGATCGAATCGTAATAGCTAGATGCACTACTAACGTAGCTTATTTCTCTTGCGCTACGAACGCAGACAACTACTGGAGGCTATTTTAGGTCATACAGATTCCACAATGATCCTACCTAGCCCATAGCTCAAGGCACAATGACCATTGAGTCCAACAGAATAACCCAGCAGCACGAGAACGACATCACTATTCTCTTCTTGAGTGACGAGGAAGCGTGCAATGGGGAAACTGGTGAAAGGATGGTCATAGAAACCAAGAAGCTTGCTTACTGCCCTAACTCGGTAGTAGAAGCATATTTCTCTGCTTACTGTGAAGCAATCGGCCGTTGGGTTATGGTTTATGAGAGGTTAGATAGATTCTTCTCAAGCAACGACGGCACGCTCCCACCCTTCTTCACCGACCTGGAAAAGTTAGACTTGATGACCTTTTGGAGAGCAACAATCAGGTGAGTGTGAGTAGCAAGAAATGACATGATCTTCTCGATCTGTAGACTTCTTGATGGTGTATCACTTGGAGAAAACTATTCAAAAGCTTCTCTAAATTTCCAAATTATTCATTGCTGTTGTTTTCTTTGTCGAAATCAAGAGGTGTCGTCCAAGGAGGTCTTTTCCGCAGGACTAGCTACATCATTTCCTCAGGAACGGTCAAAATCATCAATGTAGGAAGGGTCCATCGCTCAAGGGATTATGTTGAAGATTTGTACCACCTGAGGTCCTTCATTTGGAGTAATCCATTTTTCGGTGTCACGAATAGTGCTGATTGGGCTGGATTTGACAATTTTCTTGGTTTCAGGAAGATGCAACAAAATTAATTTCCTTGACTTCAACTTGAATTCCACTTTCACACTATTGTACATCATGTCTAAAATTTCTTGTCTTGTGTCTAGTTTGAGGTGTAGATGTACATATGGATACAATGCTCACCAGTAGTTCTAAAATATGTCTAGGTATATAAGTATACTTTAGGAAGCATATACATACCGTTTTGCATATGTGATTTGACATAGCAATTTTGGCCAAGCCACTTGTACTGGTCAATGTATCTGCAGGCCGACATGAGGCAGGCCATTACCAAAGGCATAAAACTCGATCTGTTAGCGGTCGTTCATTACCAAATTGCTACAAACTCTCCTATCGTAGCGCTGAGCCTCTGACTATTAAGACGGGTGATTGTGAACAGTCTTGTTCTTCTTATCAAATTGTTTCTTTCGATACAGTGTTAGATTTTTCAACCTAGTAAAAGAAAGGATAGTAGATTTTTCAAAAAAAAGAGGAGAGAAGGTGGAAGAAAGCTGATAACTTTTTCTGCTTGGAGGCACTTGCACGCCCACAACGTAGGACCCGCTTCGGTAGAGAAGAGAAGCAGCACATCCTCAAATGGCCCCCCATTCCGACCTCGGCCAGACATTGCTCTTCCCCACCTACACCTCCCTATCCAGCACTCCCCGCTCCTCATCTTCCCCACCAACCAAGTACGAAACCCTCGTCACCGCACAGCCGGACCGTAGAGTGACTGTTGGTGCTAGCTATCCCGCATAGCTCTCCACGCTCCACCCCATCATCCCCTCGCACGCGTGCCCTCAGACGAGATCGGCCACCAGTGCCTCAAAAAGATGACCGAGTTTGTGGAGGATCTAGCTCGAGAGGTTGTGCAGCTCTGAGCTGCTCATGCTGCGAGTTATGAGACCATGTCTCAACAGGAGTCTCACTTCGTCGGGCCTATGCCGAAATAGGTATAGATCTACGACCTACTCTCGAGCTCCCCCAGCATCTTCCCCCAACTGATGTATCCATACATGGATCGGATCGTCATAGCTAAATGCACTGCTAACGTAGCTTGTTTCTCTTGTGCTATGAATGCAGACAACTGCTGGAGGCTATGTTAGGTCATATAGATTCCACTATGATCCTACCCAGCCTATAGCTCAAGGCACAATGACCATCGAGTCCAAAGGAACACCCCAGCAGCACCAGCACGACATCACTATTCTCTTCTTGAGTGACAAGGAAGCGTGCAATGGGGAAACTGGTGAAAGGATGGTCACAGAAACCCAGAAGCTTGCTTACTGCCCTGACGCGGTAGTAGAAGCATATTTCTCTGCTTATTGTGAAGCAATCGGCCGTTGGGTTATGGTTTATGAGAGGTTTGACAGATTCTTCTCCAGCAACGACGACACGCTCCAACCCTTCTTCGCTGACCTGGAAAAGTTAGAATTGATGATCTTTTGGAGAGCAACAATCAGGTGAGTGTGAGTAGCAAGAAACGACATTATCTGCTCGATCTATAGATTTCTTGATGGTGTATCACTTGGAGAAAACTACTCAAAAGCTTGTCTAATTTTGCAAATCATTCATTGCTGCTGTTTCTTTGTCCAAATCAAGAGGTGTCGTCCATGGTGGCCTTTTCCGCAGGACTAGCTACATCATTTCCTTGGGAACGGTCAAAATCATCAATGTAGGAAGGGCGCATTGCTCAAGTGATTATGTTGATGATTTGTACCACCCGAGGTCCTTCATTTGGAGTAATCCATTTTTCGGTGTCAGGGATAGTGCTGATTGGGCTGGATTTGACCATCTTCTTGGTTCCAGGAAGATGCAACAAAAGTAAATTCCTTGACTTCAACTTGAATTCCACTTTCACACTACTGTACATAATTTCCCAAATGTCTTGTCTTGTGTATAGTTTGAGGTGTAGATGTACATATGGCTGCTGTGATCCCCGGTAGTTCTAAAATATGTCTAGGTATATATGTATACTTTAGGAAGCATATACTTAACGTTTTGCATATGTGATCTGGCATAGCAATATTGGACAAAGCACTAATACTAGTCACTGTATCTGCAGTCCCACATGAGGCAGGCCATGACCAAAGGTATAAAACTCGATAGGTTAGTGGTCGTTCATTCCTGAATTGTTACAAACTCTCCTTTCGTAGCGCTGAGCCTCTGACTATTAAGACGGGTGATTGTGACCAGTTCTGTTCGTCTTATCAAATTGTTTATTTCGATCCAGTTTTAGGTTTTTTTCATCCGGGTAGAAAACAGGATACTAGATTTTTCAAAAGAAAAAGAAGACAGAAGCTGAAATAATGCTGATAACTTTTTTTGCTTGGAGGGACTTGCACGCTAGCTGTGTTGGACCCACTTCAGTGGAGAAGAGAAGCAGCACAGCGCCATACGACCCCCAATTCCGGCCTCAGCCAGCCATTCCCCTTCCCCACCTGCCCCTCCCCGTCCAGTAGTCCCCGCTCCTAATCCTCCCCACCAACCAAGCAGGAAACCCTCGCCACCGCACAACCGGACCGTGAAGTAAATGCTGGTGCTAGCCATCCCGCACAGCTGTCCGCGCTCCACCCCATAATCCCCTCGCGCTCGCCCCATTGCTCCATCGACGCCGGTAGCAAGAAACCCTGAGGCGAGATCGTCCACCAGCACCTCGAAAAGATGACCGAGTTTGTGGAATAGCTTGCTCAAGGGGTTGTGCAGCTCCGAGCCGCACATGCTGCGAGTTATGAGACCATGTCTCAACAGCACTATCGCTTCAGCGAGCCTGCATTGAAATAGGTACAGACCTACTTCCTACTCTCGAGCTCCCCCACCATCTTCCCCCAACCGATGTATCCATACATGAATCGGATCATTGTAGCTAGATGCACTTGCGAATGTA
The DNA here is from genome assembly GCF_000263155.2 of Setaria italica. Taxonomy (NCBI): domain Eukaryota; kingdom Viridiplantae; phylum Streptophyta; class Magnoliopsida; order Poales; family Poaceae; genus Setaria; species Setaria italica. Next base: position 12,677,346 of record NC_028453.1, read on the forward strand.
GCTTGTTTCTCTTGTGCTATGAACACAGACAATGGCTGGAGGCTATGTTAGGTCATACACATTCCACTATGATCCTACCCAGCCCATAGCTCGAGGCACAATGACCAACGAGTCCAACGGAATACCCGAACAACACTAGCACTACATCACTATTCTCTTCTTGAGTCACGAGGAAGCGTGCAATGGGGAAACTGGTGAAGAGATGGTCAAGGAAACTTAGAAGCTTGCTTACTGCCCTGACTCAATTGTAGAAGCATATTTCTCTGCTTACTATGAAGCAATCGACCGTTGGGTTGTGGCTGATGATAGGTTTGACATATTCTTCTCCGGGAATGACAGCACGCTCCCACCCTTCTTCGCCGACCAGGAAAAGTCAGAATTGACGGCCTTTTGGAGAGGAAAAATCAGATGAGTGTGAGTAGCAAGAAACGACATTATCTTCTAGATCTGTAGACTTCTTGATGGTGTATCACTTGGATAAAACTACTCAAAAGCTTCTCTAATTTTGCAGATCATTCATTGCTGTTGTTTCTTTGTCCAAATCAAGAGGTGTCGTCCATAGTGGCATTTTCCGCAGGACTAGCTACGCCATTTCCTTGGGAACGGTCAAAATCATCAATGTAGGGAGGGCCTAGCGCTCAAGGGATTATGTTGATGATTTGTACCACCTGAGGTCCTTCATTTGGAGCAACCTATTTTTTGGTGTCACGGATAGTGCTGATTGGGCTGGATTTGACTATCTTATTGGTTCCAGGAAGATGCAGCAAAAGTAAGTTCCTCACCACTGCACAGCCAGACCACGGAGTGGCTGTTGGTGCTAGCCATCCCGCACAGCTCTCTGCGCTCCACCCCATCATCCTCTTGCGCCCCACCGCTCCATCGACGCCAGAAGCAAGAAACCCTCAGGAGAGATCGGCCACCAGTGCCTCGAAAAGATGACCGAGTTCGCGGAGTACCTGGCTCGAGGGGTTGTGCAGCTGCGAGCTGCTCATGATGCGAGTTATGATGCCATGTCTCAACAGCACTCTCACGTCGGCGGGCCTGCGCTGAAATAGGTACAGATCTACTTGCTACTCTCGAGCTCCCCCATCATCATCCCCCTACTGATGTATCCATACATGGATCAGATCGTCATAGCTAGATGCACTGCTAACGTAGCTTGTTTCTCTTGTGCTATGAACACAGACAACTGCTGGAGGCTATGTTAGGTCATACAGATTCCACTATGATCTTACCCAGCCCATAACTTAAGGCACAATGATCATCGAGTCCAACGGAACACCCCAGTTGCATGAGCACCACATCACTATTCTCTTCTTGAGTGACGACGAAGCGTGCAATGGGGAAACTGGTGAAAGGATGGTCACGGAAACCCGGAAGCTTGCTTACTGCCCTAACTCGGTTGTAGAAGCATATTTCTGTTCTTTCTGTGAAGCAATCGGCCGTTGGGTTGTGGTTTATGAGACGTTTGACAGATTCTTCTCCGGCAACGACGGCATGCTCTCACCCTTCTTCGTCAACCAGGAAAAGTTAGAATTGATGGCCTTTTGGATGGCAAAAATCAGGTGAGTGTGAGTAGCAAGAAACAACATTATCTTCTCGATCTGTAGACTTCTTGATGGTGTATCACTTGGAGAAAACTGCTCAAAAGCTTCTCTAATTTTGCAGATCATTCAGTGTTGCTGTTTCTTTGTCCAAATCAAGAGGTGCCGTCCATGGTGGCCTTTTCCGCAGGACTAGGTACATCATTTCCTTGGGAACGGTAAAAATCATCAATGTAGAAAGGGCCCAGCGCTCAAGGGATTATGTTGATGATTTGTACCACCCGAGGTCCTTCATTTGGAGCAACCCATTTTCTAGTATCACAGACAGTGCTGATTAGGCTGGATTTGACTATCTTCTTTGTTCCAGGAAGATGCAGCAAAAGTAAATTTCTTGACTTCAACTTAAATTCCACTTTCACACTATTGTACATCATTTCCTAAATTTCTTGTCTTGTGTCTAGTTTGAGGTGTAGATGTACATATGGTTGCTTTGCTCCCCAGTAGTTCTAAAATATGTCTAGGTATATATGTATACTTTAGGAAGCATATACATACCATTTTACATATGTGATCTGGTATAGCAATATTGCCCCAGCCACTAGTACTAGTCACTGTATCTGCAGTCCCACATGAAGCAGGCCATGACCAAAGGCATAAAACTCGATTGGTTAGTGGTCGTTCATTATCGAATTATTACAAACTCTCCTTTCGTAGTGCTGAGCCTCTGACTATTAAGTCGGGTGATTGTGACCAGTCATGTTCTTCTTATCAAATTGTTTATTTCGATCCAGTTTGAAAAGGGCTGCGGCATTGTCCATCGTACACTTTCTTATCTCAATTTATGGCTCTGTTTGGATTGTACATTGATGCTGCTCTAGAGAGAAACCTTATCTATGTACAAGCTGGAAATTAGCAGAGCCAGATTCATTTCTTCATTTGTTATAAAAAATAAATGTTGAAATCCATTTGAGATGGATTGCATTATGCTTAATGGAAATATAGATTGTTTTTAAGTAAATCTGGAGTCCAGCCTAATAGCTTTTCTTTTCATCCAGAGACTGGGAAACAGTTCTATTGAATCATCCAATTTTATTGGAGCCAGATGATTTGCTTGTTAGTATTGAAGAACTTGAAACTTTTATGTGGGGCAAGGATTGGTTGCAAACTAGATTTGCAAATGTACTTTATGTGAAAATGCCTAGGTACCGAGAAAACTTCAATATTTTATTGACCGAACCGTGTCCTCGTTAGAGTCTTGGCAAAGAGTAAACCCCTCTCTATCATCTATTTGGCCATCATTCAGTTCTCAAGGAACATGCATCTCCACGCATATGATCACAGCAATGAGGTATACACTTTGCAGTTTATATGACAGCTACAATGGCTTGTTCTTTACTTCCTTCATCCAAAAAGATGGCTTGTTCTAATGCCCTACATTATGTGCTTTCAGATTTGGGACTCTTCACGAATGGTTCAGGAAATAAATAAACTGTTTCCTGGCTTTATGAGTATGGTCTACTCAGTAAGACATGCGACGAACACTGACTGGAACGACTTGCTCGATCATCATCCAGAAACAAAGAAGTTTGTTCGTTCTTTCTATCGTTAGCATGTGTAAGCCCTGATTTGCTTTAAATATAATGGCTGTGCTTTCTTGAAGAATGGGCTGCTCAGAAGTTTGTCTGAATATCTATTCCTGAAATTAATAGGGCGGCCACCGAGAAGTGCGGATGACAAGAAAGATGGCTCTTTTATGATTATATTGTTTGCAGGGGCAGTCAACTTAAGTTTATGTCTGTATTCTTCAATTTGTCTGATGCACTTACCGTAGCAGTTGTATCAGAATTCAGAACCTATCATTTGTGTAGGTCATTTAGATGTCGTTTGCAATCGCAGTGAACTTAAGTTTCTTCGATGTGGTCTAATCTACTTATTACCATAGCTGTTATATGATTATATCAGAACCTGTTGTTTGTGTTAGACATTTATATAACGTTTTCAGTTGTATGCAATGAACTTAAAGTTTGTTCAATGTGGTCTGATCTACTTATCGTAGCTGTTGTATGAGAACCTGTCATTTGTGTTAGCCATTTAGATGACGTTTGCAATTGTATGCAGTGTCTAAGTTTCTTCAATGTTCACTACCGGAAACAGTAACTTTGCCGAGTGCCCCAGGCACTCGGCGAAGGGCCAAATACACTCGGCAAAGGGTTTGCCGAGTGTAACACTCGGCGACCTTGAGTCGGCAAAGTTCCCTCCGGCAAACAGTGTGTTTGCCGAGTGTCGACCATTGGGCACTCGGCAAAGGCTTTGCCGAGTGCCACAATACACTCGGCAAAATATAACACTCGGCAAAAAGGCGGTAACGGTCAGCGACGGTAACGGCTACTTTGCCGAGTGTCAGACGGCGGACACTCGGCGAACCTATAAATTTTGCCGAGTGTATTTATACATTGCACTCGGCGAACCTATCTACTTTGCCGAGTGTATTTAAGATGACACTCGGCAAACAGGAACTCTTTGCCGAGTGTATTTTATGCGGCACTCGGCAAAGAGGCCCCGCCCGCCAGATTTCTTTCAGCCATTTGCCGAGTGTTTCCTAGCGGCACTCGGCAAAGTTTCATATTTTGCCGAGTGCCTTCCTCTTGGCACTCGGCAAACGGGCTTCTTGCAAAAATTTTATGACGCCTTTGCCGAGTGTTTTGGTAATGCACTCGGTAAAGACGTCGATGCAACAGAAAATGGCCTATTTGCCGAGTGTTAACACTCGGCAAAGTGCCCGAGTTCCTCCTACAATACAAAAATGTTACGTATAAAAGACCCCTCTCAACAAAACAACCAGAGAAGCACATGCATATAAATTACACCACAGGCATATAAATTGCACCACAAGCATCACAAGCACACAAATAACATTCACAAGTTCTCGTCGAAACAGGTAATTCACAAGTTTTACCACAGCTAACACCTCTAGTTCACAAGTCACTGAGGAGGATGCGGAGGATGAGGTGGATGAGGAGGCTGAGGAGTATGTGCAGGTGGCCACTGCCCCCAAGAAGATTCTGCATTGGACGCCGTCGATTGATTCTGCACAAAGTTATAGAGATTGCATTAGTCACTTTTCTAGTGTAAGTCTGTAGTGCCTGTAGTTTCTAGTTTAACTCTAGATTGATTGTAAGCTTGAGAGTGACTCACAGGAGTAGCTGCAGGAGGTGGTGGAGGTGGCGGGAATAGGTTCGGTGGCATAGGTGGTGGAGTCTGACCTAAACTGTGAAAGACACTCTGCATGTATTGGAACATCTGCTCCGTCCTCTGCCTTTCTACCTGCCGATCCGCCTCGATCCTCACCTCTAGTTCCTCCCGGCGCTTCCGTTCTACCTCCACCTGGGCCTACAATATTTCATCCCAATGTCTTATTGCCAATGCCAAGATATGTACAAAATGAATGTCTTATTACCGGACAGGGGGTGCCGGGGCCGGGGCCGCCGGGGCGGGGCCGGCCGGTGGGGCGGGCCGCGGGGAAGGGGGCGCCGAGGCCGCCGGGGCTGGGGTGGGGGCGGCCGCCGGGCCGGGACACCGGGCAGGGGGCGTCGGGGCGCCGGGGTCGGGGGCGGGGTCGCCGGGCCGGGGCGTCGGGGCGCCGGTGCGCCGGGGTCGGGGGCGGGGTCGCCGGGCCGGGGCGTCGGGGCGCCGGTGCGCCGGGGCGGGACGTCGGGGCCGGAGCGGGTGTCGGCGCACCGGGGCACGGGCGGCGGCGGTGGGCCGCCGGGGCGGCGGGGCGCCGGGGCCGGGGGCGGCGGGCACCGGGGCGAGCGCAGCGGCCGGCGGTGGCGGACAGCGGGTGGCGGCGGCGGGTTCCACAGGAGCGCGGCGGGGCGACTCGATTTTGGGATAGAGGCCAGGCCGCGCGCGGCGGTTCGGCAACATAAGTCCGGTTCTTTGCCGAGTGCCCGCGATCTGGCACTCGGCAAAGTAAAGAAATTCGACCCGCCAGGTACATTGCCGAGTGCCTGCGATCTGGCACTCGGCAAACCTTCTTCCTTTGCCGAGTGCCAGATCCAAGGCACTCGGCAATGACACGTTTTTCTTTTTTAAAGCAGGAGGAGAATACTGCCAGTGGTCCCGTGTACCCTTTTTGCCGAGTGCCTGGGGAAAACACTCGGCAAAAAGAACCTTTACCGAGTGTTTTTTTATACACTCGGTAAAATACAGTAATATTTCATGTGCCTTCTTGAACAACATGTTTTACAGATCTTTTCCTAATATACTTGGGCAAAATCGTGTCAACATCACTCAACAATGTTTAAATTATTTTTCTACTGATAATGTTCTATTATTTCATGCAGTTATAGCGAAAATTGCATTTATATCTACTAAAAATCTATAATTGCATTTAATCAATAAAAAATAGTAAACGCATCCAAAAAATTTCCAAAGTTTGACACGAACCAATCTGTGTTGCATGTTGCCTATACAAAAAGATTTGAAGCCAAACGTTAACTCAAGTGTCACTTGGACTCCAAATCTTATTGTGTCCTCTCTAACTTCTATGAATCCTTCTAGGAGATGCGTCAGCTTCTAAGCATCATATGTCAGAAATTGGGCAAAACCTTCTCAATTTTTTACCATAGCCTCCACACATAATATCATGACATCTTGACAAATCTTGTGATTTTCAGATTTCGTTTGCTTTTTTTAGAATTTAACCACCATTCAACCACACGTTCGTGGTCGTGTTTTTTAAAAACAATGTTGAAAATTTGTTTTCATTTCCTGGTTGAGAACTCAATCCGGACTCCATAATATAGATATAATTTTTCCACTGATTATAAACCATCATTTCATGTACATGCAGTTAAAATCTGACATGAATAAAAAAAATTCTTATTAATGCAATCATTTCATTAAAAATAGCAAACAGACCACAAAATATACCAACTTTTATTATGGATTACAAAATCTCCTACGTGGGGAGTAGAAAAAGTGTGGAGGGCAGGGGACGAAATTTTTTTTTTGTTCGCCGAGTGCCAAATTTTTACACTCGGCGAAGTAATATGTTTGCCGAGTGTCCAGGGTTAGGCACTCGGCGAACGGACACGTTTGCCGAGTGTCTTGTGTTGGCACTCGGCGACCTTCTCGATTTGCCGAGTGTCGGAGGGCGGCACTCGGCGAAGGGCCTCTTTGCCGCGTGTTGGACTCCAACACTCGGCAAAGAACTAACGGCCGCCCCAGGCCGGTGACGGACGGCGCACGTGCGATGCACGCGCCGTTGATTTACCAAGTGTCGGACTTTTGCCGAGTGTCACTGAGAGGTTTGCCGAGTGTCGAATTTACGGCACTCGGCAAACAACCTCATTGCCGAGTGTGATATGTTTGCCGAGTGTCGCGTTGAATACACTCGGCAAAAAGGTTGTTTGCCGAGTGCTCGAAGGAAAGCACTCGGCAAAAGTTTTACACTCGGCGAAGTTACTGTTTCCGGTAGTGGTTGTCTGATCTACTTACCGTAGCTGTTATATTGGAACCAGTCTTTCATGTTAGCCTTTTGGATGAGAGCAGTGGCAGACTGGCAGTAGTTTTCTAATAGACCCTCATCATGACACAATGGTGCCATGATATAACTACCACAGCTACTTTTGCCTTTAAATTTCTGATCTATTAGTGATCTGCCTTGAAAGATTCTATGTGCAAACTGCATATATATCTGATATAAAGTTATGTGCACCGATTTGCATGCTTCTCTTTATTACTTGATGTTTCACAAATTGAGAGTTTCGGTGCTTATGCTTTTGATATATTTGTCCCAATTCAAGTTAAGTTGTAAGTAGTGGATACGCTTAATTATGTAATCACATGTGTACAACCAGTATAAGATTTGAAGTTTTGTAGCCTATGACTGAGTACAGTTCCTGCAGGATATGTACTAGTGAACGTTCGGATGAAACCTAACTCAACCATATTCTACGATCACGATGTAGCAGTGCTGATTCCTCCTTTCTTTCTAACTTTTCATTTTAGGCATTCGTAACATGGTCTTGAATACATGTAATCTTGCGAGTATTTTTACAATGCAGAGAATGACAATAAGGAACTAGCACAGTTGGTTTCATTGGTGTGCTTCTGACATTCTTCTCATTTGGCTTACGGCTTACCCTGGCCTTGGTTGTGTTTTCTCTTCTCCATATTGCTTGGTTCTGTCAGGACCAGTCCCAGCTGGGAGTTTCTCTCCCCGATCTAGTGCTTTTAATTTGCCATGCTATCTTATCAGCGGCAGAGAAGCACAACTTTCAGCCATCGTCTGTAACAACTATGTAAGCCGGCTACTCTCGGCATTTTCACAGCTACCATATCTTCACTCCTGTGCCTGACTCCTTTGAGAACAATATAGGGTCACAGTAGCTACATGGTTTCCACATGCACAAAGTTCTGTCTTGGCTTCTCGGAGCAACCTCCTGGAGCTTGATCCTTCAGAGCGCTGACCCAGAACAGACGAGCCTGTTTCCAGAGTTGGATGCCGGTCATGCCCCTGTGCTGCTATCACCTCAACGCTGCCGAAACATGCTTCAGCCTTCATGAGCGAGCCATGGAAGGCGCCATTGTTTTGCTTCTATAGGCCCTTTCTCGGTCGATCTCGCTGCCTTGTTGGAGATTTCAGTGGTTAGAGAGCTCACTTCGTTAGTGCATACATCCCACCAGGTCCACAGCGAGATGATTGTTATCTGTAAAAGTAAGGCTCCTTCCATGAAGAATACGTAGTGCATCAGTAGCTGCTATGCTCAGGTCGATCAACTGGAGACCTAACTGTCAAGCTCTACCCTTCTTTAACTACCCTTTGAATGTTCATGTGCTGTACAAATTAAAGACTGCTATGAGCGAACCACCAAGCAAGTTGTTTGATCCATCCTTTCTTATGATGTGACACCCTTAGAACTTCCAATTACCTAGGGAGTTATTTCATTTATCAAATCAAAGCACCCTAGATGACGTATTATATTGCTAACCAGAGGCATAACCCTTCTTTCCCCTCATAAAGGCAGTAGTCAGTTACAGGACTGGAAACTAAACACTGACAATCATAGCCACGTATCACAACACTACAGCAGATCAAATCACATACTGATCTCTTTGAATCTGCATCATTTATGATCATTACAGCTTGACATCAACAAAACACAACCGCAACAATTACCACATCTTAGTCGCACGCACCCACTCCAGCTGTCTAGCAGTGATTGACAACAAAAGCACAACAAAAAGACCTTACTCCTCAAATTTGTTATCCAAACCTCAGCTTCCGCATGCTAGTACTTACCGGGACATCCTTGATCTTTGATCCAGTAGACTCGGGCTCCTTCAACTTGTGTGATTTGCGATCATCCTCTACAGAAACTGCAAAGAAAACCATGATTCAATACTTCATGTATAGTTATAGTTTTCCACACAACATAGAATTGTCAAAAAAAAATGATATTCATTATTTGAACTGCTTAGATAAGCCAAAAAGTGAACTACTGAGGTACTGACTCTCAATTAGCATCTCACTATCAACAAAGCCTGAAACACAATTCCAGATCTTCTTCACAACCACTCACTCAAAAAACACACGATGCATACTCATTTTCACATCAAAAAGGCAAGAACGATCTGCTCTATTTTTTAAGTCACAACTCATATTTTACTTTCATCCAAATCGGAACACTTTATCCATGCAGCAAGAAGAAACAAATTTAAATTTATCAAATTAGACACAGTTTGACCAATTGCTCATTGGCACATCAGCCAAATGTTAGCTACAATGTCCCTCAGAATTGTCCAAGAACAGTGATACATGTCAATAGTATCAACATCCCAGGTTGGAAACTGAATATAGGAATACTGGCCAAAGTAGGCAATAATTATAATGCATTCATCCCTCCAAAAGGCAACTAATAAAAAACTGCAGATAAGTAGTGACTCAGAATACTCAGTTGTTACTCTACTTGATGTCATATGCTGAAATCTCCCTTAGATAACCTATCAATTTCCACTTTACAAAGCAGCACTTTACAAAGTTAC
>NC_028453.1:12696941-12715579 GCF_000263155.2 Setaria italica
TGTCACCTTTAATTTTCCAATGGAACCTCATTTCAATTTGAAAACTATTAGGTACCTGACTGACAATATGCTGAGTGGAGATTTGCCTGCTTGGATGTTGAAAAACACTGTTCCTTCTGAGTGTCAACAAGTAAATGTTGCTGTCAAAAAAAAAACTGAAATTGCTATGGATTTGCTTGCTGTCCAGGAAAAAGACAATTGGTGGGAACTATGTTCCATTAGTTTTCTCCTTCCTGAAGAGGCAAAGAATTCAACTCTTTTAACAGGGACAAATGGATACAGAGCTGAATGAGACTGGTAAACAACAAGCTATCATGGTAGTTATACTTTGTGTGGTTATTTCTTGGGATCATGTTTTTATGTGGTTCTGATTTTACTATTAAAAAACCATAAGCTTGCCCGTCGGATGTCGAAAGAAGCCAAGCCAGCTGCTGTGTACTCCTCTGATTTGAAGCGCGCTGCCGAGAATACACAAACTATCGCAACAGCTTGCCATGTATCCAATGTATGAATCCTCTGGAACAACTTCAATTACTGCTTGCCATGTCTCCATAATGAGTGCTAATTTTTCGAATTGCTGTTTTAAATAAATTAACTACTGTTTGTTTGAGCTGGTGTTTAATAAGTCACTGATTTTTAATAGATTTTGTCTATAGGAAAAAGAAATTTCGTAGTTAGACATTAGCAAATGCTAACAACATGTGCAAATCCTAAAACATAGACAGATTAGTTTGTTATAGCACCTGTCTCAATAGTGCTAGGCTCGTCACATGACACTTGAGATAGTTTACTAACTAAACTTCTGTTTTTGTTCACAGTTCAAGCCAAGCATGGACAAGGAGAATAACCCAATGTCTGGAATCAGATGAAACACGATGGTTTTCAGCCCAACTCAGTTACCTACATTGCTGTTCTTACTGCACGCAGCCACTCATGCCTGCTTAATGAAGGTCGAATGCATTTCAATGAGATGAGATCGTTGCACAGGATACAGCCTCAGTTTGAGCAATATGGCTGCATGATAGATTTGCTTGCTCGAAGTGGGCTCTTGGATGAAGCTATGAATCTTGTTCAGACGATGCCAATGCAACCAAATGCTGTCATATGGGGCTCCATCTTGAGTGCTTGCAGAGTTCACAAAAAAATTGACCTAGCTCGACATGCTGCAGAGAATCTTCTGAAGTTAGAGCCTGACGAGGATGCTATCTATGTTCAGTTGTATAACATATACATAGACTCTAGACAAGAAGCTAAGAATACACTAAAAGCGCAAGTGCTTCATGTCACAATTTGGCGTTCAGTTTCGAATTTATAAATGCCTAAGGTACTATTTCTTCCCATGTCATAAAGCAGCTTATAAATCTTCTGATAACAGATATCACCAAGCTCTCTTATGTATTTTACCAGGGATAGGAAGTCAGTCGTGTATCTGCTGAATGCTGGTTGCCGCATTGGAACTGTACCTCTCTTCACACGGGAACAATTGGAGCGCATTTATGAGGTATTTTTGTGGAGAAAAGAGGAAAACGAAGGTAGAGGAAGAAGAATGAGCCCCCCTGGTTTCTAGGGTTGGCGACTTGGCTCTGACCCGAACACACTCCATTTGCGCCTGGTTCCAGTGGATTTCAAAGTGATGAAACTGAATGTCTAAATCTATGTGATTATTCAGTGTGACGCTGACATTATTTCCAGCACAGCAGTTATGCAACTTGTGTGACTTGCCCATTTGGTTTTGAGAGCTGTTACTCGTGTGGCATGCCTTCGCATGAACATGCTTGCTGTGATCCGTAGTAGCATAATTTAAATCAGTCAGGAAATGTGTCATTCCCAATTTCGAAAATAGTTGCTTATGATCTTACCATTCCCGTCACATTGGTAGAAATGCAATTTTTCTGATTGTGATAGCTAATGTACTTCTTAAATTTTTACCGTGTGCAAAATTCCAGGAAAGAGAAGAAGAAAAGTGGATATAGCATTATGAAATATGAATCGGGAATAAGAAGATAATTAATTTAGAGAGGGTAAAGACCCGTAGCAACGCACGGGCATTTCTACTAGTTTATATAAAAATAACAAATTTTATGTGGATACGCAATAGAGGACTTGTCATCTAAGTACATTCTTACCTTGAATTTATTGTTTTTAAATAAATTAAATTGGAACGAATCTGAACCACAACTTTTACGATAAAAGACGATATGAAAACGTGAAATATGGACTTGCAAGTCCTAAATATTTTTGTAACCGTGTTTGACAAATTATCAGTATTTTTTGTCATCGTATGTTTAAAAAAAACAGGGAGCATGTATTGGTGCTCAAAATTGGCACCAAGCCGATCTAGCGAGCCCGACCGGTCAGATCGGTTGGTTGAAGCAATCTAATGCTTCTAATTCCTGTAGCAGGTCTGGCAATAAGAACCTATCGGTTTACCCCTAATTCAAGTAAAATTGAGGAGTCCTTGTAGATCACGACCTGTAAAAGGAGACCTCCCCCACCCTATCTTAACAAAAATTCTAAAGGGAGGATCGTTTCCGTGGTAGGTTGACTTTTGATCCGTCATATGTTGACACCCACGGTCCGAACTCATGGTTGGGTCCTACCTGCGTACGTTACGCAAGTGCCAAACCCTTGGTCGCGTCCCACATGCACATGTGTCTCCTTGCCCATCACTTCAATATAGGCTGTTGTGCATGACGAACCTCTCGCCGGATAGAAAAAAATTGTTTCGCATACAAAAAGGAAAAAGAGAACACCGCTACCCGCAGCCTAGGTCTACCGTTGCTAATCCATGATTTTGCGTATTTTTCCGTCTTTTCCGGTCTTTTCCGTTCATGCACTAGGACCAAATATATATAGGTACACGAAGGAAAAAATATACACAAAACCCCCTAATATAAAAGGAAAAATACTAACACACCTAATATTTGTATCCTTATATATCCGTCCAAGACTATGGGTAAGGTTGCAGTAGAGGGTTTGAAAAAGGGTGCTTCATAACCAATTAGTTTTTCATACCATTCAAACCCAATCATATCACGGTAGATTGAGCACGTGTGAGCGGATCATGTGATGGTACATTGAGAAGGGTGAGCGGTTGCTTCCAGGGTTGCCCTGGCCTACGGAGGCATCGATGACGTCGCCGGTGACTTTGTTGACGAGGACAAAAGCGGGATAGCCTTCCAGGTCCCTGATCCGGTTGCCGGGCCTCTTGTCCTGGATCCAGTGCTGGTACTCGTTGTTGGCGTCGGCGGGTGCTAGGCAGACGGCGCCGTCGCGCACGGTGAGGCTGAAGCCTTCGCGGCCCTGCAATAGATGCGGCATGTGGGCTCCGTGTAAAGCCCGCCGCAGGTCTTGTTGGCCTCGTCGCTCCGGGAGAGGATCTTCCAGCTCCGGGTGTCACCATTGGCCCCCTCCGTGAGCGTGATGGCCGTGCCATCCCGTACGCCACCACCGTCCTCGTTGCAGGGCAAGGCGGCGTCGAGAGTCAGGTCGACGTCGTGCATCATGCGGATGCAGCCGAATTCCCTGCCCAAGTGACCGCTCTCCGTCCACAGCACCGACTCGTCGAAGTCCTCCGGGTTGCACTTCACCAGCTGCCCCGCGCCGCCGCACCCCCCCCCCCCACCCCCCATTCCAAAACACATTATTCCAATCCGCACATCATCCCAATCTGCACAAGAACTCAGAGGGGGACAGCAGTCGAGGGGAAATTACCGGGTGGTAGGCGCCGAGGGAGTGCTGCACGGCGAAGCCGGTGGCCTTGTTGAGGAGGGAGAAGACGGGCTTGCCCTCCTCATCCTTGATGCGCAGGCTGAAGCGGACGTCCTTGAACCAGTGCTGGTGCTCGTCGGCGGGGTCGGCAGCGGCGAGGACGAGGGCGCTGCTGCGGACGGCGAGGCAGAGCCCCTCGTCGGCCTTGCAGAAGGCCTTGAAGGTGCCCTCAGGGTTCAGCCAGGGGTGCCCGAGCCCGGAGTCGTACATCTTCTCACGGGGGTTTCGGCGACGGGGAGGATGTTCTTGGAAGGAGGAAGCTGAGACGGTGGCGGCGGCCAATTATTGCACGGTAAAAGTATTTGGTACTTGAGCATTCTCCGTCGACGGCGTGAATGCTCTAGACCCGTTGGCTGTTCGCTTCAGCTTATAAGCCGGCTGAAAAGCTGAAACGGCTGATTTGTTGTGAGAGGAAAACACTGTTTGGTGGCTGATAAGCTGGCTGAATAAGCTGAAGCGAACGGGCAGGGCTCGCCCGAAACAAAAACAAATTTGAATATTTGTTTTCCAAAAAGAAATATGAAATTTGGATATTTTGTTTTCCAAAAAGAAATATAAATATTGTAGAAGAACAAAAACAATATATTCAGTGGCTCTTGGTCAAGACTAGAGCCAACGTTTAGAGGCCAAAACTACGAATTCTTTGCTAATTATAGCCGTGAGAAACTACTTAAACTTGCTGAGTCTATGATGCTTACGTTTTCCACTAGTTCTACATTTTGGACCCAACTTGATAATTTCATTGCTGATGTGAGAAATGATCCCTATTTTACAAATTGTGTGGACCTTGCTACTCTTACTGGCTCAAACTGAAAGACACACAATCTTTTGGTCAATCCGAGCCGGCAAAATGCATCTCAATAACTGGGTAGTTCCTCTTCATTTTGCAGTACCAATTATTTATAAGCCTAGGTCTGAGATTTCAATGCAAAACAGAGCACAAATGATTTGACATTCAATCCAATAATCCAATTGATGATCGAACTTAAACTAGAAAGGATGGGGATTAGAGAGAAGAGAAGCACCTCAGATCTCTTTGGAGAGTAGAGCCGTGATCTGTGGATGTTTGCAGGAGTCTGCCCCTGGAATAACAATAATTATTTTTATACTGATACATTTATTTTCTTGTCTGCCAACGTAATATCGAGTAAAACAAATAGACTTTTTTTAGCTGTGATTTAGTAGCCTATGGTATGCACTGGTAGAAAGAGAGATTATTCATCTGTACTAATAAAATATGCTGCCTAGTCTTTGTTAATTAAGAAGCACGTGAGCACTGATGTCGATCTAGTAAAAAGTTGCGCTCTAAGCTTGATAGTACTAATTAGCTTGCGATGCTTTCCACAAGGACCAACGCGATGTCGTCTATCTAATAAATCTGGACAAGCAATGAATAGTAGTGTTAAAAAATATTCTTTACATCTACGATGTTGGATCAAGGTCAACTGATATTTTAAGCTAAGAATCTGGAGAATTCAGCATGAGATGAAGTACTAGGTAAATCTAGATTTGTCAGGACGACAAGGTTAGAGAAAGAGTGCACAAGTTATAGTTTAACAAATCAAGTAGTAGTACAATACGATTGCACTGCTCTTTGCCATACAAGCAAACAGATAGCTCCTTCTAAAACAATCAAATAAGCTTCTTTGCAAATTCTTGGCTAAGAAATAGCCAGCTAAGTTACTGCAGTAATTGATCTATAGTTTACTAGTAGACCACCTACATTCCTGAATGGTCATCTTCAGAGCTCTAGAATGATGGGGGGAGTACATCCGCATCTTCTACAAAATTATGATAAATTTGGATTGTTAAGGTTAGGAGTTCTTTTATAAATGTTTATTAAGAAGAACAAAGGAAGCCTTAGTGAAATTTTGAATACCTACATCTTCCGCCAGCTAATTAAGAAGGAATATGTTTCATTATCCTAGTTACTACTAAATCTATTTCCTTTAATAAAAGGGTATGCATTACGAGATTCAAACCTCGTAGTTTTTATTGTAAGTTTTGTTACATAAAAGTGGTGCAATTATGTTTATATTTGAAAGTGTTACCTTATATTTTTTATTTTCTCCTTGCAGTTGTTACATTACAAGAAAATTATATAGGCCTTGTTTGGGAGGGAGGGGCTAAACTTTAGCCCTGTCACATCGGATGTTCGAATGCTAATTAGGAGGACTAAACATGAGCTAATTACAAAACTAATAGCAGAACCCCTAGGCTAAATCGCGAGACGAATCTATTAAGCCTAATTAATCCATCATTAGCGAATAGTTACTGTAGCACCACATTGTCAAATCATGGACTAATTAGGCTTAATAGATTCGTCTCGCGATTTAGTCTAGGGGTTGTGCAATTAGTTTTGTAATTAGTCTATATTTAATACTCTTAATTAGTGTCAAACATCCAATGTGGCAGGGGCTAAAGTTTAGCCCTGTGTCTTGAACACCCTCCATAGTATAGTATAGTAAGAGTCACTTTGGTCCATGAAGTATCAAATCAGCCATCTCACTCCTTTAGGAAGGCCTATTTGAAACGTAGAATTTTCCAAAATACATGAATAGCAAAAACATATAATCGGAATACACATGCAATTGAAATCATATATGATTCTAAAACATAGGAAAGATCCAAAATATATGTTTGGATGAGGTATGGGAAAAATAAAGGAATCCTAAGACACAAAGGAAGGAAAACATCATGAGGTTGAACCTCATGCTAAATTCATATATAGGAATTAAATCCTCTATAATTCCTCTACTTTTCCTCCATTTCAAAGGGGGCCATAAATTTTGTTGTTAGGTAAAAATGGTCCCAAGTTGACATGGCACACCATGTCAATTCTAGGCATCCTTTCAATTCTTGGCATTATTTCACTAACCCATTGTTTCGCAAAACTACAAATGATGCTAGATGTGAACTATACAATTATAAGATGCTTATCATTGTTTTGGGTTGCTTGAGAAGGAACGGACAAAGATAGTGCCATTATAACAAGTCGTATCGTATTTTCATGAATTTTTGCGAAATAAGAGGTATCAAAATGTGCTTTGTAGGAAGAATTGAATAACATAGATGTTCTGTGCAAAAAATGCACCAAAGATGAATACTAAATCATTCTATGTTTCTCTTCGTACTAGAAACACGTTTGGTAATGGTTAAATTGGTTAATTAATAGCCTGTCGTTTTTTTCTATAGAATGCAAAACAAGGGGTAAAATGCCTACCAAACTCCTTACCGTGCAATAATAGGCCACCGCCACCGCCCACCGCGCCGCTTCAGCTTCCTCCTTCCAAGAACGTCCTCCCCGAAACAACCCCCGACGCCCCGAGCCCCCGAGAGAAGATGTACGACTACGGGCTCGGGCACCCTTGGCTGAACCTTCAAGGTCTTCTGCAAGGCCGACGAGGGGCTCTGCCTCGCCGTCCGCGGCGGCGCCCTCGTCCTCGCCGCAGCCGACCCCGCCGACGAGCACCAGCACTGGTTCAAGGACGTCCGCTTCAGCCTGCGCATCACGGATGAGGAGGGCAAGCCCGTCTTCTCCCTCGTCAACAAGGCAACCGGCCTCGCCGTCCAGCGCTCCCTCGGCCCATTCCACCCGGTAATTACCCTCCCCCCTTGCTCTAGATCCTTCCCCTTTACTCCCTATGTTCGATTCGTCCGTCTCTGTGAATGGTTCGTGGATCTTTGAGTTTTGGAAGAATGCGGACGGAGATGATGTGTCTGGGGGTGTTTAATTTCAGGTGAGGCTGCTGAAATTCGACCCTGAGGACTTCGACGAGTCGGTGCTGTGGACGGAGAGCGGCCACTTGGGCATGGACTTCGGCCGAATCCTCATGATGCACGACGTCGACATGGCCCTCGACGCCGCCTTGCCCCGCGATGAGAACGGCTGCGGCGTGCGAAGCGGCACGGCCATGACGCTCACGGAGGGTGCCGAGCTAGGGCGACACCCGGAGCTGGAAAATCCTCTACTGGAGCGACGAGGCCAACAAGACCTGCGGCGGGCTTTACGCCGAGCTCACCTGTCGCGTCTACTGCAAGGCCGACGAAGGCTTCAGCCTCACCGTGCGCGACGGCGCCGTCTGCCTCGCGCCCACCGACGCCGACGACGAGTACCAGCACTGGATCCAGGACAAGAGGCCCGGGAACCGGATCAAGGACATGGAAGGCTGCCCCGGTTTTGTCCTCGTCAACAGAGTCACCGGGGACGCCATCATGGGCTCCGACGGTGATGGCCACCCACCCAGTGGAGCTCGTGCCATACAATCCTTGCTACCTGGACGCTTCGGTGCTGTGGAGGACGAGCCCCGACATGGGTCACGGCTTCCGGTGCATCCACTTGGTGGACAACACCTCCATGAATCTCGATGCCATCCAGGACAACAAGGACAGCAGCCAGGTGCACGAAGGCAACAGCCTCGGCCTATCGTATTGGCGCGAGGATGACTACCTGCAGTGGAGATTGTCCCCTGGTGTAAGTCTCCTTTACAGCATAGGAAGTTCTACAGCTTTTGTTACATTATCTGTACCTACCATCTATAGCAAAGAAAATTTCTTATTAGTACAAGAAAGTCTTAATGTGGTGGATGATAGAAACTGATTGCTTGTCAGCACGAGATTTCAGTATATGACTTTAAATGCAGTGACCATTTAGGATGTTATATTCTGAGTAACCCTTATCTGCAGTTCAGTTATTTTCCATTTTTAAGGGGCCAATGTGTTACAATTGTTGCCTTATTGTTGCTGTATTCTTTGATGTCTATAGTTAAATTTCCAAAATGGGCTCGTTAAACATCTCTCATGTTTTTGGAACAATGGTGAGGGCCATTTGAGCTACCATTTGTCTAATCGGTCCATAATTTGCCAAAAAAGGGACCTGTGTTAGGTGTGGGGTAGTTTGAGGGATTGATTTTTTGTGCCTTTTTATTGCATGGATAAGCAAATGTAGTTTGGATGGACATGAAATCTGAAAAGAACTGAATGATTTTAGAGTTATAATGGTTCAGAATAATGAATATCAATTCTTCAGCAATTTTGTGGAGTGCGCAGATGTAAGCTGAGCAGCCACACAGGGCCCCACATTTACCAAATGTATTTTTGTACTGATTGCTAATTAGCTAGAGTAAGCACCCTGGTCAAAGTCAGTAACTAACCTTTATCTATCCATGGTTCCACTTTCCTGGAAATCTCCCACTAGCAGTGTTCCCCAAGCACGATCCTTGCTGTTATTAGCCTCTGTACCCTCTTTGCAATATAACCCGATCAAAAGATCCCTTGGTGACCACTATTCAGTTAATGGACCCATTTTGATTGGTGGCAATTTATTTTCTTTGTGAGGTCACTTAGATACCTTTCTCTTGATCCCATTGTGCATCAATCAATCAATTAGGCTCGAGCTTGTATCATTGCATTGCTCGGTCTAACCATGTTTGTGCTGAATTGGGGTCTAATCATACAATGGTGATGAACATCGTCTGGACATATTTGAATTAACTACAGTTTAGTTCTTAATTTTCTAGTATGTTAAAAATACTTTTATTTTTTGTCTTTGTGCATTGTGGTTTGTTTTCTAACTAGGTTTATTGCTTCACAATTGAAGATTTCACTTTGAAGTATTGCTAGATAAGTTATGCCTTTCAAGTGAAGATTAGATAGTAGTACTAGTTTAGCTTGATTTTGAAGTATTGGTAGTAGAATTATATTTAGTTTTGAAGAGTCGAGGGTCTACTCATAATTTAGCACATGATCTTCGTAATAATCTCTAAGACAGCCCTGGTGCAGTGTGTGGAGAACTGGAAACAATGTTTAACTCTAAAACATGCCTTTGTTTGCAGGTCCTATGGAAAATGATTGTGAATCACACAATAATTTGGAGGTGCTTGTGCCCAGAGGGTCTGAGGTTGAGGATGGCCCAGACATGCAGGAGCCGCTGATGGCACAGAGTTGCTGCCACAGGACATGCTGAAGCTGAGGTTTGGATAGCAAAAGTCTAAGGGGATGAAACTTGATTGGAGTTGGAGTTTTTGGGGTGCTTTTCTTGCTAATCTGAACTGCTGTGCTGTAGATTAAGTGTAGGCGTGACTAGGATTTGATAGCTGTTGTATGCTGAAGCTGCATCGGTCATAACCTTGACCTAGAGGTGGGTAGATCAGTTCCTTGTTTGTTATAGTGTTGTTGAATCTCATGTGTGACCTCTGGTTATGGTGTCTGCGGAGTGTGTACTGTTTCCAGCAGTTCTCTGAGAGCTAATTTGATAACCATTCCTCTTGTGGATTGAATAGTTCTCTCCAATGCACAAGGGGAATGGGTGCATCCAAACAAGGCCGGGTGCTGCTCTCATGAGCAAGCTCTATCTGCTTGAACTATCTCCAGTAATAGGTGTTACCTTCTCTTTAGGCGTTATCATGTTAACAATTGCGATAGTATCTTTGAAAATTCATGAAAAAGTTGAATAAAATATGGAAGAATAAGAGAATGTAATAACCTGTATGCATGTAAAGTTTTAGCATGAACAAAATATTGTGCTAGGGGAAACAAAAAGTCTAAGGCCCCCTTTAGAACAAAGGAAAAGTGAAGGGATATATTTAGAGGATTTGGATCCTGTAGAAAATTTTCCTATAAAACCCTTTGAAACAAAGGATGTATTCCTACAAATTGTATGAAATTCATATGTGATGGTTTACTCCATTGCAATTTTGGGGAAATTCTACCAAGAGTTTAGACTTCATGGAAATTTTCGTTTTGTGTCACTGTCTCATCCAATTTTTGTGTTTGTTTTTTGACACCATCCAAATGGTGATTAAAAGTGCATGAAAAATCTGAATAAAATACAGAACAAAAGCAAATGCAGTCATCTATGCACATCTAGATTTAAACTTGAGCAAAATCTTGTGTAAAGAGATAAAAAAGAGAAATGGACATGTGAATAGACGTGGATACAACTGCTCCTATTTGCACGTTGATTTCCACCTTTTGTTTCTCCTTTTCAACCTCTAATTTTACATGCATATTAATGGTTGCAGCTTTATCCATCAATATGTTTGTTAAAAATTTCTACACTTATGTGTCCTGGCCGGCCTCGATGTTTTCCTACTTCAACAGTCGGCAAGTGGGTTTTATTCGAAAATGAAGACACATTTCTCTATGTGTATATACATTACCTAAATGAGCTAAACTGAGTTGCATGCCTGTATGAGCTATAGTGTCTTATGGTTGGCAAATTTTGGTGGGGCTGGTGGTGTATGTTGGGCAATATGATACCTATTGCCTTTGGTTGCGATTTTGGTGATTGAGTGACAAAAAAGTCCTTGGTACTAATATGTTTGCCAAGTGTAGCCTTATAGGTTTTATAGGTCCCAAGTATGCATTCTAAATCATAGGTCCCAAGTTTGCATTCTAAATCATGGCAGGATCCAAATCAAGTGATCTAAGCCATAGCAAAAGCCAAAAGGACTTACAATTATTCTATGATACCCAAGTCATGGTATTCAAGTCATGCTATCCAAATCATAGTATTCAAATAATAGTCAAACTCCAAAGAAATTTGAATTAGACAAGTTTTAGCTGAAAAAAGAGCATCGAATTATCCGAAAGTATGGTTTTTGTGATCATCAGAGCTTTGAACTTGGTGAAATGCTGAAAACATGGCGGCACCGGAATATTCGATGACTATTGGAGGTTAGCGCCGGGCTAATTCAGAGTAGGTGTAAATTAAAGTGAAGCCAACCCTAGCTCACTAGAAGATCCGATGGTTTTTCGAAAGAAAGCATCGAAGCAAGCATCAGATGAGTGCGCAGAGAAGAGACATACATCTGCAGAGAAGAGACATACATCTGGAAGGTTTTTGGAAGAAACTCTTGCCTGTACAAACATACTGCAAGTATTTAACAAAAGTGAGATACTGGGCAATTCTTAATTTTTTCTGCTTTCAGTAAATTTCTGTCCATTTCTTTTGTAAAACACCTCTGTTAACATCTTTGTATTTCCTATTTCTGTATGAGTTCTGAGACCCCATGGATTGTTAGGTGCAAGTTGTAGAACAAGATATTCCATAGTCACTGTCTGAATGAAATGTGAATTTTGACCAGAAGCGCTTAGTCTAATATACAATTTTACGTTTTCATTTCTGCATTTTACATTCAAATTTGATAGAATGCAACTTCTTTAATGCTACCTTAGTTGATGCCTTGAACCATGGATACTAGTTCCTACTGACATACAAATCAAATGTTCGTTGTTTTCACAGGTGATGTGCTTTCTGGAGCCACTTCTGGTGGTGCACTATGGTGTGTTAGAAGGGTAGTTTGGCATGCACTGGTGGAATGGGCCGTTTCTTTGTTCTCCCCATTACGACCCTTTGAGCACCACTATGGTAGCATGCTTGAAGCGGGTAAGCAGTTGAACTAACAAAGAAGTTATTACAGGATCTAATCTGAAAGATTTGGGGATATTTGGTTCACTACTATATATCTGAGAATATGTGTTTCTTTTATTTTTCTCTTGCAGATTCACTGAGCTATAATTCCACAATATCTGTTGCTTTGGCAGTTGTATTCGAGATATTTGTCAAGTTGATAGGTGGACAAATTCCAATGCCCAAGGTATTTCCTGCAGTTCCTGATTTGGCATCTGTTTGGGAACTTTTTACAGCAGTCCCAATTCTTGTCACCGCTTATGTTTGCCATTACAATGGTATGAACATAAGAAAAAGATGGGCCGGGTACATTTTATAATTGCTTTCCTGGAAATTTTATGTATTTCCATGAGTGTGAAAGTGTCAGAAGGATGAACTTTTTCTAGTTCTGACTGCACAAAGAAAGTATTACGAAGTATAAGGAAAAGATGGACCCAAGTCTTTTTTATAATTGCATCACTGGAAATTTAAGTATTTCCATGAGTGTGAAAGTGTCAGAAGTATGAACTAGTTCTAACTTTTTTTTCTCGAATACGCAGGAGAACTGCGTAAGAGGAAAAATAAGTAGAAACCCCATATATCCCCCTCCCCCCCTCCCCCCAAAACACACACACACACTCCTTATTACATCTAACGGGAAAATCTCTCTAACATGTCAAAGGCTTGAGCCAAGACCACTGAGAGAACTCACGCATTGGCTGGCTCAAGAGCAAGGAGATTGGATATTTCTCGAGCTCCGGCTAAACTCCAAAGGCAAAGTTCATCTCTCACCAGAACCAGGACTCCGTTTAGATTCGGTAAGATCCCATCAAACACACAACGGTTATGGTGATTCCATATGGACCAAGCCCCTAAAATGATGATAGAGTTGAGACTTTTTTAGCTTGATACGCAATTCCATTGTTTGTGCTTGTCCTCCATTCATCAAAGCAGTTGTTGTCAGGCTGGGGAGAGAGATGTTGCTGGCCGACCATCTGTATGATGCTGTACCACACTTGCCGAGAGAAGACACACGATATTAGCAGATGGTCTTCCTCAGCTTGATCACAGAGCCGGCAACGTTCAGGGTGGGGCAGACCTCTTTTAGCAAGACGGTCTATCGTCCAGCACCTGTTGTGTGCCACTTACCACATAAAGAACTTGCATTTGCCTGCACCCAACTTTTCCATATTCTCTCTCATGGCCCGAATTGAACAGCCCCAGTAAAAAAACTCTCATATGCAGATTTAGCAGAGTACAGCCCATCTGGAGAGCCCAGCCCAACTGTTGCAGATGAGAAATGCCAAGCCCTCCAAGCTCGGGTTTCCGAGTAACCTTAGGCTAGGCCACCAGGCAATGACCTCCCTTTGCATCTCTTCTACCTCTCTAGAGAAAACTTCTTCTAATTTTATCAATAGCTTTAAGAGCCCGGGGAGGAAGATCCATTGCCATAGCCAAATATACCAGCATGCTAGTGAACACAAATTGAACCAGAACCAATCTCCCAGCCCTTGTGAGCAAATCTGCTTTCCACCCAGGGAGCTGATCAACGATCCGATCAATGGTTGGCTGAATTTGCTGCTTTGTCAGTTTTCGCAAGGAAAGTGGGACTCCTAGATATTTGCAAGGGAAATCTGAGATCTGACCGGGGAGATGCTCTTGTATGGTGGTGTTATCCTCCTCCGAACACTGGATGGGGAAGACAATACTTTTTTGCACATTTGTTCTCAGCCCTGAAGCATCTCCAAAAAGCTGAAGGATATCCAGTGTTATGCCTATATCACTGACCGATGGCCTTAAGAAGATTACCACATCATCAGCATACAAGGATATGCGGTGCTGCAAGGCCCGTCTCGCAAGTGGTTGCAATAAGACCACATCAGATGCTTTCTTGACCATATGACATAAGACATCCATGACCAAAATAAATAATATCGGGGACAGCGGATCGCCTTGGCGAAGCCTGCGTCGATGTAGAATTGTTTCCGCCGGGCTGCCATTGATGAGCACCTGTGTGGAGGCAGAAGCCAGCATCCCGCTAATGATGTCACACCATACAGGACCAAAACCCAAATGTCTCATGATCTCCAATAAGAAAGGCTAGGAAACTGAGTCAAAAGTCTTTGTGATATTCAACTTCAGAATGAAACGACCTTTGATAAATGCACTTTGATTGGGAGACACCATCTGATCCAGCCGCCCTACTAATCTGTTGGCCAACAGTTTTGTAATGAGCTTAGCAAAAGAATGGACTAAGCTTACTGGTCGAAAGTCCCTAATACTTGTGGCTTCTTCCTTCTTAGGAAGGAGTGTAATATAGGCTGAGTTGAGCTGTTCAAAATTTCTTATTTTTCGGCTCCAAACCGCCGAAACTGCTGCCATGATATCCACCTTGATAATCTGCCAGCAAGTTTTGTAAAATTTCCCAGTGAAGCCGTCAGGGTCCGGAGCCTTATCTGATGGCAATGAACTTATTGTTTTCCAAACCTCCTCTTCCGAGAAGGGAGCATCCAGCTCTGTGAGATCATGAGATGGGATATTCACTTCCTCAAGATTAATGGTGGTGTCTCTGTCCATGTTTACCCCCAGTAGAGTAGAGTAAAACTCATTCACAATCTTCTCCTTTTCTTCATGCTTGGTGAGGACCAGGCCATCATCTGAGACAAGTTTACTAATAAAATTCTTCCTTTTTCGATGTCTGCATGTGAAATAATGCAGTATTGGCATCCCCTTCACCCAGCCAGCTGATCCGGGAGCGGCTCCTAGCAATTCTTCGCTGCAAGGATGACAGAGCCAAGGTGTGCCTTTTAAGTTGATTGTACAGCCATTTCTCCAGACTAGAAAGAGGACGACCATCCTGGGCAATCTCGAGTTGATGAATAATTTCTCTTGCCATCCCAAGCTGTGAACTGATGTGCCCAACTTTTTTCTAATTCCAGCTTTGCAGCCCTTCTTTGACAGTAGCACGAAGTTTCCTTGATAGAGTTTCAAAAGGACAGGAAGAAGATGGTTCAGAAGACCAGGCAACCTCAACTGCCTCTTGGAACCCTTCCAATTTTGTCCAGTAAGCCTCAAAGTGAAATCTGGCTTTCCCAGGTTTGTTATCATGAAGACCAAGGAGGAGACAGTGGTCTGAGCCATCAGTGGCTGAACTTTGCAACAAACAGTTAGGGAAGAGCTGCTCCCAATCAACTGTACAGAAAACTCTGTCTAACTTGACCAGTGTTGGTGTGTCCTGCTGATTGGACCATGTAAACTGCCTCCCATGTAGAGGCAGCTCTTTTAAACCCAAATCATTGATGAGACGATGGAATCTACCCATCATAGCCCTGTTTAGGTTGTCATTGTTTTTATCCTCAGCTTTGAATATGAGATTGTAATCTCCCAGCACTATCCAAGGGCCCTGGCAAGTGGCTCGAACCGCCCTTAGTTCCTGCAGGAAGAGCACTTTATTGTCGTCCCCCTGAGGTCCATAGACGCAGGTGAGCCACCATGCTTGACCTACGCATGGGCAGAATTGAACAGAGATGCAGTGTCTGTCCACCCGAGTAGCATTGGCTGGGCCAAGCTCATTGCGCCAAGCTACAAGAATGCCTCCACTAGCACCTACCGATGGCAGCTCTACAGAAGGGTAAAGTCTGAACCAAGGGTGGCAGGAATTGTTCCTCGAGATATCTCTTCCATTTTTGTTTCTTGAATGCAAACCACATCCACACGAGAAGAGATGACCAGAATGCGCACCACATCTTGACGTGCCTTAGAATTAAGCCCTCGCATGTTCCAACATAAAATGTTTGAAGGATTCATTGATAGAACATATTAAAAGGTCGACCATGAAACAAACCAAGAACACATCAGACATCCCCATCAACATCCTCGGGGGTTGCCCATCCAAACAGGGCCGCTAGAGCTTGGACATGAGAAACTGGGAGTGATTGGCCAAAGAGCTTGCTATACTCATCCAAAGCTTCCTGGTGGATACCTTCATTCTCCTCGATGACGTGCAGAGCCTCGTCACCTTCTTCTTACTCCTTGTGTTCGCAGCTCCAATAGGTTGTTCAGGTTCAACTCCCGCGATTCGGCGGCTACGACGTGGAGGAGCAGCAGGTGTCCGAGTCTGAGCCCTTGGCCTTGTGGCGCGCGGTGTCGACAGAATTTTCAGTCTTTCTTGTGATTTTTGCCATGAAGCTTGCTCTGCGTGTGGCTGATGTGGGTGTCAGCAGCGCCGGCGTCGAAGGGACAGTGTTGCTGATACCCTCCGGGGCGTCGGTTTCCACTGGAGCAGCGACCCTAGCCTGAACACGACGCCTGAAATAGACCCTAGAGCAGGTTCTTGAGGCATTGGCCATTCTCGAGACCGAGCATTGCCATGGCGCCGCCGGACCACGAACGGGCATGCATTGCTCCGCATCAGCTGCTGGCACGAGCGGGAGTGAGGCACTGCCCAGTGATGGAGTCGCCTGTTCCTGCAGTGGATTGTTCGACCACATCCTCTCCCGAGTGGGAGACCACGTACTGGCCTCAACCACAGGCTGAAGGTCCTCATGTTGTATGGGCTCATGATTGTCCATCAAAACCTGACCGGAAGTAGCTGCGTCTTCCGCGGAAACAAAGATGGCCCCCGTAGAAGGTGATGCATTTGCAGCAGGAGCCGCAGGGTTCACGACCAACCGGTGCTCCCGCGGCGCTTTGGGGGACACGATTGCCGCCTCGGATTGTCGTGCAGCCATGGGGGTGCTTAGGGCACTTACAACGCGTCGCCGAGTGCCGTCTGTGTCCGGTAGTTTTTCATAAAACACCCTCGTATGGCGAGGAGATGGTGCCATCATCGTCTCGTGAGGCGACGGCAAGGGCTCGTGGTCCAAGACCAAATCGCCAACTAGAGGACCGCTGTACAGGGTCATCCTCTCGAGGCGACGACGCGGATCCTGCTGCGGGTGCGCTCGGATCCAGATTTCGACGCGAGCAAGATGGTTGCTGCGCGCCAAAAATCCATCCTATCCCTCCACCCGGTCGGTCAGCAGCAACAGAGGCAGCAATGGCAGGCCGTTGCGGAAGCAGCTCGGCAGCTGGAGCAGCAATGACGGACCGCCCCGTTGTTCGCGGCTTGGGCGCAACGGCATCACCCATCACCACCGGCGCTAGTCACGGCAATGGCGGCCTCCTCCATGACGTGGTTGACGATGATGCCGTCGTCAAGAGAGAAATCGACGTCACGGAGCCCCCGCTCACACGACGGCGCCCCCGCCCTGCAAGTGCAAGAAACGCCGTCGCGAAAACCTCCTCCCGGTGACCCCGACCCGTCGTGAGGACCGCGGCGACAGAGCCTCCCACCCCTCTGCTTAGTCAGCGTTTATGATGTAAACGAGGTGCTCAACGAAAGGTGGCTATGGAGATCCATCGGCTTGCTGAGAACAACAGCGTGCAGCACGACGGCAGGTGCAGCGTGCAGAACGTACAAGTTGTTCAATGTTTTGGATGTGAAAACTGATTTAGTTTCCTTCTTGCCCAAAAGTAAGATCCTAATTCTACTGTGAAGTTTCCACCTAGACTCTGCCAAGCTACTGCCTCTAGTATGAACATGTGTGAATCTTTTTGTTTTGCGTGTGAACAACAACGAAGCTTTCCTTATTTAGTCATATTACGTTTCATTTGATTTATGAAAATTTTGTTCTATTACATTAATATAAATATATTCTAATATCATTTATATTTATATTTCCAAAAGATAGTGTAACCATGATTATCTTGCTTGATCTTTCTTTTTTTCAACCAGCAACACAATAGTATACACAAGTCTTATTTATGATTGATCATGGCTATATGCGGACATTAAAAATTTAACAGACAATGGGTCGTACATGTTATCTATTTAGCTGTCTTTACGTGGTGTGATATCATCGTACAGACGAACTGTACGAACTGTCTGTGGGTTGTACATGCCGTTAGGGTCTTGGGCGCCGCCTCCTTAGTAAACACGGGCTCCTGGGATGATGGGCGTGTAGCCGTGGGGGTGCTTTGGGTCTTGGGCGCCGCCTCCTCATTAAACACGGGCTCCTGGGATGACGGGCTCGTTAATTCTCCTTCTTCAACCTCTGTAATTAGTGTGGCCGTCTCTTCGGGATGGCGCCTTGGCGATGGCGCCTTGGCGAGACAACCTTGGCAGGTGGCCCAGTTTGGGTCACACGCCGGCAATCAATTTTGGCCTCGGCAACTGAATGGGCGCACATCTCCCGAACCGGCCTGAGCCGTTGGTGCACGGTAGCCCGAGCACCGGCGGCGCCGCTAGGTTGCACCTGCTCCGCTCGCTCCGCCAACGGGCTGCGACGTCGCCTCCACCGCCTAAGGGCCTGTTTGGTTATGGATGCTTATTTAGGGGGTGTTTGGGAGGGGGTGCTAAAATTTAGCACCCCCATTTTAGTCACTTTTAGCCTCTCCTCCTCCCAAACACCTAGGCTAAAATGGAGGGGCTAAA
>NC_028453.1:12715679-12801212 GCF_000263155.2 Setaria italica
ATTAGCCCTTCAAGAGGTGCTAAAATGGACTACAAGTGCTAAAAGTGGTCCCCCTCCTCCATATTTCCACCGGTACCCCCACTCCCTTCCCCATCCTGTCTCCTCCCACTCCCGCACGCGTGCCGCCACTCCCTTCCCTCCCGTCTGGATCTCGCCCCTTCCTCCGCTCCCTCCGCCGTGCCCGATCCGTCGCTCCCTCCTCCGCTCCCTCCGCCGACGCGCCTCCGCCGCCCCTCTGCCGCTGCGCCTCCGCCGCCCCTCCGCCGCGCCCTCCGCCTCGCTCCCTCCTCCGCGCCCCTCCGCCGCGCCTCCTCCTCCGCACCCATCCGCAGCGCCCCCCCTCGCCTCTCCCTCCGTCGCTCCCTACGCCGGTCCCTCCGCCGCTTCCTACGCCGCTCCCTCCGCCGACGCGACTCCGCCGCCCCGCCGCCGCTCCCTCCGCCGCGCCCCCTTTGTCGCCCTCCTTTTCTTCCCCACCACGCCGTCTTCCTTTCGTCGCCACTCCGCCGCCGCTCCCTCTGCCGCGCCCCCTCAGCCGCGCCTCCTCCGCCGTCCGTCCCTCGCGCCCCACTCCACGCCGCGCCCCACTCCGCCCCAGCTTCAGATCTAGAAGCACCACTCGCGCGTCGTCATGGACGGCCACGGCGACGACCACTTCTCGCAGCCGGATCCGGCCTTCCCCTCCGGCGCCTTCGACCTTTACTCCCAGGCGGATTCGTATCAAGGACCACGATCCGGGATGCAGGCCTTGGATCTGAACTCCCAGGTCGACGAGTTCCCCGCCTTCAGCTCGTACGCCGACATCCTCCGGAGTGACCACGGCGGAGTTGCTCGAGGGGGCGGTGCTCGCACCCCCGAGCTTCGCGTGGCCCACAATGGCGGCGGAGACAGCAGAGGAGGAGGCGCCACGAGAGGTGGCGGCGCAAGTGCTGACAAGGTTCGCGGCGCCGGGGGGAGCAGAGGATGCGGCGCCGCGAGAAGCAGAGGTGGTGGTGCAAACCGTGGCGGCGGCACTGGCGGTAGCAGAGGTCGTGGGCGGGCGACTAGGAACCTATTCATTGGTTCCGCGTCTGCTGGTGGTGCTGCCGGCGGCGGTGGACGCGGCGGTGGACGTGTGGGTGGCCGTCGTCGACGTGGAGGCAATGACCATGAAGATTACGTGTATGCTGACGAAGGATACGCGCCAGAGGTTGCTGATGGCGTGGAAGTGATCTTTCCTGGCTCTTCAAAGGTAATTATCTAAACTTGAAGTCCTGGAATGTTGAATGTTGATTCATTTGAAGCTCCGCTACTGAATATGAACATTCATGGAGGGTAGTGGAGTTCAAAAGGGGCCATGCACCCCCCTTCACCCCGGCATTGATGTGAAGCTCCGCTACTGAACTTATTTTGATGTTTGTGATAATCTGAACATTCATATTCAGTAGTGTGAATATCTGTTGACTGATAATCTGATGTTTGTGACTAGTCAGCTACTCAATCCTCCCAAGTACTTTACACCTCTTAATATAAAATGCTAGTGTGCTGGAAGACTTGCTTGGTTTGTTTATTTTATTATACACATGGTTTCAACAATGAATATGCTTCTTCGTTTTACTGGTCATATTAATTGGGAAATATGGTTACACTGGCCGGAGATTATGGAACAATTGTTGCCTGGCCAGACACCCTAAGGATAGACCAGACATTGTTGCGAGGGTATATCATGCGAAGCTACTTGACCTTCATGATTTTTTTATCAGAAGGTGGCTGCTTGGGCACATGTCACTGAGTTTTAAAGAGGGGTCTGCCATATGAGCACTTTCTATTAATTATGGCCAAGAGTGCTAAGCTGAGAGGCCTGGCGATTTTGATAAACATATATCAGCAGAGCTTTCGGATAAAACTAAATATCCTCTCCTCCATCAACTTGTTTGCACACACATGATGCATAGCCCATGTGGAACTCTTAATCCACATTGTGCATGCATGATTGACGGTGAGTGTCATTTCAAGTATCCTCGCCAGTTTTGTGACAGCACCCAACAAGGAAAGGATGCATATCCTATTTACAGAAGGTGGCAGGATGGACAAAAGGTTTTTATCAGGAAAAAGTGGTTGGACAACAGATGGATTGGTCCCTACAACCCAATACTTTTGATGCGTTATAACTGTCACATTAATGTTGAGGTCTGTTGTAGCATCAAGTCTATTAAGTATATCTACACGTACATTTATAAAGGACATGATTGCTCCTCATTTCTGGTTGAAACCTATGGTGAAAATGGACCTATAAAGGTCAATGAGATCAAGCCGTACAGGAAAGCAAGATGCATCACTGCAATAGAAGCAACCTACAGGTTGTATCGTTTTCCAATGTACTCTATGTCACCCCATGTTCTGCAAATGCAAGTGCATCTTCCTGGTATGCACATGGTTCCATTCAATGAGATCGACAAGCTTGAAGATGTGGTGCAGCGTGCTCAGTCGCAGCGGTCCATGCTTACAGAGTACTTTAGGATGAACAGAGAAGATGCTAATGCACCCAAGTACCTATACAGGGAGTTTCCAGAGCATTTTAGGTGGATTAAGTCTAGAAAAATCTAGATGCCTAGGAAAATAAAATGTTTTCAGATTGGAAGGTTGGTTTTTGCACACCCTAAAGAAGGTGAGAGGTACTACCTACGTGTGCTCCTAAACCATGTTAGAGGAGCAACTTCATTTGCTTCACTCCGAACTGTGCGTGGCATGTTGAGTTCGTCCTTTAGAGATGCTGCTGATATGCTGGGGCTTGTGGACACTGATAAATCTTTGGATGATGCACTTGTTGAGGCTACATCATTTAAAATGCCTTATGCTTTGAGAAGGATGTTTGCTACAATTACAGTGTTGTGTGAGTACACCACAATCCTTGAACTATGGGACAAGCACTTTGAATCTATGGCAGAGACTACCACCTTACCCATCATCATCGGTTACTCAACTTGTGCTTAGGGACATAGCCGATATCATCCATTCGATGGGCAAGGACATACGAAGCTATGGACTTCCTGAGCTGGATGGGTCAGGTGAGATATGTTGATATTTTCTGAAAAAAGTGTAGAAAATTCCATCACTAAATGTCCATTAATTATTTGCACTCATTAATAGATCAATATACTTATACTTGATAAATCCTTCTGTATATGATTATAGTGAGTGGTCCTGAAAAATATATCGTGTAATAATCTACTCTTCTTATATAGTCTGAATTGAGGTTATGTGAACTATAGGTTTCAGATGTACATGGCAACTTTAATTTCATATTAGCAAGTTACTAGATTGATAGTTTCAATAGTGTCGGATGTGGATTTTTTGTGATTTGTGTTTTGATATTGTGGTAAATGAATTTTGTAACTTATAAAAGATGATACTTTCTCTTGCCCTCATTTGCTAAATAAATATTATCAGGTGACTGCTAAATAAGTATATTTTTAATTGTTGCTCTTTATTAATAATTCAACAAACTTGCTGTTTGAGAGTTGCTTAAAAAAAATTTAACATTAGTTTCACATAATGTTTTTTAAACAACAGATCACACATCAAGAGACTACTACAGAGAGTTGGCGGAGGAGAGAAAATTTGGTTTTGAAGAAGATGATATGAAAATTATTGACTCGTTGAATGCGAAACAGAGGGCTGGTTTTGATGAAATATTTGAGCATGTGGTTAATAATCGAGGAAAGGTATTCTTTGTGGACGGTCCTGGAGGAACCGGAAAGACGTACCTGTATATGGCATTGCTTGCTAAAGTGCACTCGATGAATCTTATTGCAATCGCTACCGCGACTTTTGATATTGCAGCTAATATCATGCCGGGTGGTCGTACTGCACACTCTAGGTTCAAGATCGCAGACAATAATTCCATATGTAACATTACCAAGCAGAGTGGTACGGCAGCATTGTTGCGTACAGCCTCTTTGATTATATAGGATGAAATAGCCATGACACGGAGACAAGCAGTTGAGACGCTTGATAGGTCATTACAAGATATAATGGAATATTCTGATCTTTTGGGGGCAAGGTTATAGTATTCGGAGGAGACTTTAGACAAGTTTTGTCAGTAGTGCCTCGCGGGACCAGGGCACAAATCACTGATGCGACACTGAAGCGTTCATATATATGGGACAACGACATACAAAAGATACAGCTGCGACAAAACATGAGGGCACACAGTGATGGTTGGTACTCTGAATTCCTTTTAAGGATTGGCAGTGGAACTGAAGAAACATACATTAATGATTGTGTGCAGGTCCCCGACGACATTGTCATTGAGTACAAATCTGATAAGTCGATTGATACGTTGATTGAGCACATTTTCTCGGATTTCAAAGGCAAATGTATAGCTGTGGAATATATGCGGGAGCGTGCAATTCTATCCACAAGAAATGAGCATGTTGATGGGCTGAATGCTAGGATGATTGACATGTTCTCAGGCAATGAAAATGTGTACTATAACCATGACTCGGTTGATGATGACACATCTAATAACTACCCTCTTGATTTTTTCAACTCAATTACACCAAATGGGTTACCTCATGAGCTCAAGGTCAAGAAGAATTGTCCTGTTATACTCCTTCGAAACCCTGATCCTCACAATGGGCTTTGTAATGGTACTCGTTTGGTGGTTAGGGGGGTTTGAGGATAACGCAATCGATGTTGAGATTGTCAATGGACAACATGCTGGGAAAAGGGTTTTTCTTCCCAGGATACCTCTGTCCCCTTCAGAGGATATTACACTCCCTTTCAAGTTCAAACGAAAGTAGTTTCCTATCAGACTAAGCTTTGCTATGATTATCAATAAAGCTCAGGGACAGACGATACCTAATGTCGGCATATATCTCCCTAAACCTGTGTTCTTGCATGGACAACTTTATATTGCATTGTCAAGAGGTGTTTCCCGGAAGACTACATGGATTTTGGCTAAACCTAACAATGATGTTGACTATACTAGGATGAGAACTAAGAACATTGTTTATAGCAATGTGTTGGAAGCATAATAATACATGTTAGTTTGATGATTTGTATATAAGTATATTTTATTTATTTTTACTAGCAAATATGCCCTACATGAAAACTACATCGATATATTACTATATGGTCTGTATGTAGCTAATCATATTTTAATATGACTTTTGCTTTGATTTTTATGTATACTAATATAATGTTTTGTAGCAACAAGACTGCAAATCCCAGGAAAATACTTTCAAATGTGTCGCGCCAATAGTCGGTCAAAGTCTATCCCCATCACCTCGCCGCGCTCCCACGCTCCCAAAGGACGAGGGCAAGAAGAAGAAGCGCGCCGCGGGCAGGCCCCCTGCCCGATCCACCGCTCACCCCGTCCCGGAGACCGCCGCGCTCGCCACGTCATGTTGGTACAGCAAATATCAAAGTATAACCAACATAGGTAAAATGTTAATCTAGCGGGAACATAAGGATCATATCATATGTATCTATTGCTGGTAACAAATCGAATTGCCTATCCATAGCTGGTAGCTCACACGAGCGAAGATTTCTATACTAAAAGGGTCATAATCACATATATGCGGCCGTACTTGTAAGGTGCCTCCAAATGATAATGAAGATCATATGAGCATCTCATGGTGTCAAGAATCAGATGATTATTCTGGGAGGGACCCATGGTCTTGTCCATTACCTCTATGCATCCCTTGTACTGCTCCATTCACACTGCAACTGCAAAAGTAGATTTTTTCTAGTTTATCGGTGATTTATTTCTTTTACTTCACATGTAAGTTACATAATATAACATGAGTACCAATTACCATTTTTGTTGATCACAATCTGTCTACCAATGGATTATAAAGCTACAAAGCATGATAAAAAAGAAAGAAACAAGGAATCTACAAAATGTAAGCAGCAAGAACAGATCCATCCTGAAATGTTCATCAATAATGTAAGCAGGAAGCAAGATAGCTACAAAACTTGTAGTCAGCTAAACTAATCAAGGTATCACAAAATGATACTATGATACTTTCAGTTTTTTCACAATTGATTCATAACCATAAAGGAATCAAATTAAAAATTTGTAAGAAGTCTCAATCATTCAGGACATTAGAATTCAGAATAATACAAACATCTCCATCCATTCACGTATAGACAATCTCTAAACAATATAGCCGTGAATTGACTCCTTTGCTCAAGCAATTCGTCATCTGCAGAGACACAGTTCACATTAGAATTGAATAATGTCAAGAGAATCACCAATATGTAATTTGTGATTCTCTGAACGGCTAAGCAGGTCGGATCACCTGTCTGGTTGTATGCAGAACCGCCACCACCAAAAGCACCATAAGGATCTTCCATCTAACCACCACTGTAGGGAGGAAGAGGATAATTAGGACCTCCTCCAGGCCTGTATGAATGATCATGTCTCTTATCTGCCAAAGGTTTGGCCATGGATACTTCCAACACTTGACCTGCATTTAGTAAGCCCATGGTTAACTAAGATGCAGTTTTTATTCATACAACACTAAGCAGTTCTACCAACTAAAACATCCCTTTCTACCAACAAAAGAATAGATAGATGAATAGTATGCACAGATCAAATGCCTCGCTTAACAAAAAACAGTAGATTCTTTGAATTGATTAACATATTTTGATTTCCTTCTCTAAACTACATCTCTACACCACAAATTGAATCAATTGCACTGAACAATTGCAGTTCCGCTGAACTCATAGAGCTCATGTCAATCTCTCTATTGAACTCTAAATTTTGAACCTGAATATACAAGCACAACTGATAGAGATGGGGACTGTACAAAACAGCAAGCAAAATTGAACGGGAAAAGAAGAAAATTGTACTGTGTACCCATTTCATCGAACATATTGAGGGCATCGTCCATGGAAATGTCAAATGCGGAGCTAACTCCAATGGAAGCAGAGAGGAGGGGGTGGAAACGGGGGAGGGTACCTGCTCGAGGTGTCCCTGCAGGAAGTAGAAGACGAGGTCGCCGATGTGCACCCTCTCCATGGATCGATGGGGAAGGCCGGAGTCGGGGCCCCGCCGCCCTGGCGCCCCTGTCAAGCCCGCTCTTCAAGTCGGCGGGGCCGATGGGGCGAACCAGCTCCGCGAGCTGCGGCTCGGCGCATCACACGTGCCAGGGACACCGCCGCGGACGCGGCCGCCGTGTTGTCCTCCTCGATGCAGTCGGACGTGGCGACCACGCGCACGGCAGCCTCCGTTGCCTCGAGGCCCCTCTCGTCCTCATCCTTCTCCGTCCGCCAGAACACGTGCCCCCCGGAGACAGGGGCGCGGCCGCCGGGCACCGGCGCAGATCAAGGCCGGGTCGGCTCGGACCGCCGGAGTCGCGGCGCGGCCGCCGTCGCCGCCGCTGATCCACGCCGCCTCCCGCGCGGGGGCCCCGAGGCCGAGGTGGAGCAGGCGCGATGGACCGCCTCCTGCTCTCCCGCCCACCGCTCCCCGTCCCCACCCACGCCGCTGCAGGCGCCGACGGCGACCTCCTCGAGCTCGACGTCCTCTAGCCCTCCAGCGCCTCCGCCTCATCCGCGATAGGGCTCGGCCTCCTCACCGCGCTCCCGGAGGACGAGGGCAAGAAGAAGAAACACTCTGTGGGCGGGGGCCCCGCCCAATCCGAAAAAATGGGCGGAGAAGGAGGCACGGCAGTGGCGAACGGATGAAAGAAACGGAAGAGGAGGTGGACGGGAGGAGTCGCGAAGAGGGAGACAGACGGTTCTCGCGGAGGAGCACTGGCAGCGGACGGGAGGAGACGGAGCCTGGCGGTAGGAAGGAAGCCGTGGCCGCGCCGCCGCAGCAGGCTAGGCGCGCCGGCCAGGGCAGAGGCGCCTGCTAGCAAGCGGGCGTCGGAAGGGAGAGAGAGAGGAAGGGATGGGAGGGAGGCGTGCAGGGGGCGGACGGGAGGAGATAGAGCCTATGACAGGTGGGATCTACGACGGACGAAAAAAAATTAGCAGAAACGTTACTCGTTTTAATATTAGGTATAGATTGGATACGGTAACAATTCAACCTATGATTCATAACACGGTGCAGAATATTTGGAACTGGTTGGCTATCTGTTAACCGCTGTCTGGCAGCATGGATGCACAACAGCTCAATTAGCATGACGTCTCACGTGCATCCTCCTATTATCAGAGTTTAGTTCAGATGTAAATAATATTTTTTACTTCGTCTTACTGGAGATGGATATTCAGCCGATGGGATATGTACCGTTATGTGATACTAGATGCAAGCTCCCGTCTATGTGTTAAGGGGTGTTGTTTGTCTTGCATGCATCTTATTGGACGGTAGCATAAGGTCCATCTCAAATAAAGTATGAAATTTATGGTGCATGTAATTGTTTGTGCTATGCAAAAATAAGTAACTATAGTGTATGATGAAATAGTTATAGTATAGTTTTTTAATTAAGATTTACAGTATGGTTTAAATTTTTCACCATAAATAATTAGGGTATACTTATTAATGTACAATTATTTAGGTATACTTATTAATGTACAAATTATAATAGGTCGATCTCAAGTGTGATAAACTTATAGTCTCTAAGGTTTTTTCTAAAACACGTGCGTGCACTTTACTAGTCAGGAAGAAGAAGAATCAGGAAACTAGCAGGGCCGAAACGGCGAGGAGCTATAGTTTTTCCAAATGGGCCGCCCGGCCCTAGCTAGCCCAGCACTAACCCATCCTGACCCGGCATTATTAGGCCCGAAGGGTTTTCGTGCCAGACTGGGCTGGCACTATGTGCCGAGGAGGCGGCCCAGGCCTGGCCTGACGACCTTTTTATCTGGCCGGGCCAGCCCACTAACACGACGGGCCATGCCGTGCTAGTGCCCGGCCCGGCACTAGCAGCGGCGGCCGGCTCCAGTTGCCCCTGGAGGACGGCGGCGGCCGGCCTCCCACAGACGGTAGGCCCCCAGCGGCGGCGGCGGCGGCGGCGGCTGGCCCCCCGCGTCGGCCCATGGCGGCGGCAGCGGCCGGTCCCTCGCGAATGGCGACGGCGGCCGGCCCCCGCGTCGGCCCCTGGCAGCGGCGGTTGCCCCCCTTGGCGGCCTCGAGCAGCGGTGGCTGGCCCCCCGCGCAGCAGGCCCCCTACGGTGTGCATGGCGGCCACCATCCCCAAGCAAGCAGGAAGGTCGGGAGGAAGGTGGGAGGACCCTGGAGGCTGGGATCCTGGGGACGGGTGGACCGTGGATGATCAGATGGGGAAAATTGAAAGGATAAGTTAGGGTTCTACATTTATATGGTAGTTAGATCGGGTCGTATCGGGCCAGCCCAAAAATCGTGCCGGACTCGTGCTGGCCCAGCGTGCCGAGGAGGCGGTCCAGGCCCATAGTGCCGAGCCAGTCCTGGCACTATTCACTTTGTGCCGGGCCCATGCTCATGCCGTGCTTTTTAGTGTCGGGCCTCGGGCCGCCCAACGGGCCTGGGCCATTTGGAAATCTTTGCGAGGAGCTGACCAACGTCAAGTTCGGAACGCCGGGCGACCGTGGCAGAGACGGCCTCTGCTGAACCGTTGAGGCAGTCGCCGAACACTGTGACGAGTGACGACCAGAGCGCGGGTTAGGTCCTCCTCCCGTTGTGAGATGGCGGCCGAGCGATCGAGGATCCGCCGGGGGCGGGTTGCCACGGCAGGGGCCTCCTCGTCGCTTGAGTCCGAAGAGACGAGCGCCGCCAGCCGAACAGGATCCGCAGCAGGCGCAGCACTTGGCGGAGCATTGACAACCTCCGTTGGCATGCCTGCTCCGGCCTCGACGCCGCCGTCGACGGCCCATGGTCTCCACCATCCCACTGTGTTCCTCGGAGCGGTCCAACATATCCACAGGGGTCGAGGTAGCCGGAGGTTCCGACGTTGAGGACCGATCCACCGGCCTCCAGGCAAGGCGCCGCGCTGGTGGGCAGTCAGGTACGCGCCGGCGCCGGCAATCGTAGGAGCGGTGCCCATCTGCCCTGCAGGTGAAGCAGCGCGGCTTCGAGCGACACGCCGCCGCCCGATGATCCTCAGAGAAACAGTTAAACACCTGCCTCGGAGATCCGTAGGGACCCGTCGACGAGGCAGGCGCTCCCGGCGGTGACGCTCTTGGCGAGTTCGCCGGCTTTCCGCCGCCCCCCAGCCCTCAGCGTTAGGAGCACGCTTGGTAGGGGCGTGGCGGTCCGCTGGCCGCAGGACAATGCGCGGTACACGAGGCGCAGGTTGAGGAGCCGCAGACGGGGACGCCAGGTGAGCAGCGCCACCGGGTCTCGACGCGTCTGCCGTCTCCGCCGCACCACGAAGAAGAACCTCCTTGAACGAGATCAGGGAGGACTCGCCGGAGCTTCCAGAGGAAGGCGAGCCGTCGCGCCACCTCAGCGCCTGGGAGCGCCCAGCAGTCGCGCCACGGCAGTCCACGGGGGTAGGGGAGAGGAACACCGTCGCCGGTGGGGAGGGGGTGAAGCCGAGGAGGGTGGCTGCCGTGCCCGGAGTAGGCGGCGGCGTGGTGTCTTTTATTAGCTATTCCCTAGTTCACATTTTTTAGCTGATGTCTTTTATGGAACCAAGTCCAAATCTCGCTGGCTTCTCAGCTGACTAGGATACCTGATTGCCTTTTGCAGTTCACCCAATTCATAATGAGCTAAAGGACTCTTTGCAGATCAAATCTTGTGATGTGCTAGCAAACTTTGATTTAAATCTTGTGATTCCATACAGTTCAGTTCTAAATGATGCTGTCAGAGCTATGATGTTCACCTTATGCTCACGTTCCCTTGATATTCCATGCATTGCGGCTTAGGTCCTGTTGGGATAGCAAGTGCTAAACTTTAGCACACCACTTTTAACACGTGTGCTAAAGTTTAGCACCCCACTTTTCTTTAGCACATCAAAAGGGTGCTAAAACCTGCTAACAGTGCTAAAAGTGGTCCCCAAGTTCACTTTTTCCCTAGTTGCCCCCCTCTCTCCTCTCCTCTCTCTCTCCTCTCTGCCACCTGCCTGTCCCGCTTCTCCTCCCGCCAGCCATCCATCCCACCGGCTATCCCCGCCCCAGATCCACACTCTCCCCGCCTCCGATGATGCAGACCTCCATGCCAACACCCTCGGCCACCACCGCCATCGCCGCGCAGGCGCCAAGGCCCGTGGCGGGGCTACCAGACGCCATCGTGGCCACGCTGCCGCCGGACCCATACGAGCAACTGGAGGTGGCGCGCAAGATCACGGCCGTGGTCGTGGCGGCCTGGGCCTCGCGCCTCGAGCTCGAGGCCACGCGCCTTCGCCAGAGGCTAGCCCACAAGGACCCCGCCGCCACCAAGCTCGACGGGGGAGCAGGACTTGGACCCCTCCACGACGAAGAGCACGCGCGGGACGGTGATGGAGAGGTGGCCGGAGCTTGAGGCCGTGGTGAAGGCCTCCCCCGGCCCAGTAGTCCCCGCCGCCGTGGCGGAAGCAAAGGTAGGAGGCGAGTAGGAGCGAGGCGAGGAGGATGAGGAAGCCGAGCACGATGGCGATGGAGTAGCCGAGGCCGAGGTTGGAGAGCGAGGTGAGGAGGGATGGAGGCGGTGAGTCCCTGGTGGTGAGGGAGCGGTGGAATTGGGGACGAGGAGGAATCGGTGGCTGAAGGAAGAAGTTGAGGAGGGGGAAAGGAGGGGTATAATTGTCTTTTGTCACTAGATGTGCTAAAGTTTAGCACCCTATATATCCAAACACCTCAAGGTACTAAACTTTAGCACTCCATTTGAGGGTACTAAAGTTTAGGACTGTGCTAAAGTTTAGCACTTGCTATCCAAATAGGATCTTAATTTGGATGGGCTTCTCTTGGCTTCTGCAAGGCCTCTCTCCTCTGACAACAGAAGATTTGGTATAATGACAGCAGTGCTCCTCCTAGTGGTTTCGGGGTGTGCAAACTTCATTCCTAGTATCTGGGACGCCTTTGGGCAACTGCTGCTGTCTGTATCGCCTTTATTTTCCCCAGCTGCAATCACTCTAAGGTAAGTTGACGCTATTATTATTTTTTGTTTAAAATGATTATAATAGCAGCTTCCTTCCAGTTCCAGTAGGTAGATTCTCCTAGCCTGGTATGCTTTTGTTCTTTATTGTTCTAGATTGCCGATACCTCTGAGCATGCGGCCAATGAGAATAAAAGGAAAGAAACTCTGTCGGTGGTTAGTCCAAAATACATTTGTGGATTTTGACTGTAGTGCACGCTGCTAATATGGAAACATGTAGTAGCCCTGATGGATAACCTGGATTATAATTGGATGAATTTGTGGATTGGTTGCTGCCATGATGGTTAGTTGTGTTGAATGGCATTTTATTGTGGTAGCCTCTAATCCTTTCTTGTTTTGGTATCTCAGAGATCCGCAAGGCATTGCAAAGAAGTGGGACAGGATTCTGGAGGTCTTCATGATTGTTCTTGCGGTTATCAAATGTAGTAGCTGTACAGCGATGCCTATAAAATGTTCCACAAGAAAACTGCTCCTTCCAAGGCCTGAAGAAAGTCTGCTGAGGGTTTGTCGTCATGGTGGTTTGTACATAGTTAGTCAATAAAAGATTCATTTAAAGAGTACTCATGTGATCCATTTTGATGGTTCGTTTCGTGGGGCATGGTTGACTCAATAACGTTGAGTTTCATGTATGTATGTATACTAGGGATGCACAAACTCGGTACAGTGTAAAAACAGGAGAACTGTGTCAAATGTGAAATTAGAGAGTTAATATTGTGATGGGCTTTGTTTTTGCAATTGCAAGTACACTGGATGCGAACAGTCACGAGATGGCCTTCCGAGTGTGCTAGTGCGATGCTTGTGAGTTTGCCAAGGCGACCTGGTTATCATTTTGTAGCTAGGGGACACAACCAAATTGTAAACTATGGACTTTGCTGTCTGATAAATAGTGGCTTTGTACTGTTGTGGTCTATTGACAATTTAACTATTGTAAAAAATTTAAACTGTCGATACTTTTTTTTATACATTTACTTTTCCTTCATGTGCTTCATAATCTTTCGTCTCAGAGGCATATGATGACACTACTTCCCAAAAAGTAACATTTTGCTGAAACTGGTTGTACTGTTTTCTGAAATCATTTTGATTGGGTTGAATTTCTTTTCCAGCACCAGCACCTCCCAAATAACTTGGTTTGCTTTTGGATCAACCTAATCCAAGAGGTGGTTTAGGTTCCAAGTGGGTGGGTCATGTCACCGGCTTGCCAAACATGCCCTGTGATCTGTGAAGAAGCCCAACAAACCACAAAGGAAAAACAAAACCCCAGCGTGCCGAATCCAATCCACGATGCAGCCGCCGCCGGTGGCCGACGACGATCCCGACTGCACTTTCGGCCGGTGCTTGTGCTCCTGGCTTCGGTCCTGCTCGTCGCGGGTTCCGCCCGTCGGCCCCGGCAGGGACTACGAGCGCGTTCCGATCGGCGCCGACGACAGCGCCGCGCGGTCGGTGCTCCTCGGCTTACTCCCGCCTCCTCCGCGGGACCAAGCCCACTACGCCGCGTGCTCGGCCGGAGCGACGACGCCCTCGAGATCCTAGACGACGTCGACTACGATGCCAAGGGCGATTCAGCGCAGATCAGCGCCGCCGCCGCCGCCACACCGAGCCCCGACGGCCGCTCGCTCGCGCTCTGTCTCTTCTGCTTGGATTTCGGTGTCCCCAGTGGCAAAGTCGAGTCCCCCCTCGTATGGAGCTTCTTCCGGAACTCAACGCCGACAAGAGGATCAGCTTACATCCTCTGCCTCCCCTGCCGCCACGTCCCTTCATGCCGATCCGCCCCATCTCGGCCGCCGGCGATCTCTGGGCGCCAGGCTTCCTCAAGCACTGCGGCCCAACCTCCCTCGTGATGCTACGCCTTGACAAGGAATCGGAGCAGTGGGTTCAGGTGGCCGCCATGGAGGCGCAACACTGCGTCATCAATGGGTATGCTGTGGTACATGACACCATCCTGCTGTCGTCTTCAACTGCACCATCTGTGCCTGGGCTGCCGTCAAGACCAACAACAATTGCTCCACCGCCTATGCCTGGAAGTGTGGCCAGCTCGTTACTGATTACATCCCTATCCGTGGCCGTGGCGTGTACGTTGAAGAAGACGACACCATCTACTTACTCTGTGGCAGTCTTGTTTATGCCTACAAGCTGTGCCAAGATCAGGATGGGTGCCAGTACCGGATGGATCAGTGTACTTACTCTGTGGCATCACATCGTTGACAGAATTATATCAATCTAGTATTGGAAAGTTCTGTAGCTAAAATACTTCCATTGTGATATGAATTCCTTTTTCAATCACAAGAAACTAATTCTTACTTCTGCAAATAAATGTTTTTTTTTGCTTGACCACCAGGGAGTATGAGGAGAATGCACTGCCCCCTGCAGAAATGAAGAGAGAGAATGAAATGACACCTTCAATGAACCTTGAGTTGATGGAAGTTCCAGCCAGATCCAATGTGGTAGAATCTTCCATGATGCTTACTTGTTGCAGGTCATAAATATTCTGCCTTCAACTCCATTTTTAAGGTTTATCGCTTGTTTGATGCTTAAAATGCCACGTTTTTTTTCCTATTCCCACAGGGATTTTTTCAACAAAACGCGTTTCCTATGTGCTCTCAGGCTTGAGAACTCTGTTATCAAAACGAATAAAGCTCTGTATATTATTTGCCAAGCTCCTAGTTATTCAACTGTGTTTAAGATTAATATTATGGATGGAAGGTTGGCATGCCATAACCAGAATCTCACGCCGTACTGCATGATCGACACATTTGTATGTGCTGATGCGGATGATCTGATGGAACAGCCTTTCCCATGGCATTTTATCTGTGACAGCACATCCATATATGCTGTCTCAGACAAAACGAATGACATACATGTTCTCAGTTTGGCTATGGGAACCCTCAATAGCTCTGAGGCAACAAGGCCTGTTGGTATTGATTTTTCAGTAGGTCTTGTTCTTACAGTTGGTCCCGATATCATTGCTACAAGTGATACTCTTGGCGTCTATCAGTTGTCTGATGCACATGAATGGGAGCGTCACAGCATTCAAGGGTATGTTCATCTGGAAAAGAAGGTTAAGCTGTCTGATTACGTGGTCTTGAATGAAAAATCCTTCTTGGTTTGTGATGGTAAAACTCGTTGCTGTTTCTTGTTTGACCTGGACAAGGATACATGGAGCATTGTGGAGGCATATTTTGGAAGTGGATTTCTAAGCGGGAGACCTGTGTTTGTTGAAGGTTTTATTTACACATGTGCAGATGGGGGACTTCGTGCTTATGAGATTGTTAAACTACAAGACCATCGAATGATCTGATGGTGGGTATTTTACAAGCGTCGGAGCAATTCGTAGAGGAGGTAGAGCAAGCCCTATAGCATCGGATGTTCCGATGCCTTGTGAGAGTGACCTTCGGACAAAGCATATTTTCTTTTTACAATTCCAGAGAGATTTTGACTAGAAAACCATCAGCACCGGATGATCCGACAGTACCATCGGATGAAGCATCGGATGAATTTTGGATGTGTCAGTGAAGAACTTGGCCGCGGGGAGGTCAACGGCTAGTTGCACCGAATGTTCCGATGCATGCTAAAACTGACCATCAGAACATCCGATGGTATACTTTAACTAGCCGTTGGAGCAACAGCTCTTTGAGTCCTTGGGCTCCGATGGTATACTTTAATTGGACGTTAGAGCAACGACTCTTTGAGTCCTTGGGCTATTCGTACCCCCTCTACTCGTCCATTTGAAGTTGCTGGAGTGTACAGAAGTTCATTGGAGATCAAAACTCATCAAGAACATATCCAAGCCACCAAAAATGCTTAAGTGATTATTCTAAGGCTTAGCATAAACTTAGGAGAGTGATTAGTGCTAGGATAGACCTAGAGAAAGGGAGAGTGCAAGGTGTGCCGGCGCCTTAGAGCCTTGGTGGCTCGCCGGCAAGTCTTCGACCCTCCG
This sequence comes from Setaria italica, assembly GCF_000263155.2. Taxonomy (NCBI): domain Eukaryota; kingdom Viridiplantae; phylum Streptophyta; class Magnoliopsida; order Poales; family Poaceae; genus Setaria; species Setaria italica. The sequence goes on from NC_028453.1 coordinate 12,731,597, forward strand.
TCTTGGTGTGGAGCGGCGTTGAAGACCGTGTGCGGGGACGTAGAGACCCTCTTCCTTAGTGGAGACGGCAAGGTGATTGGGGAACTTGGTGTAAGCTTTAGTGGTCGAGTCTTTGTGGCAAGTCAAGAGGTGTCTCGGGAGAGGTTGGAAAGCAATACTCTTATATGTGAGCGAGCCTTGTGCTTTCCCCTCTCTACGTTAAGAAAAGGGCGAGCGGCGGGCGACCTCGTGTCCAGCGTCGATCTCGTCAGCTTTCCCTCGCCTCCGGTGGCCGGTTTGGCACCGGAGGGGATGGGGAGCTGCGAGATCGTCGGCCGGTGTACACACCCTCTCCTTCTAGCTTAGGATTAGGTAGGTTAGGGTTAGCTTTGCTCCCGGCGGCGATGTCGAGCGAGCCAATAATCTGCCTCCTTGTTCTTGTCTCCGCTGGAGGTTGGATGAGGACGGCTGAAATCCCCTGTGTTCTTCCTGCTGGGGTGCTGGGTGTTCCTTCTGAGGCAGGCCCATGGATGATTTTGCTTCTCCAGAGCTTCTCCTGCGACGGCGACGGCGAAGGTAAAAGCTTCTGGAGCTTTGTGTTCTCCTTTGTCCAGGCAGAGGGTGGACTGGATTCCCCTTTCATGGGGCTCTTTTTCGGGTTGTTGATGTCGTCAGCAGCTGCGCGTCGACTTCGTTGGTGCTGCCGGTTCTTTCCTCTTCCAAGATCTTGACGGCGTCGGCCGATGCACGCCAGAGGGGAGATGGTTTGCGGCTTCAAGCTGGAGGCCCCTGTCGATGTCTTGGTTGAGTTCTCGTCCTGGGCGACGTGCTCCTTCTCCGTCTCCGGCGGATCTAGAGGATGTGCGATGTCCAGGAGATCTGCGTCAAGACCTAAGAACTTTTGTTTCAAATTCGAAATGTTCTAGGGTCTTGCATGAAACTTTACATTACTGGAGGATGTGTGCTGAGGACTTGATTGTAATTTCTAGTTCCTCCAGGGTGTTGGTTGTAAGATCCAGGCTCTTTTAATAAACGGGATCCAGTCCCTTCGCAAAAAAGATCAAAGTTGGCCTGATTCCTTTAGCGCCCATCATCTGGATTGTGGAGCATGATCCTGTTATTCCTGTTCCCTGTGAGAAGGCACAAACCAAAATTAACAAGGTGAAGGATGGACGAAATGCTGAACTACTGAATGACCAGTGGAAGTCGTCAAGAATTGTTCATCATAACTGCATGTACCGTAACGCTGGGGAAAAAGCTGGAGAGATCGACATGCAGATGGGATAACTGGCAATCAGTTTCATTACAACAGAAGTTGATAAATAACATCAATCATCTGTAATGATATTATTTACGGGCAGGTTGATGAAACTATATATTCCTGAGACTATAGATAGCCAAACGGGCGGCCCGGCCCGGCCTGGCACGGGCACGAATAGGCCCGGCCTGTTTAGGCCCGGCTATCTGTCGTGCCAGGCCGGGCCGGCCCGCGGGCCGAAGGAGCGGCCCAGGTCCGGCCTGCTAACTTCTTACGCAGGCCGTGCCGGCCCGCTGGCCCGGCGGGCCTTAACAGCCTCACCGTGCCCGTGCCAGCCCGTGTAACGTTTTAATAAAAAGCTCTCACCAGAATCTAATTTATCAAAGGAAGACATTTTCTTACTTTCAATATATTCATAGGTAACATATTCACAAATATATTCATAGGTAACATATTCACAGTAACATACTTTCAACATTCACACAGATTCAACTGATTCACAGTAAAATATTCACAGTAACTTACTTTCAACAGATTCAACTGATTCACAAATTCACCAACATTCACACAGATTCACAATCACAATAACACAAACAAATATGAATATTATTTTGAGCTGTTTGTATTGCTGCCTCATTAAAAACCTTTGTAGGTAAAAACTCACACCTCGTGAGAAAACCCTACAAAGGAAAAAAGAGTACAGCCAGCTCATAAGTTCATTGTTTATACACAATCACACAAGTTCACAACTCACAGTCACAAGATCTACACAAGGTCACAAGCACAACAGCACAAGGCTTCTAACTTCTGACTTTCTGAGTTCTATCTTGCTGACTTGCTCCTGAACACTAACAGAGCACCAACAGGCAACAGGGCAGAAGGCATCTAGCTTCTGCAAAAAAAGATAGGAGGATTACCAATAATTCAAGTAAAAACTAACACAAGTATACTGAAGTAACAACTAACACAAGTAAATGAGAGTATACTGATTAGAATTAAATGAGAGTAGAAAACTTACTCATCAAGATACAAATCCTCAAATGACTCTTCAAGTTCGGTATCGTCGACGGTATGCTGCAGTCTTGCATCTCCTTGCTCCCAATCCTTGATCAAAGCCAAGATCTCCACCATTTCAGGGGTCAGACGACGTCGCCGCTCCTCAATGATCCTGCCAGTGGTACTAAATGCAGATTCTGAAGATATAGTAGAGACAGGCACAGTCATAACATCCCTAGCTAAGATAGACAGAACAGGATATGATAACTTATGCTCATGCCACCAGGTCAATATGTTGAAGTCATCATCATATTGATTGATAGTGTCACTGTCTAGGTAAGCAGACAGTTCAGAAGCAGCAGCAAGAGAGGCACCAGTTTGAGCAGCTTGCAACAAAGCACTAGCAGATTGTCTCCTAGACAGGGAGGAGGAAACAGAAGTAGAACCCATGCCAGCACCAAGGCTAGCAGCAGAATAAGTAGATGAAGCAGCCTGGGAACCAAAGATCTTACCCCAAGCAGTCTTCTTCTTACCTGCAGGGCCTGGCTGAGTGGCCCTCTGCATCCTCACAGAACCATACTTAGCTTCATATTTGCCAAAGATTGTAGACAATTCAGCTCTTACATCAGTTAAGTAACTAGAATAATCCTTACCAGTTAGCTGAGACATCAGCTGAAGCACATTGCTAAAACCAGTAATCTTAGCTCTAGGATCCAATATAAAAGCAAAGGCATAAAACATAGGTATATCAGCCCAATAAGATAAGAACTTAGACTTCATGGGTGCAACAACATCTTTCAGATCAGGATCATCAGCATAGAAATTAAGGTGCCCAGCTATCTCAAGAATATGATGCAAGATTAATGGAGCAGTAGGATAGTAAACACCAGACAGAATAACAGTAGAATCATAGAATTGTTCAAGAAATATCAGAATCTTTTCAGCAATATACCAGTGTAATTCTGTCAGAATTGTTTGACCTTCAACCAAACCATATTGAGTGGTTATGAACTGATGGAAAGTGGTCTTATGGGGCAAGAGATGCTTCAACATGAGATAAGTTGAATTCCATCTAACATCCATGTCCAAAGCAAACTTACGAGGACGGACACCAACAGCAATGGAATATGACTTGTATGCCGCAATACGTTGGTTAGAACAATTCAGGAATGAAATTGCAGTTCTAAATGAACTAAGCATAGGCTTGAAAACATCAAGGCCAGCCTTAACAATAAGATTAATGATGTGACAAGCACAACGCTGATGAAAAAAAAGTCTACCCATGTAACCAGTCAGTGAAGGATGAAGCTTACCAATAGCCGAAGTGTTTGCCGATGCATTATCCAGTGTGATAGAAAATATCTTATCATTTAAACCATAATCAGTAGCAACAGCTGTAATGCGCTCAGCAATATTATCAGCATTATGAGAAACATCAATTAAACGAAGGCCTAAGATCCTCTTCTCTAGTTGCCAATCAGCATTCACATAATGAGCAACCACACTAAGGTAATCTTCCTTAGCATTACCAGACCATATGTCAGATGTAAGAGCAACAGAGGAAACAGATTGCAAAGAAGCCAGGAGTTTAGTACGACGCTCATCAAAATACTTAATCTCTGGTGGTGGTTTGCCTAGACACACAACTGAATCTAGGATTATGAGCAATATTAATGTACTCCTCAAATGCATCAGACTCACCAAAGCATAAAGGAAGGTCTAGTCTAGCAATCAATCTGCACAACTGGATACGAGCAACATCAGGATTGTACTCCCACATATGGAGAGAGCCATCAGGATTGTACTTGAGTTGGGACTGAGCCATACGAGAAGCACCTAGCAAGACTGGGCACTTTGGAAGGTGCCTATGCAAGTGTCCAGTACCACTAGCAGACTTACCAGAATAAATTTTCTTGCAATGTAGGCACTTAGCACCAGTTCTTACCCTCTTGTTGTTCTTTACCTCGTACAGAGGCTCAAAGTCATCCCACACCTTAGAGGTGCAAGAACGAGTCCTCTTGCTGCCCGTACTCTCCGAGCCCGGACCAGCACCAGAGCCAGCAGCAGCAGGTGCTGGAGAATCTCCAGCTCCAGGACCTGGCTGAGCATCGGGGACGGCACCACCGAGCAGCGCCCGCCGATCCGCCTCCAAATCAGAATCATCATCTCCGGTCTCCCCCATCAACCGCAACTCATCATTGAGGCAGGTTGGATAGTCGTCGTCCATCCTCGAGCACACCCGGAACCGGAACAGACCCTCGAGCCCTCCACCGTTGACGTCGTCGCCTCGGCGGCTCCGTTCCTCAACGACCCGCGGCCCCTGACACTGACAGAGACCTACACGATGAAAGAGAAGAAAGTGAGGGAGGCGGATCTGTGAGGTGTCGAAGAACATTGCAAAGAAGAGGAACGAGAGGAGTGGAGTGGTGTTTACCTGCGCAGTCGGAGCCCGGAGCCGGAGAAGACGAACCGCAACGGTGGGGAACCAGGGAGTGAGGCGGATCTGCGAGGGTCGGGGGGAGGAGGCAACTAGGCGAGGAACCGAGGGAGGCGGAGGGCCGGAGGGGTTAAGGGAGAAGCGGGGTTACGGGGAGGGAGGCAGATGGGTGACCGGCGAGCCGGCGGCGGGCGAGGACGCCGGATCTGAGAGGGGAGGCGGAGGAGCCACCAGCAAGCCGGCGGTGGGCGAGGACGCCGGATCTGAGAGTGGAGGAGCAGTTACGGAGGGGAGGGAGGTGGAGGGGCCACCGGCGAGCCGGCGGCGGGCAAGGACGGCGGCGGATCTAGCCGGGAGGGAGCGGGGAGGACCGGAGGAGGCGAGGAGGCGAGCGAGAGAGCGAGAGCGACTGAGCGAGGCGGCTCGATGCGGGGGGCCAGGGGAGAGGATCAGAGGAGTAGGGTTTCGGGGCCGGGCGGTCGCGTGCCGGCTTATATACGGCCGTTGGCCGGGCCGAGGCAGGCCTGGCAGGCCTTAACAGGCCGTGCCGGCCGTTGCTAGCCCACAGGCCAAATGGGCCAGGCCGTGCCGGGCCAGCCCACGTGCTGAGGTAGCGGCCCAGGCCCGGCCCGTGATGTAGGCCGGGCCGGCCCGGCCTGCAAGGCCGTCGTGCTGGGCCGTGTCTGTGCCGGGCCAAAATTTCGTGCCGTGGGCCGGCCCACGGGCCACGGGCCAAATGGAAATCTATACCTGAGACTGGCTACTCAGTTTCATTTTCACGACCAGGAGATAATCGACCACTCCTGTATCGGATTATGGAACCTAACACAACAGATATAGTACGACTGACCTCTAAATCATATCCAGCTCCAAGAAACAATGAGTACATATTTGCAATGGAAATGGAGCTCATAATGACTTGCTTGTGCCCTCTTTAGCTTACCAAAAAAAAACATCGCCAATAATTGCCATTTTCCTCATCACCAGCCAAAACTTAAATGACTTACATTTAAGCAATATAATTTATCATGTTCAGAGCTCATCATTTGTAGTAGTCACGTCACTTGAAACTCAGCATAACGAAAATATTGTTGCCCTGAAACAGGATAATTCTATGTCGTACCAAGCACAAATTGGAATGCTGGTTCACCTAGCTTGTGTATACATCTTGATATATCCTAGTATTGCCCATCTTCTTTCAAGCATCTATACATAAAGGAAATGCATTGCTGAAGAACCAAATCCATCGATCATGATGTGCGCATGCCTGCATCACTCATCACCGAGGGAAGCATGGCCTATGCAGAAAGGCGCAGAAACGCCTACTTTCTGGACTACTTCATGGTCTGCGATGTCAAGTTTGGTTACATTCAACTTGCAGCCTTAATTACGAAATACAAATGTTGGGTAATGGTGATGTTCGGCTCTTCAGTGCTAATGTTTCGACAGGATGATGATGATGTCCTGTTCTTTCACATGTTTTATTCTAAGGCCCTGTTTAGAGGGGTGCTAAACTTTAGCACACCATTTTTTAGCACCTTTTAGCACTTGGGCTCCCAAACAGGGGTACTAAAGGGGGTGTGCTAAAGTTTAGCACCCCCATTTTCTTTAGCACACCCAAGGGGTGCTAAAAGGTGCTAATAGGTGCTAAAAGTGATCCCAAGCTCATTTTTTCCCCTACTGCCCCTCTCTCTCTCTCCTCTCCACTTTTTCCCAAGCTAGTCATAAATGAGGGCAATATAGTCATTTCTCACCTAATGTGCTAAACTTTAGCACTGTATCCAAACAACCCCAAGTGCTAAACTTTAGCACTCCATTTGAGGGTGCTAAAGTTTAGCACTGTGCTAAAGTTTAGCACAAGGTTTCCAAACAGGGCCTAAACCGATTGCACCTCAAAGTTATCTGCTACAGTGCTATATAAACTGCATGCACACTTAGCTATGTTTGGTTGAGCCGTAGCTTTTGGAAAAGTAGCTGTGGGCTATGGAAAAATAGGTGTGAGTTGTGAGCTATGGAAAAGCCGATTGGTGGAACAATTGTGGCTTTTGGAAAAAGTAGTGAGCGGACCCCACGTGTCATTCATAGTCCACCCCACTCAACCTTCTCCCTCTCTCACTGATGAGCGGACGTCAGTCCCTTCTTCTTCCTCCGCTGCTCCTTCCCTCCTCCACCTCCCCTGCTCCCCTGCTCCTCCTCCTCCTCCTACTCCTCCTACTACTACCCGTGCTCACCGCCGCTGGCCCGGAGAGGGTGGGCTAGGAGAGGAGGAGGAGGAGCGCTGCCACCGCTAGCCGGGAGAGGAGGAGGAGAGGCTGCAAATGGAAGTGCGGCCAAACAGGTCAGAAGAGGGGAGCCGAGGATGGAGAAGGTCGCTACCAGAGGGAAGCTCCTCACGCCGACAATGGAGGTGCGGCTGGCCAGGCGAGGAGGGGCCGCCGGAGTCGCGGGGAGGGGGGGGGGAGCGGCTAGGGAGCCACAGGGACGGGCCGCCAGGGAGCTGCCGGGGTTCATAGTGCCGTCGTTGTCCTTTTGTCACGCGGGGTGGGAGGGTGTCGTGGGTGGAAGAGAAGGGAAAAAAAAAGAAGCGAACCGGTACAATATAATTTTGGAAACTTATCGATTCACAGCGCGCGCAGGTGCTGTGAAAAAAATGAACTACATAAAAGCAACTTTTTTTAAGCGTCTGAGGAAGCTGGTGACTTTGGTTGGATTTTAGCTTTTTTGAAGCCGAAGTACCTACAAAGCCAAACTAAAGGATGCTATTGCTGCCATTCTCAAAATAGGTGAGTAGACGGCGGTGGGGGCAGAAAAAAAACGGCAGATTTCTTCCCAAAACCACCCCGAAGAGAATGTTCGGCTTCTCGAACGTCTTCCACCCTACAACAGCGGGCGGCGGCGGCGGCGGCGTGCTGCCCACCTTCAAGATCTTATATGCAAGGCCGACGAGAACTTGTGCCTCACCGTCCGCGACGGCGACGCTGTCCTCGCCCCCGCCGACTCCAGCGACGATCACCAGCACTGGTATAAAGACAAGCGCTTCGGCAGATTCGTAAAGGATAAGGAGGGAATTAGCCCGCCTTCTCCCTCATCAACAAGGCCACCGGCCTCGCCGTCCAGCACTTCGACGGCCCGTTCCACCCGGTAATTTGCCGCCCGATTCTCTCTCTTTCTGTATGATCGATTCGCCCCTTTGTGTCAATAATGGTTCATTCATCTTCGAGTTCGCCGATGACCTGAGTGAATGATTTCTTCGGGAGATTTTCAGGTGAAGTTGGTGCGGTTCGATTGGGACTCGTTCGACAACACACTGATGTGGACGCTGTCCAGCGACCCGGGCAACGACGGCTTCGGATTCATCCGCACGCTGAACGACGTCTTCCTCAAACTGGCCGTCATTGAGGAAGACAAGGGCCATGGCGCCACCATCAGGCTCTCGGATTCGTGCGACGGCGGCAGCCACCACTGGAAGATCCTGCAATGGTGCGACGAGCCCTATGCCGGCGGCGGGCACGCCGAGCACCCCTTGCAAGGCCGATGAGGGCTTCAGCGTCGCCGTCCGCGACGAGCACCAGCACTGGATCGAGGACACGAGGTCCGGAGACATAATCAAGGACGAGGATGGCTACGCAGCTTTCGCCCTCATCAACAGGGCCACCGGCCATGCCATCAAGAAATCTGATGAAGCCAGGGAAGGCCCTGTAAGCATCTATCCACCCTTTGTCCAATCCTTTTCATCAAAATTTTAAATGTACGGATTATTGCGTTTTGTGTGAGCTGATTGAGAGTATGTCCCTCTCCATGGCCAATATGATATGAAGTACTAGAAGGTCATAGCAGTAGCAGATACTGCTTTTGATTCTTCTATACAAATTAAATTGAATTGATCCTTAACAATCAGGGACAACAGACTCATTGTCTTCCTGAATATTTATAGGATAGGAATTAAAAGTTTTTGCCTTTTTAGGCTGAAATGGTATCAACTGTAAGCAGAAACATCACACAGCAAAGAACAAATTTATGATAATAGCATTATTCGTCAGTATATATCCTTGAGGCGAGTTCACAATGCAGACATGTTAGGATTGCCACTCCTTAATACTGCAGTCTAATAACCTGTTAACTGTGAGAAGGAGAAAATAAGATGAAAATAAAATTATAAAGACTTTGGTAATATACCTAACATCAAATTAAAAAGAACTAAGCTTGCATACACATCAGTGCATAGCCATTTTTTATGCAAGTCAACTTTGGCATTGGCTAATTATTCTGCCACTAGTACAGAAGTCTTGATTCTGACGCAATTGTTCTCATAGGAATAGTCAAGCCATCTCAAGAACCATTTGTAAAGTATTCTCGATACATAAATGCCTCCAAGCACCAATTAGTGATATTCTGCTCCTACGTTATAGGAAGAGGGGCCTCTTTCAAACACATGTGTAATTCTGCTTCCACTTGTGAAACTGAAACAGTTGGTTATGAAGAATTGAAGATAACTGTTGATTGAATATATATGTTCGAAACTTCACCTTCTCCTTGGCCCTAGGCAGCAGCACTTGTTCTTTCTGATATAGCCGCACTCTGCATGGTAGTGCAAAAGGTATAGGAGAACCTTGGATTACTTGGATCTTTACATTGTAGCGCAAAAGGTATAGGAGTCTTGTAGGGAGGTGTGAGAGTAAATACTTGGATCGTTACATTGTTGTGCAAAAGGTATAGGAGTCTTGTGGCTAGAGTGGGAGGTGTGAGAGTAAATAGGTTTTCACCTTCCAGTTCCTTCTTGCCCTTTATTGGTTCACTGCCTCTCCTGATATAGAGATGATTGTGTGACACCCAAACAATTAGTTAGATTGGATCCAATCTAATCACTTCTTCATACTTGTAGCTATACTAAAGAGAAATCTTTCCCAATTACATAGCTAACATGATTGGCAAGCCTTACATGCTATGGACATGGGCATGCTGCTTCAAAGTGCACCCGGTGCAAGTATATAAGCCATTTTCTGATGCACCTCTTCCTCAAACTGCGAGCTGAAAATTCCGTAAGCAGGCTGGTGGAGGCCATGATTCAATATAGAAAGATCCCATGTCAATGATAGATTGCACTTCAGCCTACATCTCTTTGCTTTGGGTATGGGTATCCAAGATAAATTTTGGCAATGATGGCCTTGAAGGTTGGTGCGTTAGTTTGTAGAGATGCTGTGGTGGACGTGGGTGAAGAGGTTCTTGAGTTAAAGCCAATCCCTATTGATATCATTGCTATTCATGTGATGGTGGTAGCACAGTTGTTAGTGTGTTATTGGCGTCCATTGTGGATGATGGAGTACCATGCCTTTTCCAGAGAGGTTTTTGGACCTTGGACATGAAGAAACAGGGCGTGGTGAACATGTAGCGCTACTGTTGGTGTGCCCTTCATTCTTGATGTCCATGTGTAGTGGCATAAACTCCAATCCAAAATTTCCTAATCTCCTCTCTTCTATATATAATATGAATAGGATGGTGACTAGACTGCCATTTCTTTTTATTACCGGTCAAATTTCACAAAGTTTAATTTTGGGCAGAAAGTATTAGTTGCTTGTAACATAGCCACATAGGTAATGCCAGACATCAACTCAGTGATGTCATATAGCACTATTTTACCTATCACGAACCTCCTTTGCAAACATCCAGTTCAGTTGGAGAAGCAGTAAATTTCCTGAAATCTAATCCTTTCTTGGATTGTAATCTCACTTAAGTTCTTTCCTTTCTCATTCACCTCTTCTGTTTGTTTTTAGCTTGTCATTTTTCCTTCTTTTGGTCCCTTATGGCCCTTTTGTACATATTTGTTTGCTCTTTTTATATGCAAAAGAAATCCCACAGTAGGGATCTCCAAAAAAGCAGTAAACAACTTTTCACACAGCTCCAAATGTGCAAAGATTTCTTTGTATTGTAACACAATGCAACATTAGGCAGCTTTTGCTCAAAAAGAAAAAAAAAGGAGAGGATAAGTTGTACAGTCAAGATTCAAGAGTCAACCTTATGCAGTGTAACACAGCTTGACTTTGCGGATTAGCAAAGCACTTCACTACGTTCTGTTTTACTTGAGGTAGATCTAGAATATCCATATCAAGGATTTCGAGGTGGTGCAGCATCATATAGCTTAGGGGTATGCCTGGGCACCCCCTGTAGACAACACCTAGGTGTTGTGGTGTAATTAAAACCTTGTGGCACCAGAGTTAGGCCTAAGTGATGCCTCATAGACCATGATCCATATTGATTTAGGTATGGTAACTAATGGGCACTTGTGAATAAGAACTATTATTGCAAGCTCTTTCCTTGCAACTTCTTGGTAGATCCATTCCCATATAACATAGTCTCTGTCCCAAATACCTCCCATGGCCCCATGGGCCTCCCTTTGAAAATTTCCTACAGGGCCTCCCCTTGTGAAGGGAAATTGCCATCCACTCTATTTTTGAAAGACTTGTTTGTAACTTAATTTACTTTTCTTTTCAGCCCCAGTCGTCCGCTCCTCCATTTTCTTTCCTTTCAATGACCTTGATGCATATAATACTCTTTAATGCAAATCAGAGGTGTGCCTTATGAACCATATTTTGTTCAACAAAACTGACCAGGATTTTGTTTTGGCTTTATTTCTTGTTTCTTAGGTAATGCTTGTTCCATATGACCTGCACCACCTAGACAAGTCAGTGTTGTGGTCGAAGAGTGGTGACATGATGCATGACTTCCATTACATCCGCATGGTCGATAGCATCTGCCTCAACTTGGACATCTGTGACGAAGGCCGCCACGACAAATACCACAAAGGGGTGCAAGATGGCACCAAGGTCATGCTCTCTTATTGGTGCGACGAGGGTGTGTAACACCCCTGGTGTTAATTAGGGTCATTAACATTTAAATTAAACAAATAAATGTATCTAATAGTTTTTGTTAGCTTGTGAGGCTATGATTTATCTTTTAAAATATGATTGTTAAGGTGTTTATGTTATTTTTTTATAGCTAAAAATAAATTAAAAAGGAGATAGGAAATTATGCTCAAAGGTAGTTAGAGATGCTAAACAAATCAATTTGAACCAGGGTTAGGTTTGAATGCTAAATCAAATTCGAATTTCACTTTTGGGACCCTCCCTGGTTGAAAACTCTGTATTGGTTTACTCCAATTTAGTCACCTTTGGCTGATAATTAAGAATTGTTTTTACTAAATACTAAACTTTCGAGCATTGCAAAACTTGTAGCCTCTCCTATCTAGTTTCACCTGGTTATGATCTGGATAGGTGAAAACAAAGTTTAAATGCTCAAAATACTGGTCAAACCTTGAGCAAACTGCTGTTTTAACCTCATCCTGAAAATGCCCGAGTCATTGATTGTTGGCTGAAATCATAAGTTTAGGAGCTGCTAACTCCTGTTTTACTTAAAAACATAACCAAGAATTGGTGCAAAATGGATTGTCCTATGTTTGGAGTTTGCATGCACAGGGTTGTTGCCCAGTTTGGAAAACGTTTTGGCTTTCAAAAATCGAACCAAAGTCAGCCCTGTGCAACAAAATGTACAAAAACTGGAACTCTGAATTTTGACTCGCGAGTTTGTTTTTGGCCAAACTTTGGGGGTCTGTAGCTTTCAAACCGTAGCAAATCTCGTCACAAGTTGAATACAAGAACTGTTAGTCTACTTTTCCTCTCCAACTTTTGTATTGGTCGATCGATGTTTTGCTATACGAATGTTGAGAAAATCGAGCCTGAAGTCGCTGATGTTGGGTGGCCGATTCTGAACTGAACAGTTCACATTTCACGACGACGCCGTGTCTGCCATCAGAATGTTGCCGTCACACGCCGACGACTGCGCCTGCACGCGGCCCCCTCGCAGTCAACCCGCGGGACAACTTGTCGTATCATGCCCATGCCGCGGCCATCCCTCACGCCATGCCGCTGACATTCGCGCCAGCACTGCCTCGCCCGTGCTCGCTCGTCCTCAGCCGTCCTTGCATCGTCCGTGCTCTACTGCTCGCCGTCTCCTGCCATTACTCGGCGCGCCCAACCATCACTCGGCCGGCCTTATCCTCTCCAAACCAGCTGGCTCCCTTTCTCCCTTTCTCAGTCTTCTTCCTCTAGCCCAAGAAAACTGAATAGAGCAAGCTCCATCTGCCGGCCAAAATCCCCGAGCTCCACCCCACCATTCTCAAATCGCCGCTGCCTGCACCTGCCTCACCTTCCCAGCTTCCTTCCCCACCACTTTTTTTCCCACCGCCATGATTCCAGGCATCAACGATTGAAAATCCCGTGCCCACTCGAGCCGCCAACCCGCCATGGCTGCCCTCCCGTGGAGCCCCTGCCTCTGGCCACTGTCTTGGCAAACCGACTGCGCAAATCGAACTTCGGTGATTCCCTGGTGCTCGTGCTCTGCATGCCGCCGGGCGTGCGCCGCTGCCAATCGCGGGTAGAGCTAAGGTTCGGGTTTTGAGGAAAAGAACAAGGGGAGCGGGTGCGCCTAGACTTAGGGAGACTCTTGGGGTAGTCATTGAGGTGCGCGGTGCGGCCGCCGGGCCGGCAGTTCCTCGCCGCCGCCGCCCACTGTGGGCACTCGGGTGCCTAAGGTTGAAGAAGGAGAGGAGGGCACGGGTGTGAAGGAAATAGAAGCTTAGGGGGTTATTGGTAAAAGGTTAGGGTTTAAGTGTTAGGTGGGAAACTTTGAAGGGGCCTAAGCGCTATATCCAAGGGCGGTTTTGTAAAGGGTAGGGTAGATCTGCTGGTAAAGTTGACGTAGCTGCAAAAGTAGTTCTTCTTTTTCGTCCTTAGTCCAGTTAAAAGGGCTGAAACTTGTGAAATCCTTACAAAATTGTAGAAAAATGAGACAAATGCAAACTAAATTTTTTGGTTTCTTCTACCTATTAAAAATACTTGCTCCTGCAAAATATGTGCTTCTATTGCTCATTAAAATGCATGTTGTTTGACCTCCTTAATTTAGAATAAATAGCTCCGTACTCCTAAAATCCTAATAAATTCATATAATCTACCTTATTGTTGAAAACTATTCTGGAAAGTTTGTAGCACTGAATTGCTGATAGAACTCTAGTTATAATTCATTCTTCATATCAGCAGATTTACAATGCTTGATTTTTAATAAATTCTGTAGTAGCCCAATCAAGCTAAAATCTTTACAGTAAATTGTTTGTGTGATGAGAGAGCTCCTGTAAATGATTAATGTTTATATAACAGCAAATGTTTCCTTAGCAATTATTCTTTCTGTAAGCTAGTATTTGATTAAAAATACTTGCAATTATTTTTATACTCTTTATCGGTAGCATATTCATCCCTAAAAAGGCTGCTAGCAAAATATTTATGGTTACTTGCATAGATCATTTGTTTAGTCTCTGGCATGTTGTCACCACAGTTCCATTCAGGAACATGTGTTACTTAGATCTTGCCACTATCATGGCATGCTAATCACTTTTTAGGACCTGATATTCATACCATGCTGCAAACCAAGTTACTGAAATTTCGAGAGTTGTATGTTTCACGGGAAAACTCTAGTAGTTCTTTTTATATCAATCATACTTATGTGTAGATAACAATGTGTTTCTATGCTCTACTTGGAACTTTTAATCATGTATGATTGAGTTGCTGCACTCTTTAAACCGGATGTTAGGCATGTGTTATCATCTTTCAATCAACTCATATATATGCATTGTCGTGTAGATAACCCACTAGCCGACGGTTTGTACGATTTGATCGCCGCGCTGAGAGTGAGCAGCTCGAAGCTTCTCAAGTTGAAGCGCCACAAGACCTGAACCAAAGTTTAGAAGAGCCCAAGGCTAGTTTGGAAGGCAAGCACCAGAGCATGATCACTGATTTCAAAACTATGCAATATTCTTACTTAAGTAATTTTATGCATTTAAGTTCCTAGGTGTTGAATGAAACCATAGTTGCATGATCCTTAGGAATTCTAAGTCAAATAATAGTATGTGTAGGTCTTTAGAAAGGCCATGCTTAATTAAGAACTCGCGAGATATAGGCTCCTTTACTAGTTATGGTTAAATATGAAATGAATGGTACACATGAGAAAAGTTGGAGACCGGGCGGAGATAGAAATTAGGATATTATTGTTGGTTGCGCTCCGCCTGTGTCGATTAAGGCCCGTCTGTTGTGGCCCTGTTGATCGAGTTTGAATTGTACTATTCACATGCCGGTAAAGTCTAGTACCTTATTGCACAATTGTAGATTGAGTTGGTCCTAATTTCTATCCTTGTGCTAGTCAGTAACTCATGTCTAGCCTGGGGAGGTACCGGTAGGGATTAGTACTCAAGGATCGCAGGGGTTCTCAAATACTATCACTCTCTAAGGGAACCGTTTGCCATATGCGGCTTGACGGTGCATGCATATGCCGTGTGTATAGATCCACCTTGCAAGGTTAATAATTCAAATCGATTCGTTGTCGCTCTCGGTTAAGAAAACCTTGATCACTGCGTTACGGTAAGTAGTGGAATGGAACGAAATATGAATGATGATGAAGTTATTGTCTAATCAATTATTTTTCTACACTAAAAAGTTTTTGACAACTTGCTGACTTAGAATGGTTAAGTTCAACTTTAAATTGGATGCTAAAACTTGAAAGTAAGGATCCACTCTTAGTTGCTTTTTGGCAAAATAAACTGTCGGTGTTTAGACCCATCAACCTACCGAGGGGTATCCCGAGGTAGTAGATTGATTAGTGGGGGATCGTCGGACCTGGAACTTGAAGGTAAAAAGCAAGGACGCAAGATAGATTTATACAGGTTCGGGCCGCTAGAGTAGCGTAATACCCTACGTCCTGTTTGGGGTGTTGTATATTGCGTCCTGTGCTTGGGTGTTGTTTGGTATTGAGGATATGGTCCTCTGTTGTGGTTCTATGAGGTCTTGGCCTACCGATCTAGGGACCCCTGCCCTCCTTTATATACTCCAGGGGGCAAGATTACTGATTGGTTACAAGGAGTTCTAGTAGGATTACAGGGTATGAGTGCTAGTAAGATTACAAGGGAATTCTAGTAGGAGTCTGTCTTCTTCCTTCCTTGCGGGTACTGGGGATCTATCCCCGACAAGACCCCGAGCACTTTATAGTCGAATGCAGCGGTCTTCGAGTACTTTTCAGATCCTTGCCGAGTAGTTTAGTGCTTCTCGAGAATTTTATCTTGCTGAATATTCAAAGTTCCTCAAAGCTGCCATGAGGCTATGGTGTGATCAAGCCCTTGATTATCTTGATTTTGTAATCTTCATTTTTGAAATGTGATATGGAGGGCGGGGAAAGTCGCACTCCATATGAAGTAGCCCCTGAGCCTTAGGTTGAATCGAAGAATCAGGCTGAGGGTCAATAAAATCTTGAATCTTCTTTCTTCGTCTTGAAAAAAATCAATTGTTGGGTGTAGCTTATCAGCCCCCGAGCCTTGGAATGATTAAATAATCAATTCAAGGGTCTAGCGAACTTTAGTCTTCCACATCTGAGTAGTTGTGCGGCGTCCAGCCCCCAAGCTTATGCGCCAGGTAAGCCATAGGAGCTACGTGGAGTAGTTATTTGGTGCTTAGCCCCCGAGCTTAGAAGTTAGCTTAGCCATTGGAAATATTCCGAGTAGTAATTGGTGCGTAGCCCCCCAAGCCTGGGAGCTAGCGGAGCCACTGGAGGTACGCTGAGCTTCTTAGAAAATTGTCACTGAAGCTTGACCTACAAAAATACATTATGTAACATTTTTGTAGAATTTTAAAGATACTATCGAAATTTATTCAGTAATGAATGTAAATGTTGTGTGCTATGCTCTTATTTTAGTCGTATTTCTCTCGAACAGTTAGCCTATTACGTTTTAGCTATTGCCACTGCGTGTGAGATCTTTGTCTCATGTATGCGTACTGGCACTACTGCTACGTGTCTGAGATCTTTGTCTCGTGCACGTGTCCTAGCGTTTAGGCATGATAGAAGATCCGAGGCTTTCACGGATTGAGGCGTGTTCTACTCAAGGAGATTAGCAACCGTTAAGAGAAGACATTTAAAATAAGTAGTCGGCAATGCGATAAAAAGACTGCGCGATTGCACGTAAAGTAGTCATTGACACTTTTCTGCCTTTTTATCGAGGAGAGCGCATGTTGCCGTGCAAAGGATTTGTGCCTCACTAGGGTATAGCCGCTGTGAGCCTCTAGCACTCAGTGCACCAAACTTCGTGGTAGAGCCTCCTAATTTCGGTGTACCAAGCCTATGGTGGAGCTTCCTGAACTTAGTGCACCAAATCCGTAGCGATAGCCTCCATAATTTGGTGTACCAAGCCCACAGCTGTCGGTCAACATGCCTCAGGAATAATTGGCAAAGTGTAGCTCTGGAGGGTAATTTTCGTCGAGAGGCGTACACAAAAAGTACTCGCCGCGTTGCCCTGCATGCGAAAAATAAGCCGAAAAAATTATATAAAATAATTAAAAGAGTAGCTTAGCTTAATTCGTGGACGATTGTCGACGAAGTCGTGGCGATCGTCGTGAAGCCACGACAGTTATTGATGAAGCTGACTAGTCGGAGTCGATTCCGATTAGTTGTTGATCACGTGAACCCGCCCTCGATTAGTTTGTAGTTGAGACGAGAAGTTTTAGGTAGTTGCTATTGTGTCACTGAGCGTTCTGGTGAAGCAGCGCAGTCATGCATGCTAAAGTCCCACATGCATTTCTTAAATACGTGTAGCGAAGAGGAACAGATCTCCTGGTGGCCTTCGTGGTACATGTACTGAAACTCAAAAAGTAGCCTTGCATGGAGAGTACTCGAGCTGATAGTTTCCTCGATCCGTGCATGAGCAGTAGATGTAATATTGATTGGCCTTCATTGCTTCAGTATAGGATTTGACAACTAGAGGCAATTAGCTTAAGATGCATCGTCGGTGACTTCGACTCGGAGATGGAAAAATAATTTCGCCGATATTTTTCCTTCTCACCGGCATGGAGCAGTAGCGAATCATCAGCCTTGAGCGACGCATGGAACCACGGAGGATGATCAGCTATAGCAATGCGACCAGTGATGCAGTTTTTTGCATGCAGATGAGCCGACAACCGATTGATCTCCCACAAGCTTCTTGTATCCGCTTCGAATTGGAACTTGACGACTTGCTTCTCGTCGAGTAGATTGATTTTGAAGATGAGGTCCTTCAAGGTCGCCCGATGATCTCGATGATCACCCCTACCTAGCGTGCCAGATGTTGGTGTTTAGACCTAGCAACCTACCGAGGGGTATCCCGAGGTAGTAGATTAGTTGGTGGAGGTTCGTCGGACTTGGAACTCGAAGGTAAAAGCAATGATACAAGATACAGATTTATGCAGGTTCGGACCACCAAAGTAGCGTAATACCCTACATCCTGTTTGGGGTGTTGTATATTGTGCCCTACGCTTGGGTGTTGTTTGGTATTGAGGATTTGGTCCTCTGTTGTGGTTCTATGAGGTCTTGACCTACTGATTTGGGGACCCCTGCCCTCCTTTATATACTCCAGGATGCGGGATTACTAGTCAGTTACAAGGAGTCCTAGTAGGATTACAGGGTATGAGTGCTAGTAGGATTATAAGGGAATTCTAGTAGGAGTCCGTTTTCTTCCTTCCTTGCGGGTACTGGGGATCTATCTCGACACAAACCTCTCAGCCAAAAGTCTTGCATACTAGGAGTCGACTAATTATATATCATAGTCGGGTAAATTTTGCGGAGTATTAGTACACTCAGCCTCACTTGTTGATTACTTTCAGGTCTTAGTGAGGAAGAAATGGTTGAATTGGTTACCGGATTATCTTGGGATGGCTATCCTTTACCTGAAGGGTTGTTGGTTGAGTGGCTCCTGGCCTCACCTTGAGATAGTCTCATGTTTGAATGACATGTTGTCGGGCTACTCATATTATCGCGTATCTTCACTAGAACTTTATCGTATTTGTCTTCCGCTGTGTATTTATCTTCCGTTGTGTTTTATTTAAAGAACTCTAATTTGTAATCTATCTATGTATTTCAAACTCGGTTTGTAAATTAAATCTGGATGTTTGTAAACTGAAATGTCATGTTGTATCATCTGCGCTCACCTTCGTGTGAGACTTGTTGCATATTGTTTTGATCGAGATCAGTGGTTGAATCGGGCTTGACTCGACAGACTGTCGGATTACACTGTTTTAAGTGCGTATTGACCAGATGAACCATTAAGAGGATGGTTAGCATGCTTAAGCCGATTTAATTTGGACGGTTCTGCCACAGGGTGACAGCCAATACTGGAGGATGGTCTCATGGAGTAGTCTCCCTGCATAGCACACACTTCACAAAGCTTGTGTGATTTTAATTTTGATACTTTTACTATATGGAATTACGTGTTAACACTTGACAAGCTCCTACTGATTGCTACCGCCTTTTCTTGATTTTTGATTTCTTGCCATATAAAATTATGTGTATCTTACCAACCAGCACAAGACCGAATAGGATCTTATGGGAGGACATATGCACGCCCAAAGGTGAAGAAGCCGGCAGCTGAAATGAAGGATCAGACGGCATCGACAAGATCTTTCGGTTGTCCAGTTGGTTAGGACATCCAGTATTCCAGTTTGGTTCCGGTCCTGTTAGGAGATTTGATTAGAGTTTGATTAAGCAATTTGTTTTTCCTAGCTGGTTTTTAGGCATTATTAGAGATAAACTTGGGCAAGGAGAAATTGAAAATGGCCGGTGCTATAAACTGGTGTAAGCAGCAGAGGGCAGAGCTAGCCCTGGCGTGAGCGATTAGTCCGTGGAGGTGTCGAACCCAAGTGGGTCCTTCGGCTCATTAGACATGATCTACGCATGGTATGCTGTGCATGACTTTGACCATTTATTCTGAGCTCGACGTAGCCCTCTAAAATTATTCAAACCTCATGTACAAATTAAATGTAAACTGATTATTTATGTCGTATTTCCTACCAAGCTAAAAACAGAGCACATAGCCACGTGTATGATCCACACACATGGAGTAGTGGAGTACTCGGTCCCTCTCCAGTGACGATGATATCCACATTTAGGAAAATATTTGGTGCAAACCACCGTCTCCGTGGAAATGTGAAAACCTCTTCAAAACCATATTTGTAAGTATTAAAAAAATATGAAATGGTGCACACCCATAGTGCATCCATAGATGTACTTTGTGGTAAAAGTTGGGATGCAAACTCAAACTAGGAAAATTCAAATGAAAATGACAACTCCCATGTGCATAAGCACTGAAAGACAATTCCTGTAAATTGGTCTTCTAGTGCATATGCACTTGAAATTTGTCATTTTTTAATGAATTTTTGCAAAATGGTTTTGCATCCCATCTTTTGCCACAAAGTGTGTCTATGGCTGCACTATAGATGTGCATCATTTCAAATTTTTTGAATACTTGTAAGTATGATTTTTTTTAGGAATTTCACATTTCCACCGAGAAGGTGGTTTGCACTTAATATTTTCTCATATATATCACCTACTTGTTTACTCTCACCGAATGAACTAGGGATATCACACGCAAAACCATCCGGAACTCACACGTAGACTAACAACGATTCCATATCCCATAGCTAGACATCATAATCATCATATCCAATGCAAAACAACGCTAAGTATAATCACAATTCTATGAATTAGAATATTATGTCTAGAGAAAATGCTATGTGTGGCTTAATATGAATTTGCTTACAAGAATTAAAATTCTTCGGCTCTATATGCTTGCGCGCTCTGCTGTATGGACAGGTTGCGGGAAATCATTTTTTTCATTTAAAAAATATTGAAAATTTTAATTTATAATTGATTTTTATCATTTTTTTCAGTTCCGATAAAAAGTAGCAATATTTCAATGAGTTAGGGAAAAAATAATTTTCTGATGTGATGTGGTACTTTCAACTCAAATTTGAACCAAGATCTTTGATATGGATTGAAATTCAAATACTTTTAGACCTAGTTTTGATGATCAAAATTTTGCAGCTTTCACCAAGGATCAAAACAACGTTCAACCCGTCGGGCCGTCCGTTGCCCGGGCCGGTCCGGCCCCGTCTCGCCGCCGTCTCCCCCTCTCCTCCCTTCGCTCCGCAGCCGCAGCCATGGACCCTTCGATGCCGCCGCCTCCGCCGCGAAACCCTAACCCCTCCTCCTCCACCACCTCCATGCCGCCTCCGCCGCCCCCGAACCCCACCTCCTCCTCCATGCCGCCCCCTCCGCCTCCCAACCCCTCGCCGCCACCGCCGCGGCCGGAGGCGGAGTCCCAGGCGACGTCGTCCGCGGCGGAGGTGGAGGGGCGCGGTGGCCCTACTCCATCCTCCTCTATGCCTCCGCCTCCGCCCCCAAAGCCCGCCCCGCCGGTACCGGAGCCCGAGGCGAGGGCGGAGGGCAGCGCTGGCCCTAGCCCCAGCGCGAGCGACTCGTCAGCGGAGGAGGTGCCGAACCCCAGCGGGGCCTCCTCCGGCGACACCGAGATGGAGGAAGCGGCCGCGCCGCCAGCGGAGCGGCAGAAGCAGCAGCGCCCGCGCGCGCCGTACGTCATCCCTGAGTGGAGTGCCGCGCCGGATCACCCCTTCTTCCTCGAGGTGCTCAAGGACGGCACCATCGTCGACCAGCTTGACGTGTGAGTCTTCAGTACCCCGCTCTCATCAGTTCCATTTCCATTTGTTAATGAAGTTATGGTGCCATTGTGGTTTCTGCTAGTCTCCTCTGCTCATGTTTTCTTTAAGGATAATTTGTGTACTGGTGCAGTTGGTTCGTAATGTTTTTTAGCTCCTGATTAACTATTTTTTAGTCCTGTGAAATCAGTAATCCTCAGTACCCAAATGAGCTTAGCTAAGTTTTCTTACCCTTATATTTTGATCCACTGCTCTGGTTATGGCTGTCTGAGACATATTTACACCGGAACTAAGTATTTGCTCTAAAATCATGTTGGTTGTTGATATTTCGAAACTAGAACTGGTGAATGACTGGCTTTCCATATATGTTGCAGGGCCAAGAAAGGAGCTTACATGTTTGGACGGATTGATATGTGCGATTTTGTACTGGAGCATCCAACTGTTTCTCGATTTCATGCTGGTATGTTTTAGTTTTAGCCACACTCTTGTCAATTAAGACTTAGGCGTAGTTTCAAAACTGCAATGTTAACCTGCCAGTTAAATGTTCTGCTCCAGAATGGCTGAATGGTTCTTAACACTTAGGAATCCTTCTTGTTATCTTGTAACTGTCTGCATGTCGTATGGTTGGTCCCAGTTTCATACAGCAAAAAGACTGGAAATATGTTTGGACCAGCAAACTTGTTAGTTGTACATCCTTGCTGATTCCTGAAATAGCAGGCTGGAAACTGAGTGCTGTTGTATCACCACTTAATGAACCTTAGGAAGAACAATGAGCACAGTTGCATTCATGAACATATTAGAAATGGCATTGAATCATGAAAGCATGAACTTTGCTTTGAATAAACCTTTCTATTGGGAGGGTAAACATTGCCTAGTAAACTGTTTATTTATAACCAAAATTGTGTGGATGACATCATAACCATGAATAAAGTTGAATCAATATATTGAGCATTAATCTTGGATAAAGAATTCTATGTCAAGTCTATTGCGCACATGCTATTGGAAAAATCTCAACAGTCATGGCTTAGTGACAACATACAGTTGAATAAACTAAATATTCCAGAATTATTGATGATATTAATATGATATGAACAATGCAATGCCACTTTGTCGAGGAGCTAACATTTACTAACTACGATGTAACATATTACTGTCATTATCCCTATATAGCAGAAAGAACATAATATGGGAAACTTGAGAGACTGGGTTAGCTAAGTTATGCAATTAATTTCCCTTGCTTAAATGAGTGCTTCTACTATATGTTCCTTACAAAAATTAGGAGGAGTAGTTAACTTCTCTCTTTATGAGCAAATTGTTCCTCCTTGTTTTTAATGCTTCTTTAATTCCAATTAATCTAGCAACACCAACTTTCTGACTTAATCTCAATAAATTTCTTTTTTTAGTGCTAAGGAAGTAACTCGTGAGTTGCTTTTATGTTATTTTAGTTCTGCAGTTTAGGAATGATGGGAAGGTTTTCCTTTATGACCTTGGAAGCACACATGGATCTTTTATCAACAAAAGTCAGGTAATATGAATTCCTGATATCTTCTGTTTTCTTAATATCCTGATATCATTAAATTTTATGAATGCATGCTGCCACTTTTGGCATTTTAATTAGAAAACAGTATGTTCAGTGTTGCAGTATACTGTCATTCCTTTGTTCTTGAACTGTTGCTTTTTTATTTTGTTGCAATGCCGATTTACACTGTAAAATAGTTCTGTTTGGGTTATTTGAATGCTGGTCCTTGGACTTATTTTGTTTTCTAGCTTTTTGTTACCATCCCTTTTTTTTCCTACATGGTAAAAGGGCATACCCAGTGCTGAAATCTCCTGCACAAGGTGGGGTCTGGGGAAGGGATTTCTTGGAAGCCTTGGAATATATGTATGACAAGGTGGAGTCTTGGAGTATTGATCGATTGGTCATATAGGCATAAGTCAGATGTCAAATAGCTTCAATTTGCATTATTATCCTTTTTCCTTTTGGTTACCATCCCTTTTATTTTCCTAAAAAGTAAAGGGGCATACCAAGTACTGAAAGCTCCCACACAAGGTATGGTCTGGGGAAGGGATTTCTAGACAACCTTAACCTTGGTTATTTGGTAAGGAGGTTAATTCGAACCAGGACGCAAGTGGAGACATTCTACCACTGCGCTAGGCCCACCCTTCATTGTCACATGTTCATTCGCTCTTGTAAACTCTTCTTTAGATATGAAGAATGCATTAGGGTATTGATCAATGCATACCACATTAATGCTTTAGTTTCTTTATGTTACTCTTGTCAACTCTGGGGTGGCCTGTGTTTCTGTCTGTTCCTTTGTGTCAATCTTTCAAACATCCCTGTGTATTATCTATTATATTTTTTATTATATGTTCTGGATTTGCAGGTCAAGAAGAAGTTGTACACGGAGATTCATGTTGGAGATGTAATTCGGTTTGGGCAGTAAGTAAGCTTGTTACTAACTATTTGTCCATTCTTTTTATTTATTAGTTCTTTGGATCTGGGAACTTGTTCCCTCTTCTGTTAATCTTCCATTTTGCACGAAGAAGTCGCTTAATAAATTGCAGCATTGCGGTGCTGAAATATTCTCTATATGATCTCTCTAGAGCTTCTTTTGTTCTTACGTTGGTGTATATTGTTGCATAACCTACTTATTCCAGAGTTTAGCATACCCCCTGTTCAAATTAATAACATACTGAACATTAGTAATTTAATATGTTAATGTCAAAAAGTCCAGACTGATATGTGTACTGTGGCTACTTAATTGTTTCAGCAGAACATTAGGTTTTACTAACAGTGGTTTTAGTTGACTCACTATGCATTTTAGATTCTATAAATCTTGGACTGCATTATATGCTTGACAAAGTCCCTTCAAATGTACAGACAGATAGAAAGGTTGCAGAAAAAATAATGCTGGTAAATCGAAATGGCACTATTTTGGCTTCCTAGTCATGTCCCTGCTTGTTCTTGTGCAAAGCGAATTTTGTTTTCCTTCGATCTTTTTAGTGTTGTGTCTCTTGGCAACCTGTTTACACTCTATTGATCTGGTGTCTTATTTTTCACTTGGTTAACTGGGACTTAACTTTCCTCTTATGCATTAACTAGATCATCACGTCTGTACATTTTCCAAGGACCATCTGAGCTGATGCCTCCAGTAAGATTCTTAGACTCAATTGGCTCATTTAGCACTAAACAAATTTTCTCATTTCTTTGCTTTCTTCCTACTTCATCCACAATTTAATCAAAGTGAATTGCCGATGCAACAAGCACCTTGCTGTTCTCTATTTCTACTTCAAGCGGCTACGGCAACAACAATAACAATAACAACAAATTATTTGAGTCCCAAGCAAGTTGGGGTAGGCTAGAGATGAAACCCCACGAGCCGCCACAAAAAATAACAGGCTAGAAAGGCAAAAGGAGGTATTATTATTATTATTATTATTAAGGTTATCTTCAGATGAAAAGACTAACCAGATTAAATCCGTTTCTCAGTTCAGATTTTCTGATTCTTCTGACATTGTATCAGTTAGATTCAAATAGTGAATCAAGCAAAGTGTACATGATTTATGTGCCTTTGGATTTCATTTTACCCCTATTTATTTTAGATGCTCTTTCAGGAATGTTCAAGGAAAAAAAGATTTTGACATACTTCCTAGAGAAATAATTTATTTCAGTGAAAAGCAAAGATAAATTGCGAAGAAGTAGAATATCATTTACATGGAATCGAAACTAGTTTAGTTATCCTTAACTGTTAGTTTCAAGCTTCTTGATTGTGTGAGACCCAATTGTGTCATGCGGAACATTTTTAAATCCCATAAGCTCCATCAACCTATCCTACTGTTTGAGTTTCTTATATTCATTTGTTTCTTTTTCTTGGCAGGAAAAAGACATGCAGAAGCTCCGGGATGCTAAGATTCAGCAAGATATGCTTGATCGTGAAGCTTCTGTTTTACGTGCAAAAACTCAAGCGGCTTTAGCTGAGGGAATCTCATGGGGTATGGCAGAGGATGCAATTGAAGAAACTGCGGAGGTTAGCTGTTTGTTTCTAACAAGGCTACTGATATTTTGTAGTTTAGATAAAAGCTTTTGATGGAGCTATTCTAAGTTCTGGCCACATCATATCATATTTTGCAGCACTTTCCTATTTTGTCTTCATATATTGCTTTGTGTTTTTACTGATCACGTTCTTTTATCTTAGGATGATGCGGATGAAATCACTTGGCAAACCTACAAAGGTCAGCTTACTGATAGACAGGAGAAAACACGTAGCAAGATACTAAAACGAATGGAAAAGGTACACACTTGTTTTACAGAAAAGCCATATTCTGATATTCCTATACATCATTGCACATTCTTATTTAGCCTAATACTAGGATGAAACATCTGATTTGATTTCATGTGAAATTGCCATTAATTGTTAGGGTTCATATGCAACTGTGTCCAGATTACTCTTTCAAGTGCCTGGGTGATATTGTGATGAATGATGACCAGATCTTGGGAATATTCTTGCCTTATTTCCATTATTTTTGGTTTTGGTTTCCAAATTAAACAAAAGGGGCTATTGGAGCAGCAATTTCTTTTTGAACTGCCTATAGATTATATTAATACTTAATATCATCATGAGAGCTATGCTTGCATGCTGTAATGTTAGGCTCTTCAAAAGGGTGAAAATTAATTCTGAACTTATTACATGGATCCATATTGTGGTGTTGGAATACATTGTAATTTACAATTGGCACCAATTTTTGTTTCACTTTGACTCGTTAATTAGTTAGTTTGTTCCTTTTCTTGTTGGTACAATAACCTTGCCTGCTGTCTCAAATGTTTGTGGCGTGTGAATAAATGAAATCCTCCACATCGAGTGCAATAAACCAATCTACAAGATATTAAATGAAGCCCAATCTTTAATATACCAGAGTGATGCAACTTGAAATAAACAAACCAGTAGATACAGTAAGCAACTAGTAGCGCTAGCAAGTAATGCTGTATGAACAGTGCACATGCTACGTGCCATTGCGCTTCATGCCAGCTGTACGCCCCCTTGCCATAAGGTAACCAAAGGCTTCAGGACTTAATGATTCAGAATTTCAGATGTTAGGAACTAAACTAGAAGCTAATTGTGGTTGTTAGTACCATGCTGGATAACTGGACTATAAATTTGGATTTGCCTGCCACTTTATTTTTGTATACAAGACTAAAGTATGAACAACATTGAGATAGTGGTTGTTGTCATGTTGCTGGTTGTCCATTGTTGTATCAGGAAGTGCTTACTTTGTGTATGAAGAAGTGTTACACAGCTCTCCTGCGTGTATGAGGAAAATTATGAAGCTTTACCTGCTATTTTGTTTCAGATTGCCAACATGAAGAAAGAAATCGATGCAATAAGGGTTAAGGACATTTCTCAAGGGGGGCTAAGCCAAGGTCAGCAAACACAAATAGCACGAAATGAACAACGGATATCTCAGGTTAGTGATGGATCACATGCATTACATTTATTAATACGCTATCGCCATCCATTTCTCATCTGGTGAGCAGGACTAAACCTATTCTTCTTCAGATTATGGAGGAGCTGGATAATCTAGAAGAAACTTTAAATGACAGCATACGGGAAAGTGTTGGTGCTCGTTCTGGAAATGCAAATCGTGGTAGCCATAAAGCAAGTCTTGAGGAAGAAGATGATGTTCTTAGGTATGCTGAGATCTGAAATGCATTTACTATTGTTTAGTATGCTTAAAGGTAGATCATTATATGGGTTGATCCCATGCGCTGACTAATAAATTGTTAAATAATTCAGCGACAATGATGAATTTTATGATCGGACAAAGAAGAAACCTAGCCAGAAATCCAATGAGCAACAATCAGTTGAGACTGCTGATAGTCTTCTTGAGAAAAAGGATTCCATCACCGGTGATATTGAAAATAAAAAGAAGTTGCTTGAAGAAGAGAAGCATAAGCTGGCTCAGGGCAGTACTGCAGATCTCGGGGATGACCTTGATGCTTACATGAGTGGCTTGTCATCTCAATTGGGTATGCTAGTATGCTCCAATTACTTCGATTAATCATTCATTAGTCTTAGAATTTCAACATATTTTATTTTTCATTACAAACATGAAGCATGACATTTGAATCATATGCTAAGAAAAATATTGGCAGAGGTGGGCATATGAATGCTACTAAAAATTTTAATTGAAAGGTTCCTTAGGCCTCTACTTAAGTAGTTTCCTTCAGTTTCACGAAATCATCAAGGTCTATCTTCCATCAGAATAAAAGCAAGTAGCCCAGTTAAGCTCCATAAATCCAGTTGTGAGCCAGTGTTCAGCTCTCATTATGATTCTTGACTCTGGCTTGAGCACATGTGTTTGGATTAATTTGTTACTGTAGATAGAGGGTCTGCTGATTTCCACACTATCATTTGGAAAAAGGATACATTAACCTTCATTAATTTTCACTTAAATGGCAATTACGTAGCATTAAGTGACTAAAGTATATGCTGTTGCACATACTCCCTCTGTCCTGAAATACAAGGCATCCTAGGATTTTTAGGACAGATTAAGGAGGTGGGCAAATGTTTCATATACCCTTAGCTAATGGTAATACAAGGCAAATTTTCCAGTTAACAAGGGAAATATTTGGCAAGTTTTTAATTGCGTTGATTGAGTACTTGCCAAAAACTCCTAGGACGCCTTATATTTGGGGACAAATTTTGAACCCTTGGATGCCTTATATTTCAGGACGGAGGGAGTATGCAATTTTCTCATTTGTTTAGACCTGAGCATAGGTTTGGCCTTTAACATTGATGAACTAACCTTGGAGTTATGCATTTACTTATGCACAGTTATTCCAGCATTTTTCCAGTTCAGATGCTTTTCACTGTCTTAGAATCTTCTGACTGGTTTGAGATATCCTGCAGTGCATGATAAGATTGCCCAAATTCAGAAGGAAATATTTGATCTTCAGGCTGAGCTGGACAGAGTAGTTTACCTACTAAAAATAGCTGATCCTATAGGGGAAGCAGCTCGCAAGAGGGACCTAAAGCCTCAAGAAGCGAGACCCCCAGCATCTAATGATAATCCAAGACCAGAAGCCAAGAAACAAAATAAAGTTGTGAAGACTACTTCAGCTGAGAAGCCAAAGGATTCTTCTAATGAGACGGCAACGAATAAGCCTGCTAAAGTAGAGACTGATGCCTCCAAAAACCAAGAAAATGGGAGCAAACCTGCATTCTCCATACCAAAACCTCAGTGGCTTGGTGATAAGAGGATCATAGAACCTGAAGAAAAGTTCATAAATGAAGAAAAGTCGGATGCAGAGGAACCTGACAATTTTGTGGACTACAAAGATCGGAAAGCAATTCTTTCTAATTCAGGCAGTGGAAAGGATCTTGAAGAGGCTGCTCCTGGGCTTATTTTACGGAAGAGGAAGTCCACTGATCAGTCAGCTTCCAGCGAGGCAAATTCATCTTCAGTTGAAAGTGAAGCATCAGTTGCTGATGCTGTGGCCCTTCTGCTTAAGCATAAACGGGGCCTACAAACTTCAGAAGAAACGGAGAATGAGGATGAACCACATGCTAGCAAGAGAGAAGGGAAGAAGTCAAAACAAAAACGGGTATTGGGTCCAGCGAGACCAGATTTCCTCGAAGCAGGACCAGATTCTGAAACATGGGTGCCACCTGAAGGTACGGAAATTGTACTATTGTGTTACCACTCTGAAGCATATGAGCTGATTTGCCCCTTACTCATACTATTACTGTGTCTTGTGTAGGTCAAACTGGTGATGGGCGCACTGCGTTGAATGACCGTTTGGGTTATTGAAGCACCTCCATCAACAACTCTTGCTGTGGAGGAGTTGTCCTGTGCCTACAGTATTGCAAGCTTGTTTGGTGCCATATTCTGTGAGGGCAGTGCAATTGGAGCTGAGACTCATTCTGTTGATGGCGAGCTTAGAAAGGAAATAGGTTTTGTTGAGCTTCTAGTGGAATTGTAACTTGCTGATCCTCTCAATTTTTTGCAGAGAAGGTACATCCTCTCTCCAGGTTGCAGAGATTCAATGTATAATATCACTATAGAATGTAGATTGTGTGTGTCATGGTGATTTGTTGTATTTCCTGTTATTTCATACTGGCACGCCCATAGTTCAACGGAACTCAATTGGGTAGGTATGTTGGCATGTCGCGTACGGGGCTGGGAGTCATCTTGCCCCACATTCCAAACATCTTTTGTTTCTCTTCTGCTCGAACATCATAAGTAAAGTTGATCTAGTTTGCGAAAAAAATGTTCCAATTTAACAGAAAAACCAAGAAAAAAAAAGTTTCGATGTCACCAAGAGTATGCGAAAAGTTTACTTGAGTTTTTTTTTTTTGATAAAGAACTTCCATTCCAACTTAACAACAGAGTACATGTTTGAGGTTCATGGAACCCGAAGATACAGCTTTTAGTGCCGATAAAACAGCACAACCATGGACATGATTAGGGGAAGTACGGATCATAGTACAAGGATTATGGGGAAGTACAGATTTGGCTTGCACAGCAAGCAGATGGGCTCCCTGATTCTCGATTCTAGTGATCTTGTTAACCTGAAAGCTAGCAGCCAAACCAAGCTGCTGAAATTCCGAGATCCATGGCCTAAGCTTCCATGGAGCCTCCATCTGTCCCTTCTGAAGATGCTTGACTGCAAGAAGGCAGTCAGAGCCTAGACCAAGAGTGTGCACCTGCAAAAAAGAAGCTACTTTTGCCACCAAAAGGAGAGCAGATTACTTGAGGTACTGGTTGCTGGGTTAGATGAGCCAAACAAATTTGAAATCTCAGATCTCCAGGGTACCCATAGTGGAAGTGCCATCTGCATCTATAGAATCTTATGTTTGGACCGTGGATGAAACAGTTGAATATCACTATTAAGTTGTGATTATATACATCAAGCGATTAACAGTGATGGCACGAATACGATCTGTAGTCTTACGATACGCTGTTTTTCAGAAGGAAAAAAAGTCTACGATATGCTAGGATTTTTCTTTTTTTGATAAGGGACTTTCATTAAAACTTAAAAGCAATGTACATGAATGAGGTTCAAAGAACCCCAGGATACAGACTGAAGAGCTGAGAGCACTGCACAACTATGAGCATGCTCAGAAGCATTACAGATTGAAGTGAACACTGAATATGAAGTTGCATTTTTGGCCTGAACAGCTAGAAGATGGAAAGCTTGAGTTTGAGATCTTGAGATTTTGATGACCTGAAAGCTTTGCACCGAATTGAGATCCTGAAAATACGAAATCCATGGTCGAAGCTTCCATGAAGCTGACATTGTTCCATTGTGCAGATGTCTGACCGCTAAAAGGTAGTCAGATCCTATCCCAAGTGAGTGCACCTGCAAAACAGAAGCTATTTTTGCAGCCAGGCAGAGAGCAGCAAGCTGACTACTAAATCCACTGCTGTAGTAGCAAGGAATTGCAGACGACACGAGTGTACAACCTGAGGTCAATAACCATGTCCAGACCAGCAAATCTGACATTGTTACCTTGCCCATCAGGAGAAAGAGATGCATATGCATAGGCAAAGTTGAAAGGCTGCAAGTTTTGACAGCTCCCTAGATCCTGCACCACAACTAAGGAAGGAACAACTAAAGGAATAGAGATGTTGTTGGCATTATATAGCATAAAAAATCTAGTTGCAAGATCTCTATTTTCATATGAATGTGGAACAAATAAAGTAGCAGTTGCAATGTCAGGCTGTACCTCGTGACTAACTCTGTTCACCGCCCATTTCTTGTTATTGAATCTGTAGTCATTTCTAACGCTCCATAGGTACCACGACCTAGTAAAGACCTGCTGCAAAAGATCATCTGAAAAACTATTCGTTAAGATTGAAGCTAAGGTGTATTGAACACCATCAAGTTCTTCAGCTAGTCGATCTGTTCTCAGAGGCGGATCAGCTGCAAACCAAACAACTCTGGCAAAGTCACACTCAAAGAAGAGGTGAAATTCAGTTTCAACAAGACCTCAATTTTTGCAAGCATGGTCAATTCTAGAACTAAAAGAAGCTGCTCTGTGACCTGTAGCTAGGGAGTGTCTAATTAATCTCCAAGAAAAGGCTTTGATTCGAGGTGGAAGAGTTTTGTGTTTCCAGATCCTTATTAAAATTGACAGAGCTGCAGAGGAAATGCAACGAGGGCCTTGGTTTGGGAGGGAATGAGTCATTTGAGTGGAGAGGTATTTGTAAAAATCCTTGGCAGAATACCTTGGACTGAAGGTTTCCAACAGAGCTGATCTGTAGAAGGTGAAGAAACTTTGGCAACTTGAAGGATGGAATCAACAGCTTGTTGATTAGAGGTGGAGTTAATCAGATTTGAATTCCAAGTGGATTGTTGCTGATTCCACATATCAGAGACTAAATTGGGTAGCTGTGTATGGGTTTGAGGAAATTTCAAGTGGCTCTGAATATTTTCCCATATGTCAAACCAAGGCTCACTCCAAATGTTTGTGTTACCTCTCTGTATCTGCACTACACATTGCTGTGTAGATAATGCTTAACCTGCATAATGGAAGACCAAAAAGCAGACCTAGTGCCATAACAAGGGGCTCTCCAAAAAGTAGTATTAGGAAAATATTTAGCTTTAAGAACAGAACAAAGGAAGGAATCCTTGTTAGTCGCAATCAACCATACAGAATGCAGCACTAAACTTTTGTTCACAGTATAAAGGTTTCTAATACCTAATCCTCCAGCAGACTTAGGCTGACAGATGTCCTCCCAAGATCTGAAATGAAAAGGCTTAGAAGAATCCTCATCCTGAACTCCCTGCCACCAAAACGTCTGAGAATAGAATTTATCTTCCCTGTGAAGGTTCTGGAGAACAATATATTATGCATATAATATATAGGGATGGAAGACAAAACAAAATTAATATAAGTGATTCTACCAGCATGATTAAGCTTGTTAGCCCAAGATGAGATAAAGTCCCACTCTATTCTATCAAAAAGCTTTTCCTAAATCAATCTTAAGAAGGAAGCCTTTATGTTTCCAAGTAGTGAGACCAAAAGAGTGAGTAATTTCAAATAATTTTAGAGGTGATGTGTCTACCGGGAATAAAAGCTGATTGAGATAAATGCACTTTATTTGGAAGGAAAGGTTTAATCCTGTCAGCTAAGATTTTAGCAATAACCTTATAGATAACATGGCAAAGACTCGTCTAAAATACTGAGGGAGCACATGAGCATTTTTCTTTGGAATAAGAACAATGAATGTTTTGTTGAGGTCAGGTGGAAGCATAGCTGTGCGATAGAAATTTTGAACAAGATTTACCACATCGTCACCAAGCCAGTGCCATGAATGCTGGATAAGTCTTGCTGCTGGTCCTTGTCCTGCAGCTGCTGTACCTTGTGCTCCAGCTGCTGGTCCTTGTGCTGCAGCTGCTATGTTGACTGGAGGATCGTGTCCTTGTGCTGCAGCTGCTATGTTGACCGGAGTGTCCTTGTGCTGCAGCTGCTATATTGACTAGAGGACAATGGGGCTGCAGCATATGCTTGTTGCAGCACCACTTTTGTTAACTACTTTTAGGGTAGGACAATCCTAGGCATCTTAGACTAGATATGATAGCATCAAAAAGGCATCTTAGACTAGCATATGCCTTGATGCTTGGCTGGTTGGCTGCTAGACCAGCTATAAATATGTATCCCCAACCCTTGGTTGGATATGGTATTGTGGAAAGAAAATCCAGAAAATTACCCCAACTCTTCCTAGTGCCATCCTCCCGATGAGAGTTACAGTTCAGATCCTAGCAACTGGTATCAGACCTGTACTGTCCTGTAGCTTGAACATCTCCTGCTCACAACCCTCCCCAGCCACCTTTCGTCCCCAGCCAGTAGCAGAAACACCGGCTGTCCCTGCTCACTCCTCTCCCTCTACGGAGACGAGCGGCAGCTCGTCGGAAGCAGCCTCTTCCCCACGCAGCCCCCCCGGTGGCGCGCTATCTCCGCAGGACAGTCTCAGCACTCGGTCGCCTCGAGCGCGCGGCGTCGGCAGGAGGCTGAGCTCGCTGCGGCAGAGGAGCGTACCCGAGTGGCGGCGGAGACCGCTGCGGCGGCGGCAAGGGCGTCGAGGCTGGCAACGGCGGAGCTGGCTGCAGCAAGGGTGGAAGCGGAAGCGGCGGCGGCGGCAGATGCCGCACGTGCGGCGGCAGCGGAGCTCGAGACTCTACGTGGCGGTAGCATCAGCAGCGCTACCTCTGTTGATGGCGGTACCGACGTAGAGCTCGTGCTAGCAAGGGAGGTGGCACAGGAACGGGCGGCGCAGTGGGCAGCCGAGCACCCCCGTGGGCACGGCAGCGGCAGCCCAGACGGGCGTGCACGCGCCGGCGGTGCTCCCGGTGGGAGGGGGGCGACGACCGTGTTCCTAGCGGACATGGTGACCGCGACTCCCAGGGCGACCCACACATGGACCTTGCACTGGAGGTCTAGCAATTGCGGGAGAGGGCAGCCCAGCTGGAGGCGGAGATGGAGTTCGATCGGCGACGCGGTGGCCGGGTCGACGAAGGGCGCGGCCCTTACAGGCAGCACGGCTCTCCCTCCCCGGACCGCCGTCATGGTCACCACGGGGCCCAGGCTGTTGCCAGGGAAGTCGGCCCTAGTGGTGGGTGGCCTACCCTCACCAAGACCAACTACATCGAGTAGGCCACGGTGATGAGAGTGAGGCTCCAGGTGCGGCACATGTGGGAGGCAGTCCGGTACGGTGACGTCGACTACGATGAGGATTGACGGGCGCTGGACGCCCTCATCGCTGCAGTCCCGCTCGAGATGCAGTTCTCGCTTTCCAGGAAGTGGACTGCCAAGGAGGCTTGGGATGCCATCGTTGCGGCACGCATCGGCAGCGACCGCGCCCGCAAGTCCACAGTGCAGGCACTTCGCAAGGAATGGGAGAACCTGGCCTTCAAGCCAAGTGAGGACGTTGATGACTTTGCTCTCCGTCTCAACACTCTGTTGCAGAAGATGGTGCAGTACGGTGACAACACCTACGGCAAGGAGAGAGCTATCAAGAAGCTCCTCCGCTGCGTACCCGAGAAGTACAAGCAAATCGCTTGCTCGATCGAGTGTGCTGGACCTCTCCAGGATGTCGATCGAGGAGGCGATAGGTCGCCTCAAGATTGTCAACAACGACGAGTCACAGCCTCCCTCAGGGCCTGTCATCATTGGCGGGAAGCTCCATTTCACTCAGGAGCAGTGGGAGGCCCGCCAGGGTGATCGGAAGAAAGGGGAGCCTTCTTCCTCGACAGGCAGCCGCAGGCGCGGCAAGCCATGCAAGGCGCCCAAGGCGCGACGAGGCGTCGAGGGTGGCGCGCGAGGAGGTGCCCAAGGTGATGCTGGCGACGCGCGAGGAGGCGCCCAGGGTGGTGCCGTCGGCGAGCACAGGCCGCCACGAGACGACGCGTGCCACAACTGTGGCAGGCTTGGCCATTGGGCCAAGGACTGTCGACAGCCAAGACGTGGCCAGGCTCACGTCGCACTAGCAGAGGAGGAGGAGCCGGCTCTGCTCCTGGCACATGCAAGCATCGAGCTAACTCCAGTGGCATCGGCCGCAGCGATTCTCCTCCACCTTGACGAGCTGAGGGCACACGCCTTCCTCGGCGACGGCTCTAGCAACGATAAGACTGAGGGGTGGTGCCTCGACACCGGCACGACCCAGCACATGACTGGTCGGTGGGAGTTCTTCACCGAGCTTGACTCTAGCGTCCGAGGCACCGTCAAGTTTGGGGATGCCTCCCGCGTAGAGATCAAGGGCGTCAGCTCCGTCATCTTCACCACCGAGTCTAGAGAGCACAGGCTACTCACCGAAGTGTACTACATCCCCGCGCTGAGGAACACTATCATCAGCCTAAGACAGCTGGAAGAGAACGGTTCGCGCGTGGTGATCGATGACGGAGTCATAAGGATTTGGGACCGCCATCGTCGCCTTCTTGCCAAGGTAACCAGAGGCGCAAATCACCTCTACATCCTTAATGTGCAGGTGGCACAACCCTTCTACCTTGCTGCTCGTCGGGACGACAATGTGTGGTAGTGGCACGAGCACTTCGGGCACCTTCATTTCGAGGCTCTGAAGCGGCTCAGTGCCAAGGAGATGGTGTGAGGCCTGCCATGTCTCGATCATGTGGAGCAGTTCTGCAATGTTTGTGTGTTGACAAAGCAGAGGCGGCTCCCCTTTCCCCAGCAGGCGAGCTTCCAAGCTAAGAAGAGGCTCGAGCTCGTGCACGGGGACTTGTGTGGCCCGATGACACCGGCCACACCCGGAGGACGACGCTACTTCTTGCTGCTCGTCGACGACCTCTCCTGCTACATGTGGGTGATGGTCCTCGGCAGCAAGTGGGAGGCTGCGGACGCCATCAGGCGCACGCAGGCTGCTACGGAGGCAGAGTGCGGCCGCAAGCTGCGCGTGCTGCGCACCGACAACGGCGGCGAATTCATAGCGGCTGAATTCGCGTCGTACTGCGCTGATGAGGGCATTCAGCGCCACTACTCCGCGCCTTACAGCCCACAGCAAAACGGCGTCGTCGAGTGGTGCAAACAGACAGTTGTGGGGATGACTCGAGCCCTCCTCAAGCAGAGGGGGATGCCGGTTGTTCTCTGGGGAGAGGCGGTGGTGACGGCTGTCTATATCCTCAACCACTCGCCCACCAAGGCGCTCGACGGCAGGCCGCCATACGAGGCTTGGCATGGGCGCAAGCCGGCGGTGTCCCACCCGCGAGTCTTCGGCTACCTTGCGTTTGCCAAGGAGCTTGGCCACATCGGCAAGCTTGACAACAGGAGGACTCCAGGAGTGTTCATCGGCTACGCGGAGGCTTCGAAGACCTACCGCATTCTCGACTCGGAGACACAGCGTGTGCGCACAACGCACGATGTTGTGTTCGACGAAGGGTGAGGATGGGTGTGGGACAAGGCGGTGGACGACGGTTCGACTCCGACGTACAACGACTTCACTGTCGAGTACGTCCACTTCGAGGAAGCTGGGGGAGTAGGCAGCTCTTCTTCGCCGAGCGTGCCTACCCCAGTCCCCGAACCTTCACCGACTCCGACGCCTGCTACTCCGGCAGCGCCACACTCTCCAGCCGCGACTTTGGCTACAATGAGATTCTCGCCGGCACCACCACAGCCGGTGACGCCACGTACTCCAGCACCGACGACCACCCCTCCGGGCACGTCTACTCCGACACTAGCTCATGTCGAGCACAGCCTGGTGGAGTTCGCTACTCCGCTCTCTCACGATGAGGAGCGCATCGACGCATACCACGACGGCGAGTAGTTGTTGTACCGTACGATGGAAGACCTCCTCGGCGACCAGCCGGTGCCGGGACTGGTGCCTCACAACCTGGAGGCACAGTTGCACCTTGTGTGCGATGACAGCGAACCTCGGTCTTTCGCGGAGGTCGAGAGACACGCGGCATGGCGCGTCGTGATGCAGTCGGAGATGGACGCGGTTGAGGAGAACCGCACCTGGGAGCTTGCTGACCTCCCTCGTGGTCACCGCGCGATCACCCTTAAGTGGGTGTTCAAGCTGAAGAGGGATGAAGCTGATGCCATCGTCAAGCACAAGGCTTGCTTGGTGGCACGCGGGTTCGTGCAGCAAGAGGGGATCGACTTCGACGATGCTTTCGCCCCCGTGGCACGGATGGAGTCCATGCGACTCCTCCTTGCGCTGGCCGCCCAGGAAGGCTGGCACGTTCATCACATGGACGCCAAGTCGGCGTTTCTTAACAGCGACTTGAAAGAGGAGGTCTACGTGCACCAGCCGTCGGGTTTTGTGATCCCCGACAAGGAGGGTAAGGTGCTGCGCTTGCGCAAGGCCCTCTATGGCCTGCGGCAGGCACCGAGGGCATGGAATGCCAAGTTGGATTCCACGCTCAAAGGGATGGGCTTCGAGCAAAGCCCGCACGAGGCGGCCATCTACTGGCGGGGCAATGGAGAAAATGCCCTGCTGGTGGGTGTCTACGTCGACGACTTGGTGATCACCGGCACCAAGGATGCGGAGGTGGCGGCGTTCAAGGAAGAAATGAAGGCCACCTTCCAGATAAGTGACCTGGGGCCTCTCTCCTTCTACCTGGGGATCGAGGTGCACCAGGATGACTCTGGGATCACGCTTCGACAGACCGCCTACGCCAAGCGCGTCGTGGAGCTAGCCGGGCTCACCGACTGCAACCCAGCTCTCACTCCGATGAAGGAGAGGCTGAAGCTGAGCCGCAACAGCACGACGGAGGAGGTAGACGCTATGCAGTACCGGCATCTTGTGGGGAGCCTTCGCTACCTCGCCCACACACGACCGGACTTGGCTTTCTCCATTGGCTACGTCAGCCGGTTCATGCAGCGACCCACGATGGAGCACCAGCAGTCCGTGAAGAGGATCGTCCTCTACATTGCGGGGACCCTCGACCACGGTCTCTTCTACCCGAGGTGTCCCGGAGCGGCACACTTCGTCGGGTACAGCGACAGCGACCACGCCGGCGACATCGACACCAGCAAGAGCACGAGCAGGATTCTCTTCTTCCTCGGCAAGTGCCTCGTTAGCTGGCAGTCGGTCAAGCAGCAGGTGGTGGCGCTGTCCAGCTGCGAGGCCGAATACATAGCGGCCTCCACTGCTTTGACTCAGGCGCTTTGGCTTGCCCGACTGCTCGGTGATCTCCTTGGCAGAGACACTAGAGCGGTGGAGCTCAGGGTGGACAGCAAGTCCGCTCTGGCCCTGGCAAAGAACCCCGTTTTCCATGAGCGGAGCAAGCACATCCGGGTGAGGTACCACTTCATCCGAGGCTGCTTGGAGGAAGGAAGCATCAAGGCGAGCTACATCAACACCAAGGATCAGCTTGCGGACCTACTCACCAAGCCCCTTGGGAGGATCAAGTTCCTTGAGCTTTGTTCCAGGACCGGGATGGTCCAACTTTCCCACAAGACGACGCACAAGACTTAGGGGGAGAATGCTGGATAAGTCTTGCTGCTGGTCCTTGTGCTGAAGCTGCTGGTCCTTGTCCTGCAGCTGCTGTACCTTGTGCTCCAGCTGCTGGTCCTTGTGTTGCAGCTGCTATGTTGACTGGAGGACAATGGGGCTGCAGCATATGCTTGCTGCAGCACCACTTTTGTTGACTACTTTTAGGGTAGGACAGTCCTAGGCATCTTAGACTAGATAGGACAGCATCAAAAAGGCATCTTAAACTAGCATATGCCTTGATGCTTGGCTGCTAGGCCAGCTATAAATATGTATCCCCAACCCTTGGTTGGATATGGTATTGTGGAAAGAAAACCCAGAATATTGCCCCAACTCTTCCTAGTGCCATCCTCTCGATGAGAGTTACAGTTCAGATCCTAACAATGAAGCTCTGTAGAAGGCTACATTGAATCCATCAGGGCCAGGGGCTGCATCTTTCTTCATGTTCTTTA
This sequence comes from Setaria italica, assembly GCF_000263155.2. NCBI lineage: Eukaryota > Viridiplantae > Streptophyta > Magnoliopsida > Poales > Poaceae > Setaria > Setaria italica. The sequence continues at coordinate 12,770,237 of NC_028453.1, forward strand.
GGATTTCCCGTAGTTCAGCTTTACCAGGAATAGAGGTTGTGAAATCGAAATTTGTATCTTCATCCACACTATTTTGCCGAGGTATATAGTGGAACTGCTGACACTTGACTTGAGAAAAGATTTTTGAAATAGTTATTGAAGCAGGTTGCAATCTGATCTTGGGTTGTGAGTGGATTCCCACATTCATCTGTAAGAAAAACTATCCTATTTCTCCTAGCTCTCTTCAGAATAGCCTGCTGGAAAAAGTGGTGTTTCTATCCCCCTCAGAAACCCAAAGCTTTTTGTATCTCTGTTTATGGAATCTGCCTGCTTGTCCATGATTATTTGATGCTGCTGGATTAAGTCTCTTTCCAACGAGTGGTTCCGAAGGTTTGGAGGGAGTCTCTGAATCTGAGAAATGCTGTCCTCAATTGCTTGTCGATGAGAGTTCCGATTAGTTTTCCTTTTCCTCCATTTTCGCAAGTCTGAAGATAGAAACTTTGCTTTAAGGTGGAAAGGGCGTGAGGACTTATCCCAGCTACTTGTAGCTTCCTTCTGAAAATCATCTTCCAAATCACCGATTCTCAAATCCGAAAGGTTTTTTGTTTTTATTTATGTTGATTGTGGGATTGCTAAAATTGGAACCAGCATAATGGAAGACCAAAAAGCAGCCTAGCTCCCGTAAGGCCACACCAAACCAGCATTACAAATGGTTGTGTTTTCTGAATTAAGACGGTTACCTTCAGTACAAAAATGTAGGCAGCAGGGAGCCTGGGACTTGCAAACATGTATAAATTCAGCCTATGAGTGTATAGTCTTCTATACAACTTCTGATGACGACTACGAGAAAAATGAAATGAAAAGATGACCTGAATTTGACTAGTTATGTATCACCCTAGCCCCCTGGCCAGTGTGGAGAAACCCAGCATTAGGTATCAAATGTAAGGCAGCTTGTGAAGCGCAGTTCATGTTCTTGTTGACCGGCTTCATTGTCACGCAGAGAGCCTTGTGCTGACCATGCTGAAGGCCGAACCAATTTATGGTATGAATATTGACTTCTCATGCTTTGTGCTGACCGTCTCTGAATTTTCTGCACGGATACAACTGATCAACAATCAATCACACACGTTTCAGATTTTGCAACGAGTTTAGGCTTCACTAATGCCATTCAACGGGTTCCTTTTTTTTAGCTTTCCCCTTTGGCCGACCAATCTGTCTGACACTTTTACCACTCAGAAGCTTCAGTGCACGCTCAAGCGTGATCTCCTTCGGATCCATATTCTGTTATCAAACATTTTCAAGATATTATCAGTCTTGCAAGTAAAGCCTCCAAATTCACCAAACACGATAAAAAATAAATGCACATGAAAAATAAAAATGTATCAAACTTTGAAATGTGTTTCTTTTATATGGCTACAACACAAGGAATCGGACAATCATAGCTGATATGTTAATACATATATTAATGTTAGTCTGGTACTCTGGTTTCTGAAACTAAAATGTTATGATGGTAGCATGTACCTTTGGAACTGCAGCAAGAGATCTCCTATGCTTGATGTTGTATCCAAGTTTAGAATGTGTTATAAGTACAGGATGCTCATCATCGGGATGTTTTCCCTGTAGGAAAATACAATATCATGGAACCCAACTCAACAAAAAGCACCAACAGCTACAGTTCAGAGAAATGTGTACCAGAATTTTGGGATATTGCAACAGCTCAATTGCATCTTCTAGAGTGACAGTATCTATATCTTTGACCTGAAACAAGAGGTCAATAACAGTTGTTTTGAGCTCCTGAAAAGGATGGAAAATTGTTGGTTATGGGCTTCCTTTTAATTTAGAAAAAATAAGGTAATGATCACCTCAGAAAGGGAAGCCCTTTTTGGAAACAGTCCCTTTTTGTCCTCTCCAACCTGGACATAGTGACCATACGGACCTTGTTTCAAAAACACCTGTAGATTGAGCAATAAAGTTGTTACACACTTAATTCACATTACAAATTTGCAAATAACAAATCTGAATGTCATAAATTGAAAATACCTTTTTATCAGAATCAGGCATGACACCTAGTAACCTGGGTTCAAAAGACTTAGGACTTTCATCTATGGGTTCGGTATCATCTTCTTGCTGTGACAATGAGCGAGCAATGTATCTACAGTAATTAGACCAGTGATTAGGTATGAAAATAATCATCAACAATCAATAAATAAACCTGGAACTCATAATACATAGCAAGTGACAATGAAGAATATAGGTATTCAATTTATAGTGGGGGTGAACAAGGTCATACTTGCATTTCGGATGTCGATCACAGCCTATAAAGTAACCTTCACCATACCTACTTACTTTAAATCTCAGGGTTCCCTCAGAACAGCTGCAGGAATTGGAAACACACACACAAAAAAAAAGGATGTTGATAATTACAAACGTGAATGCATCCCATAATACAATCACATTGAAGGTTAGCCATAACAGAAACCTGAATGAATATTGCAAATATCTTGATTTCCAGTATTCAATATGTACGATCCATGGAAGATAGCTTAAAGGTACATGTGACATGCATTACCTAGGGCAAATTCTACTGTCCTTATCATCATCAGGAAAGAGGATAGGACCAAATTTTTCTTCGAACATTCTTTCTACCTGCAATAATGTCAAATTTAGTTTCGAAAGTTTAGTGCTTACAGGTATATCAATAGTACTAAATGTGCATGTTGAACTCAGCAATTCCATGCTCCAAAGAAGCTAAAGCAACACAATGCTACGCTAGACTATTGTGAAACTATCTGGACTCAGCCAGTTGACCATGCCACCTTTTGCCCCCAAGAAGTGTTCAGTCCTCCCCAAAAAATATTTTGGAGCTCCCTTTGCACATATGTAGGGTTCAACCAGAACCGTGGTCTGTTGGGTGATATAAGTGGACAGTTTTTAAATATCTACTTAACCAAGATGCATCAGCAGAGACACAGAGAAATATTGTAGTTTGCCATTTCTCATGTCTTTTTCTTCAAAGCAAATGCAGACTTGATCAGTTTTAGGCAATACAGGACTATGGATAAAATCCTACCAAAGCAAAAACCCTAATCTATTAACCAGAGAAATGAACCTGAAATAGTTGACTTCAGTTGATGTGTCATTCAAAAAGATTGATTTGATTGTCATCCAAAACCAAAACTAAGAGAACTTGTATCATCAAAGAACCAGCTGTTGGCAATGGCCAAGGTGAGTTCCCTGAACTCACAGCCACACCACATCTTCATCTCCGCGCCGCCGCCGCCGCCGCCGCCACCTTCTTCTCCGAGGTGCACCTGAACTCGCATTTCATCGAGCACGACGCGTGCACGCGGGGCTTCTTCAACCACGTCGCTGAGAGCGCAAACCTGCACCATCAGGAGGGCGGGCTCCTCGTCATCCTACTGGACCAGGTGCACGCGGTCTTGGCGGCGCGGCTGCTTGCAATCGCGGGCCCAATGCCCGATCTTGCCACAGTTCAGGCACTGGTCCTTGCTAACGCGCCCACCACCACCCTTCTTCCTTGTCTTGCTGCGCCCTCTTCCGCGTCTGCTGCCACCGCCGCCTCGCGAAATAGAGGACCCTTCCCCTGCCTTCCGCTCGCGCACACGCACACGCACCGCGCACTGCTCCTCAGTGAGTAGCAGCTGGCCGCCGGCGGATGTGTGCGCCAGCGCCTCCACGACGCGGTCCTCGACCGCCTTGAGTCGCCCCGCAATGTCCTCAATCGTGAGCTCACTCATCTCGAGCAACGTCTCAATTGACATTGCAATTTGGACGAATCATGATGGCACGACTTGTAGGAACTTGGTGACGGCATCCTCCTCGGTGATGGTGTCGCCCAGCGACCCCAACTGGCTCACCATCGTCGTGAGCCGGAGTGTGAAGTCCTCGACAGCCTCAACGTTGCGGAAGACGATCGCCTTGTACTCGGGGCGGAGCTGCTACGCCTTCGCCTTCCGCACGCAGTCGTTGCCGAGGCACATTGTCTTGAGGCTCTCCTAGGCCTCCTTCGTTGTGACCTTGGAGCCGAGCGCAACGGAGAACTCCGACGGCACGCCCTTCAGGATGGCCTCCATGGCCATCTGGTCTTTCTTGCTCATCGTCCGTGCCGATGCTCACAGACTTCCAAAGGCCCCTGGCCTTCATCATCAACTCCCACTCAGCGTAGTTGCCGCGGGTGAGGATGGGGTACTGCACGCCGCCGATGTCCCACACCATCTTCTTCACCACGCACGTCGCCCCGCGACGCTCTGGTGACAGAGACGGCCGGCGCCCTCGTCCTCGCCCTCTCTCAGCCATCGCTGCGCTGAATCACTAAGAATGCGGCTCTGATGCCACTTGTTGGCAATGGCCAAGGTGAGTTCCCTGACCTCACAGCCACACTCACACAAACATAAGCTGGAGGTAGAAGAAGGAGATAGAGAACAGAGCACACACACACAATCAGTTTCAATTTTGGTGCTGCTGAACTGAATTGAGCTGCAGCTGCTCTTCTACTCTTTATAGAGACTAAAGTCAAACTAGAGTACATATTAGAATGAGTGCTTCTACCAACTACCAACTACCTACTACTTAGCACAATACATGACAGGGCATGCTTGCCCTTCTACTCATGGCACTGCTGCCATATACAGCAGGCAGGACCCAGTAGCAGGCCAGGAGCTCTACCAGCTCCATTGACTTTGCAAAAGGAAGAGAGAAGCAAATGAGCTGAGCAATTAACCAACACCAGCATACTCAGAAATTAAAATAAATCTTACCTTTCTGCCATCCAGTTTACTAGCATCTGCACAATATTTACTGAATCGTTCCCAGTAATCTTTCAGAAGACCCTTCCATTCAGTTGAACCAGCAGATACATTGTCTAGCTATTAATGTCAAAGAAAAGGAACTTCAATACGATTTAACAACCAATTAATTTTTGCATATTACTGAAAGATGTTTTTATAAAGGATAAATTAAACGCTATTGGTAGCAATATAAAGTTCATTTTCTGATTGCAATAGTTCTGCAGATACCAGAGCTAATAGAAAAATCTTCAGAAATATATAATCATGAGGTAAGCGGATTGTCTTGCTTGAGTCCCATGCTTTTTATGGCTTCTCATAATTAGCTCATTACAGAATTAGGGTGATTAAGAAATCAACTATACTGCTTTTCCCCAGGCATAACACACTGCAGTGTGAAGGCATCATGAGGGGGATCTTCCCCTTCCAAGACAAGCCCAAATTCAGATCCGTCTCCGAGATATGTTTATACTGTGAACTTGTGACGAGCATTGTTTTCCTCATTACACTCACTACAGTTTGTAGTTATCATATTTTAATTCAGATTTAGCATGCACGGGGAAGCACAGAAATTAACAATGTGTACTGAAAAATTGACAGTCTAGGGCTAGTTTCAAGTTGCTGACGTGTCCTAAACAGTGCTGTGGATTCTCTGCGACCCTCAGCTCTCATCTGCCCCTCTCAACTGCCGTTCACACTTTAAATTGTATTGGGTTACCACACCAAACTACTACAATATTTATTTGTCTTCTATTATCACTGAGAAACTTAGTAATTGTAATAAAAAAAATTAGACTCATGGTAGTAGTCCTCTTCATCTTGGAACATTAGATTAATTTGTGATTATTATGAAATTATTACATATGAGGCATATAGAAGCAATGCTATGTAAGTATAGTCTTCATCATCTAACTGACATCTAAGCGCTCTTGGCATCCCAGGGTTGCTGGCCAGAGCACCATGAGTTCATGACTTATGTCTTGAATCATTTCCAGTTATAATAAAAATGTTGCTAATGTCTTGAATACAAGAATAATCATGAGCACAGTTAGAAGCGTTCCAGTGTCCATTAGGATGTGCTGCTTTCCTGAATTCTCATATTGGTTTAATTAATATTTAATAGCAGTAGCCACCAACCAGCCAGCCTAGGCAGGTTTCTAGAACTATGGTATAAACCACATAAACTATAAACTGAGAAATGTTTACTACCTCTGTCTCCATGTTAGCTGTAAAGCTGTAATCAGCAACCTCAGAGAAATGGTGCAAAACGAATGCCGAAACCTGAAAAATGAGAAGACATTGAACACCAAAATAAGACAAATTGGAATTTAATTTAGGACAAGCAAACTCAGCTAGTGCTCGAGAAAAAAAAACACAAGCAAACTCAGATAAATTGAAACAGGGCCTATAAATATAACTGGTGTTGATATGGGAAACATGTCATTGAGCTGGAAAAGGGAAAGGGGGAATACCCAGTGCTAAAGTTCGCAGGGTCTAGGGAAGGGAATTTCTAAGCAACGGTAAACACCACAAAATGCACAAGAATGTAATGGCAAGATGTAATCAGGCATTTTGCTAGCAAAACCATACAAATATACTCTGAGATCATTAGAGATAAAGGTAAACTTTAGATGTTTTGGCGAAAACTTGCATTGTTTACAAATAATAATAAGAGACAAATGAAATAGTCAAATAAAGATACATTATACAAAAGGGAAAATTGGATCTTTATCATCAAAACATCCAAAGTTTAGAAAAATACCATTAAAAGATCGAGATTTAGAATATCACCATCATAAGATTACACCGTTATTGCCTTCTACCACTTCTGTTAACTCGACGTTAACTACTGATTGGAAAAAGAAAAGAAAAACTCATGCTGGTACCTCCTCTTCCAGTAATATGCGGACCAGCAAGGGCGATCAGATGAGGCAGAGTTTGCAGTGGCAGCATCAGCAACCGCTAGGGGCAGCGTGATGGTGGTTTAATTTACACTTGCACCTTCTGCAGTTATACTCCTTCCATGCGTGTGGCAGATTAATAATTCCATGCCTTTTCCACGTGCTTTTAGTCTTGAGCTTCTCTAAGTAGCTCAAGAACGAATAGCACATAGCCTACACACTTCTCTGATGGTAGCCCCCAAACACACGCACACACGCAGCCCTGAAAGGGGATCGTGGCTCCCCAGCGGAAGCAGTTCCCAGCCGCTCAACTGGAGTCGCTGGAACCCATGGGATGAGGCCAGATAGGTGCCTCGCCACCAGCATTCAATGCCGGAGCCACGGCATGTCCTCCGTGGCCCCCACATTCCAATCCTGCGGTTCCGCGAAGCCATGGCTGATGCCAGGGTTCGGACTTGGGAACTTGGAGCCACCACATCCAGGGAGGTGCTTCGCCAGGCATATGGTCTTGGCAATCCCCTTCTGCTGTTTCGCGCGTGTGTTTGGGGCTGGGGTGTATGCGAGCTTCTTTTTTTCAATCACTAGATAACGTCCAGTTAACAGAATGGTAGAAGGCAACAACGGAGTAACCTTTTAATGATAATATTCTAAAGTTCAATCTTTTGGTGGTATTTTTCTAAACTTTGGATCTATTGATGGTGCAGATCCAATTTTCCCTATGCAAAATGATATGCATTTGCAGAATAGATTATCTAATACAAAATGATGCATTTACCTGAAGTATTATCTGTCTTAGAATAAATGTACAAAAAATTGAGATGATAACAGAGCTAAAGATATTTGATCATATAGGATCATTCCAAAGGGAGGACATCAAATCAGGAAAAAGAACAAACCATTCGACCGCGGAATTCAGGGTGCAGAGCTCGACTTTTTATTGTCACGTATTTCCGGTCCTGAACAAAACAAGTATAGAAAATACTATTATCCTCGTGGACAAGTCAGCACTAATGACAATGAACGAAGGTAAGATTTAGTGCATAGTAGATTTCTAAAACTTTGCAATTGTTTTTCACCAATATGTTGTTGCTATCCAAACTCAAAGGCATAAGAGTGCGCTAGTTCTGAATGTGATCTGGGGGAAAAAAATAAGTGTGCCTTTTTATTGCTTTGTCCTCTCATGGTATTAGCACCAAATGCCAGGGAAAATGACCTATAATCAGCGGTTTAAACTTATATGACTTCAGCTTTAAGAAACTGGTAGTGATCAGGGATATAGAAAAGGAAGAGCATAAGGGAATGTGAAGGAGGATAGTATTAGCAGAGAGAGAATATGTATCTGTCCCTTTTTTTCATCACTGAAAAGGGCTCTACTACCAGAGCACCAGTTCATAAACCCTGGTCCACGATGAATGGAACCAAAAGACTACGATTATGATAGCTCAACATCAACCTTAACCAACTTATATACCAAATTGAGACCCCTGCTCATAGACACCAGGCAACAGCACCACCCTCCCACCCCGCTATACCCTACACACCACCCTCCTGTCTAGTTTACCTATTAAGCAATCAGACGCTAGGCGCCATCCCAGTCTAGCACCTAGCACCTAGCACCTAGCAGCTTTTAGAACAATGCTTGATACGGCATACCCTAAAAAAGGACTCAATCAACCTAGAAGGATCTAGGTGGCATTGTAATAAGAAGAAATAGGCATGCAAATTTGAGTTGAAGACGACCCAAACATGGGCGGCGAGAGTGTACACCCACAAACCCACCAACTGAGCTAGGCTCAGTACTCTACAGTCTACACCCAGACCCATATGCAGACCAACATCATTCAATTTCCACTGCAACCCAAATGTCAAGTGTGACATGCACCCATGACAGGACACTATAAGACAGCATGGCGTGTGCTATATTTTGTGGCATATGCATGTAGTCTTTCCTATAGCGCACCTACAGGTGCGAAAGCAGTCATGCAGCCATTGCTGATAGAGGCAATTCCTTACGTACCATTAAAAAAGTTCGCAATTCCATATCAACCACTACAAAAGTTATTGTGCCTAACGTGCCACTAGTCCATTTTGCTGTTTCCCTCGACACCACTGCCGTCTAATTTGACTGCAACGGCAGCTAACAGCAGGTCGCAATGACCGTTTTGCCCTCATCTTCCACCTTTCGTATTCCCTCTTCTTGTTCTTGTATGGCATGACGGCCGGCGCGAGGTGCACCACCCACCTGGGCCTCTGCTCGCCCGCGATGCTCGCCTGCGCCTCCGCCCGTCTGCGAATCCCCGAGCCAGAGTCACTCGCACCCCCCTTAGCCGAAGCCCACGTTGTACAGCTCGTGCTTTTTGGTTGGAATCACATCGCAACCCACTCATGGAACGGGATAATCTTGGATGGCAGACGCGTGCACGCGCACCCAATCTAACACCGGGAGAGAAGGCAGGAGCTAGGCCTTGAACAGATAATCCCCGTGCATCAATCTTAGCTATGTACTAGTAGTCTAGTACCCAAAAGGAAGATGAAATGGCCATCAAGTGCACGGCGCGGTGGCCGCTAGGCTGAGCTCACGCCGGCGGCTGAACACAATGGCACACTCCAGAAGCTTGCCGATCCCCGCCCACACGCGTTCCCAAGCTGGAGCCGCTCCTGCCCTTGACTGCTCAGCCGTGCGCTCCTCCAGCACCACTAGGCCAGGTTTTGAGATCCCCGGACACAGCGGACACGGATTCGCCAGCGTTGAGGTGGAACGGCATGCGGGCAGCGATAGTGACGTGGTTTCACGGCGTTCTCGTCCGACACGTTGAGCTTGTCGATATGGTCGTCGTCGGGATTGGCCATTGGCGATGACACCTCAACTACCGTCGGTGGTGGTGACCGGTGAGAGTGATGTCATCGGCTTCATCTGCGAGGAGGGCGGTAGAAGAGTTGGACTCAACGGTGGTGGAGGGGGAGCGCCGGAGCGGGGGTGGGGAAAGGAGAGGTCGACGATGGGGGGACCATCACCATGGAAGGGGTGGGAAGAAGCCGTTGACTTGGAGCTTGACAAATAGGGCCCCATGTAAGAGGGGCACTTTGGCCATTCCCACAAAAATGTGACAGCTTCTATACCTCTAACGGTGAGATGGGGTGACAGAATTGACTGCAGTGGTATGAGAGGAAACAAAAATTTGAGGTAGTGGCTTCTAAGGTGCAAGAACTTTTCTGATGGTAGATATGGAATTGCGAACTTTTTTATTGGCCCGTAAGGAATTGCCTCTTGTTGATATCAGCTCAGGACATGTATCGGTGCAATTAGTTGAAGACATCGGGGGTAATTTTTTAAAGTTAGGGAAGTAAGGTATATGATTCTATTAGTTGATAATAGGATTCGAGCTCATTAAGAACTACTGCAATCAGTTTGGCATCAATGCAATAAGCCTTCGTTGGAAGACATGTGCACAGATCCTCTGCTGTGTCCAGGAAGGAACAGCACTGTGCGCAAGAAGGCCAGATAGCCCTTCACTAACCCCTTGAAATAGACCAGTAACTCATGCCTCCATGTACATTCCCACAAAATCCAAGACAATTATAGTGCACCGCTCTGACAGAATCTACATGAGCCACCCAGCCCAAACTTGGCATCGGATACATATTAGCAATTAAGTATCCAGCACAAAAATCAACAGAATGTGTCTAAATTAAGAAAGGCTAACAGATATACTTTAGGCATACCTAAATAGCCTTCCAATACCATGGTAAAAATAGTAGGGAAGTAGAATGTTATATTACCTGTAACACTTTCAGTATAGATGCATAAGTAGATGGTCTTCCAATTCCAAGTTCTTCTAGCTTTTTAATCTGGAGATAACAGGCATAATATGAAAATCTTGTAGCAGTAGAAGCCAGTAAAAAGAAACATTATTTCACTGCATCTTGTAGCAGTAGAAGCCAGTAAAAAGAAACATTATTTCACTGCAGAAATGGACAATCCTCAGAGCAAACAAGTGAAAATAAAACATAATAGATTATTGCTTACCAGTGCACCCTCAGAATAACGTGGTGGTGGCTTAGTAAAGTGTTGCCCAAGATGCACATTAACTGGAGACACAAAGTCCTTAACCTGGAAGAAAGGAGATGCGTTAATAACATACTGGAATAGTTGAATGATAGCCAATAACCTCAGTAGCTTGAGAAGTAAAAGGAAGGAATCGTCAAGCGATAGTTCAGCAGCTGCTAACCTTTAATTTGGACAGGACCTCAAAATTAGCCTCAAGCACAGCATCTCCCTCAGAGCTGTCGCTGGATGGACTTGCCTCAATGTCCTAAAAGTAGCAAAGTTTATTGTTATTGAGTTTTAAATTCGTAAACTGAAAAGTTGGCACACATTTCCTCATAAAGTGCAATTGACAACCATGCTTCCATTCAAGCAAAGTCCTACTCCTAACCATCAGCACGGAACGGAGCTCAGTCCAGAACATAAAAAAGCCAAAGGCACTGATGAATCAGAACAAACTCATGCATTTCGATAAAAGTTTTGAAGGAAATAACCTAAGGAAAAAGAATGCAAACTCCACAAAGGGATTCAACGGAAAACTTGCAGGGCTACAAAATAACACAAATTATGTACTATGCAACAATTCAATATAAAAATGTATTTTTGTGCATATCTGAAGCCATGAAGTGACCTAAAAATTTGTCTTTCCATGTCCTAACCGACATTAAAAAAGAATGAATTGATACTGAATGAGTGCAAATAGATTACATCTAGATAAGTGAGTTCGTCAAGCAAAACATTAACCCAATAGCGAAGTAGAAAAATAAATGGTCATCTGGTTACACGTTTGCAATAGTGCATATCATACATCACAAATTCATGATATGATATGAATGCCAACGACTAAAAGTTGCTTTCGAGGACATGTGTGTTTATCTTTTTTTTACTTTGTACAAGAAGCTAAACACATTAGGGAAAACCCACTCAAACTAGCAGAAAACAAGGCTGGTTCATACCAACAGTGCGTTTGGCAGCTGAGGGAAAGGGGCATGGGAATTAGTGGTGGGATCACTTAGGGAATTGACTTGAGTTTAATTTTTAGTCCTATTCCCTTGTTTGGCTTTTGGAGAGAATTAAGAGTGGGAGTTTAAGAGAGACTTCGTATCCTTTCTTTGCTGTGGGAGTTTAGTAGGGAATTATATCATAAGTCATGATTAACGGTGTAGTTTAAAACAAATACCCACCCAATTTTCCCAGATAGTATGTTTTTTTCTTGAACACACAGGAGAGCTGCGTATCATTATATTAAGAAGAAAAATAAGTTTAGAACCCATACAGCACTACATACTCTCACCATACAATAAGCTTGCACATACTTGCCTTTTTGATACATACAAAACCCGACCTCGACGAACTTTAGCTATCATTTGGCATGGGGGCAAGGAGGTGAGATATACCTCAAGCCCCGGCCAAACTCCAGAAGTGCAATTCATCTCTAAAGAGTAACAACACTACGTTTAGGTTAGGCAGATAGTATCTGATCCGGTTGTACTTGTACCCCGAAACAAATAGCAAGCAAATGAAGATTATGTATATGATAAAAGCTATACCAGAAAAGTAATTGGCCTCCGAACCATCAAACTTTAACATTGATACATTCAATAGATCAAAAATGTCATCAGGCTACTCAGTAGGCTGAAAGAAGTAGCACAAGCTAATATTGGAAGGCCACCTTAAAAGCCAACCAACGCATTTTCTTAAGAAATTCAAGTACAAGAAAGGAAGGACTGTGCAAATATAACTGCACCATAGAGGATTTCTAAAATCCATAGAAGATGCAAGAAGCAAGTGTACAATAATTATACTTTTAGAACTTACCCCATAGACAGCTTGGTATCCCTTGAAGTCCAGTCTTGATGCAGACGAATGAAAACTCAGGTCTCCTCCAGGAGTTCCAATATCCACTTGAATCTACAGAGCAAGCATGTAGTTTGATGGAACGCTTAATAAATTAAAATTTAACAAAAAGACAGTACAAAGAATTTTAACATGTTTCCCATGCTAGAGAATGAGGATGTCACATTTACTATCTACTACACCAGATGTGTTTTAAGCAAATGTTTTTATTGAAGACAACAGCTGAAGTGAAGTTCCTCAGCTGTGTTCCTAAGGTAGATGGCAACAATTGTAAACAGGGTTTTAGTTACACAAAACATATAAACTATGCAAAGAAACATGGCTAAATGAAGTTTCACAAACCAACCAGTTAGCTGAAAGCTCATGGTGAATCTCCAGCATGTAGCCTCAATTAGGTCTGCAAGAAGGACACATACTGCGCTGCGATTGCTTTTCTTGACTAGTTGACACATACCGGACCACTTGACTAGTTGGCTTTAATACCACACTGAATTTTATACATCATATTCACCCAAAAACCTAATGCTAATGATATTGGAAATGTAGGTAACATATACAGAGATGCCTCATTAATCTACCACAAATTAAGAAAAATGGAATAAACATCCTAAAACTGAAACATGTCTCCTCAGCTAGAAGCACTTGCTGGCTGCTGCAAATTTCTTGTATGTTTCAACTTATTAAGGTTTTCCTTAGCCAATAGAACTTTGTTTACCATAACTTATCACCATCATAAAAAAACAAAATCAACCATAGGGAAAAATGAAGTGCAAGAGTAACCAACCAGATCAGTCCTGGAAGCTTCCATTTGGCAAGCCATTGTCCTTTTCCATATTAGAGTGTACAGTTTTAGAGAATCATCATCAAGTACTCCAACCAAAGATGCTACAAGAGATATAGTGACGCAACCATATATTAAAAAACAGACATAATAATGAGTGATATCACTTTCGAAATGAATTAGAAAAACTATATATATGTAAGGTGCTCATGCAATCCATTGCCATATTCCATTAGAGTGTACAGTTTTAGAGAATCATCATCAAGTACTCCAACCAAAGATGCTGCAAGAGATATAGTGTCGCAACCATATATTAAAAAACTACATAATAATGAGTGACATCACTTTCAAAATAAATTAAAAAACTATATATATGTAAGGAGCTCATGCAATCGAATAGAACATGCTGATTGGAGGACAGATACTGCCATTATCAAGTGGAAATGGTCATCCATAAAGCATGTTCACTACAGATTGCACAACACAGCACCCTCAATGATGCAAACAAATTCCAAGTGCAATTTTCATACAAGCATTACTCGAATCTCTGAAAATAATAAAGCAGTGTATGAGGCAGAATTACAAGGCATGAATTGTACAACATATTGTTCATTAAGAAATGTGGACCACAAGAAACCAAACCTATCATAGCATATCATGTACATTACTAACAACATCTTGGTGATGATTCTTGAATCTGAGATAATAGAATTATAACCTCCATGGGGCAATATGCATGTACCAAAGCTTACTCAAAATTGTTTGCTAGGAGATAGTTAGCAGCTGTAACTGAAGAAATGCAATAAATCAACAAAACCACAGGGTAACTCATTACATGGCAACCTCCTGATACTGGTGGGCCTAATGGATTCATGGGCTTCTTGAGCATTTTTCACCTTCTTTAAATACTTCCTGATGTTCTCTGAAGCATACTCTTGACCATATCTGAAGAAAATTCAAATCAACAAGAAGAATTGCTGGCCACAAACCATATTCAGATTCACATAATTACATCAGGTGCTAGAATCTCAAAACTAGAGCGGAATACCATCACTCAACAACTTGAACCCTCTTATCATGTCGTCAAAGATCTTCAGAGTTCAGACCAATTAAAGAGTTTTAAATTAGTCAGCTCTTTTTTGAATAATATGTCTTACAGTTGTGGGTTCATCTAATAAGCCTTAAACAAATATGAGCGACTCTGAAAATTTCCACTAGTATAACTAAATCCCATAGGAACTCAACCAAATTATTGGATTAAGCATGGATTACATGTTAAATGGAACAAGAGAAATTAGCACCATGTTAAATTAGAAAGAGACTTAGCAGCTACTTTAGAGAGAAAGTTGTGAACCTTTCTTTGACCAATGAACGGATGTCTTCTGCAGCTCCATTAGAAATCTTCAAGGGGTGAAAGGAGAACAAACAAGTCAACACGCTATTTAAACAAGTAAACATCTAGTATATTGGATCTTCAATAATCTCTTATTGACAACTTTCTGGAAAATCTCACATCAATGGATAGTCAGAAGCGTCCGTCATGTACCATTGCATCATTCATTTAGACTTTAGTTACCTAACTTCAGTCAATTTGGCATGCCAGTCATGAAATGTTTCATACAAGAATTTTAGTGAATTAAAGTTTCAGTGTACTTATTATCTTTTACTCCCTACAGTCACAGATAAGTGGCATTTTAGAAATCTACGTGCTCTCTGATCTCCATAATGTAAATTTGAGTAGTATATCTATCATAAGATATTAGAGAAGGTGCATACTAGTAACATGAACTCTTCAAGCAGTCTAGCTTTGACTATGAACTCCGAAATCATCAACTTTGCAGGCTTAAACTATTTGAAGCCTATTAATGACAACTCAACTAAGTGCCAACAAATGTGTGGTTATGCAGTAATCATGCAAAAGAAGTGTTTTGCTCAAGTGAATGCATCATTTAAAGTTCCTACTGTCCAGCTTTCTACCCACTGCTTTAATCAGAAGGCTTACACATGCACCTGAATGCTGCAGCATAGTTTTGATCATTTTAAAGTAAATGCACTAACTTTAGACTATGAACAAACTAGATGATCAATTTGAAATTTTCAAATAGAAAGTAAAGAAGAGGGGAACAAAGACTTGTGGAACATATGCACACAACAATAAACAAGGTAAAACTACTTGAGTCAACAAAATGTTGGGTGTTACTTACATGGAACCCATCAGTTCTCATATATGTTATCAACCCAGTCGCTTCATCTGAGGAAAGGTTGATACCCTCATAAAGCTTTTGGGCAACCTGCAGTCATATAATGAGTTGCGTGAGCCAACAGATTATACTACATATAAATGCGCTACATAATGAGTCTAGCAGAAGCAACCTTCATGGTATACCCTGCAGTAAAATGTAGTTTGTTTGCTGCATCCTGCTGGAGGCTGGACGTAATATATGGCATCGGAGGATTCTTGTGAATTCTACTTCTTTTAACACCTAGAACTTCAAACTGAGAAGAATGAATCCTCTTTTCTATAGCTCGTGCTTCTTCTTGAGAACATATGGAAAGTTGATCCAACTTTTTTGAATTCAGAAGCTTTATACGGGATGGAATGAATGTTCCACTTGAAGGATTTGCAAACTGGGTTGTGAAGTCTGTCTGTACTGTCCAATACTCTTGTGGCTTAAACTGTTCTATTTCAGCTTCCCGATCACATACAAGGGCCAAAGCAGCAGATTGGACCCGTCCAGCTGACTGGCAACCAGGCAACTTCCTCCACAGAAGTGGCGATATGCCAAACCCAATCAGATAATCAAGAGAACGGCGTGCAAGATAAGCATTAACCAAGTCCATGTCAATATATCTCGGGGCCATTAAAGCCTTTTTTATTGCATCCTCAGTTATTTCATGGAAAGCAACTCTTGCAACAGTCACATTGCAGCCTAGTGCGCCTTGCTGTTCAAGCATTTCTTTGATGTGCCAAGCAATTGCTTCACCTTCACGATCAGGATCAGATGCAAGAATTAAATTTTCTGCTCTGGAGAAAAGAGAAGGGCATTGGTAAAAAAAACAATCAACCATTCCTCACAACACGAGGGGTAAAATCAATCAGCAATACGTCTGCAGATGTATCAAGCTTTCATGATACTAACTTAGTTGAATTCAGATTAATATAACCTATCATTAGTATAAGCAGAAGTTTGGTCTTAAGGGAAAGTGTCAAATTACATAGTTCAGGTGGGCAAAAGATATGTTCGGATACAGTTCAAGCTACAGCTGAGGCCATGTTTTACCATCTTAATGGAAGATATAAGTAAAAGATTAAAAATAGACACAACTAGAGGAACCACCATCACAGAAAAATTTTACATATGGGCAACCACAGAACTTTATTCATACAGAATTTAGTTGATTTACTTTCACAACATGTATACTACAAAAACATCAAACCAACAAGTAATACTTTAGCATGTTGAGTCAACATACACAACTGATGACAGTGACACTTCAATCACAATAATAATGTAAGCATACAAAACTGGTGACGGTGATACTTACATATAGGAACATAAAAATAAGAAATCAGAGCACAAACTATCTGCAGGGATTGCTTAGCTATAGAAACTACATAGTCCCAAATGAACAAACTACTAATTGTTTTAATATTTTCTAGCAGCTGCCATTGAAAATTCATAAGTTTGGATGCAGTG
This sequence comes from Setaria italica, assembly GCF_000263155.2. NCBI lineage: Eukaryota > Viridiplantae > Streptophyta > Magnoliopsida > Poales > Poaceae > Setaria > Setaria italica. The sequence goes on from NC_028453.1 coordinate 12,787,303, forward strand.
TAATAATCAGGAGATTTACTACAAATTAATTGCTTGTCCACAGAAATATATACGACATTTGTAATTTGCAAATCTAGTTATGCTCAAAGGTAAATAGTCTCCGTTAGGGTCTAGGCTCAGTGTTATAAATAATACTTTTAAAAACCAGTAACTTTAATTCAATAAAGTTAAGAACTACACAGGGCCTGTTTGTTTGCTGCAGCTTTTGAGCTTTTCCGAAAAGCTGTTGCTGGCTTTTTGGTTCTGAAAAGCCACCACTAGCTTTTAGAAGAAGTGTTTAGCTTTTTGAGCTCAGAAAGCTACGAAAAGCTCACAAAACTGAGCTTTCCAGCTTTCCATACAAACTCAGCTTTTCTGAGCTTTCAGCTTTTCAAAAGCTGCACAAGAAGTTCGATGTTTGTTTGAGCTTCTAACGCTGAGAAGCTGCCAAGAAGCTCAAACAAACAGGCCCACAATGCAAAAGGTCATCCTTTGTTGCCACTTTTACTGCAGGAATTATAAGGATTGGACATTGGCATCATGAAAATGTGGCTCTGAATACAATAAAAGATTCTGGAGGCAAACATCCATGCGAACTGGAACCTATCAAGCGTTACAGCAAACTTCTACGAAAGGCCTATGTGATATTGTTTTTGTCTATAACTTTTTTATGATTAGAAATGCAGTAACTAATGTGTGTAAACCTTTGAGGAAAAAAAGTGGCAGTGTTTCAACAGAGAGAATTAATATCAAATAACCAAAGAGTATCTACGTTTTATAATTTATATAAGTACAAAACATGTGAAATGATGCATCCATACTACACGCTTTAAGAAACATACCCTTTGAGTGCTACTTTAATGCTCTTAAGGTGTGTCCAGGCAGCAGCAGGCACCTCCCAGACCATGCTGAAGTCATCATCAGGGCGGACGGATTTTGACCTACCTGCTAAATCTCTCACATGACCATAGCTTGGTACCACTTCGTACATGTCTCCAAGGTAATTCTGAATAACTTTTGCTTTCGTGGCTGATTCCACAACCACAACTGATTTGGCTGTGGGAGGATACAGTGGTACAAGTGGCTTTGCCTCACTACGAGAACCATCATTAGAGGTTTTCATGTAACTTTCAGCTTCAGATGACACAGTAAAAGCAGCAGAAACCTTTGATTTTGACTTTGACCTATTATTCACCTTTTTCTCTTTAGAACTATCAGCACCCTTTTTGGATTTAGAGTTGTCAGCCTTCTTGTCTTCTTGGTTTACACTAATACTCTCGGTCATCTTTGTTGCAGCTTTACGAGTTCTAGCAAGTATCCTCTTTTTCTTGGTAGGTACTTTCTTTTCTTTCATATCTCCATGAACTTCCTTTTTGCTTCCTCTAGAACTCTTCCTCTTGGCAGTGTCAGTCTTAGCATCAGTAACACTCTTGCTGCTGGTACTAGTAGATGTTGAAGCCTCATCAGCAATGGTACTACATGCAGCTAATGTGCTTTGTCGTTTCTCAGATCTGTGAAACAAACTGTGTGCAACACTTCCACCTTCCCTTCTCATATTTAGGTTTCCAAATGAACTCTTATTTTTAATGAGGAACCTTAGTTTTTTATTGCATGCAGTTGAGAATGGTCTTGAATTACCAATATTATTAGCCTTCAAAGCAATTCCACAGTTGTCTGTGGCTCTGAAACATATAGAACCATGCTTGCTAAGAAGCCCAGTAGTTAAAAAGGCACTACTTTTGGGCCGTAGGGAAACCCCGGAACTATTTCTTGAAAATAGTTGCCCTGATGAATTGCCCCTGAATGCAACCCTGCACATTTCACAGGGACGGAAAGGTGAAAAGGGCCAGGCGGCGGAAGAATATCTCTGAAACACCCCGAATTGAAGCTGTAAAGGCAACAAATAGACAACACATAAGGGACAAGCAAAGCCCAAATTAAACACCATAAACAGAGTATAACACTGTAGAACCATTGTATCATTCCTCTCATCTTCAGCCATGTTCTTAGTTGAGTTAATCCTATGACGATGAATTGATGCAAACGAAAGGAAAAAAAAAGGGTGAATAAAACAATTGCACCACGTTTCTATTTCTTGCCAGTCAGAATTTTGCACATTTAGTTGGCAGGGGCCCAAGATGTTTTATATGTATCCACGGGATAAAAAAAATAATGTGCACCATGACATAGTTCCACGCAGAACTCTGCAGCTTGACATAGCTATCCCATCAAAGAGGAAAAAAAAAACTAGAAAGCTTCGCCTGTGCCTCACGGGCAATACAACGAACAAGTGCGTTCACGCCCCACCCCGGCACTACGCAGCACGTAAACTTGCGCATTGGATGAAATTCTCCGCGGGGTGGGAGCCACTTACCATTGCGGGGGTCGGCGGCGGCAAGAGCGCGTGGGTGACGGCGCGGTGGCGCTGGGCATAGCCGTGCGGGAGGAGGCGGCGGAGCTGGAGCGCCATGGCCAGCGAGGCCGTGGGCGGAGCGGGGCAGGGCGGGCGCGCGTTCAGGAGAGGAGGACCATTGGTTTCGGGTGGGGTTTAGCTAGGGTTTTAGGGGCAAGGTGGGAGTGGATTGCGATTGCTAGGAGGATTGGAGGTGTGGCGAGGGAAGGGTGGAGGCGTGGAGCAGGCGGCGCCGCGGCGGAGATGGCCTGTGGGAGCGGAAGCTGCGGAAGGCGCCGGTTGGAGGGGCCAGGGCCCAGGGGCAGAGGAATATCTACGGATTTTGTCGCCGGATGATTTTGTTATGGCTTTGGCGGCTGAGATGGTTTCAAGATTCGTGCGGCTGTGTTGCCACTCAGGCCCACGCTCGGTCCATATTGGAATTTTTTTTCCCGTAAAGATCCACGTTGGCTAGCCCCAGTTTCATCTGTTTCCAAGAATGCCACGTCATCCCATGAAATGTATTCTGATGAATGAAACAGGAAGTCCTAGTGCACAGTTTCATTTCACAATTTCATAGGATGCCCATAACATTTAATTGTGAGGCATGTGATTGGCTATTGTTAGATGAAATGAAACTCTATAGCCCCCAATGCAAGTTTCAATAGGTTTCATAGTCTTGGAAACACACAGTTTCATCCTGATGAAATTCCTTCCCTCTCTCATTTTATAACTACCATGCCATGTTATCACATATGTTGATGTGTCACCGTATTTAATGTGCATGAAACATCTATGAAACTTCCACTAGGTTTAGCCTAACAGATAGATATATGCAAAACGGTAGAGCTACCGCTCCTTCCAAAAATAACTTCGACTCTGACTCCTTTGGTGAAGTGGCTTATCTAGTGGAGCTAAAGTCGTTTTGCAAAATATTTAGTAAACCGGCTCTTGATGGCAAATGGGTAATTTTATGATCAATTAATGTTTGGAGAGAGAGGAGAAGCTGGTGAAGCCACTTTTTTTTTAGCTCCTCCTCTCTAGTGTAAGCCGTTTTGCGGCCTCTCTCCGACTTTGGTGGTGGAACCGTTTTGAAATTGCCCCTTTGGTATGACTTCACTAAAAACCAGTGGAAAAACACTTTGCAAAGTCCTACCAAACGGACATAATAACTTCCGAAAACCGCTTGTAATTAAACTTCCGGTGTTCGAAATTCACATGGAGTCCACCACCGCCCCCATGTGCCGCATGGGGACGGAGAAGGAGAAACAACCCACACTATGGCCCCGTTTGGCATGGCTCCAGCTCTGGGTGGAGCTGCTCCACTCCAGAACTCCAGGTGGAGCCAGCTCCGCTCCAAAACTCCAGAAATAAAATGGGGTGTTTGGCTAGATGGGTGCTCTCAGCTCCAAAAAAGACCAATTTCAGTGTAGATTGCCATTGTTGCCCCCCAATTCAAGCACGACGTCGCCACTGCACGCTGGCCCGCACTTGTGCAACTTCAAGCCGTTGTCGTCCTCGTCTGCAGCTACCTGCAGTCGTCCGTGGGTTGCCTCTGATGGATACCTCTTGCACACATACAAGTAGAGCGCGACGACAAACAAAGCCATGGGGGACATGCGTCTCGACGGGATGGAGCCATCGGCGTCGAACAACAGGAAGGTCCTGTGGCCGACGAACAGCTGTGTGCCTGCCTCGAAGATACTGGCAGCGATGATGACGATGAGCTCGAGGTAGCGGACGCGCGGTGCTGGGAACCAGACCAGCGCAAATTCGAATTTGTTTCACAAGTACTCGCACCTAGCATGCACATCGAGCTTCCGCACATCCTCGCCGTATGCCACGGACGCGCTGCCGCCACTGGCGTCATCGGCCGCGACGAGCTCGACGCGGAGCCGCGCCCCTCCCTTGTCCACCGCGACGGCCCGGAGAAGGGGCAGATCTCCTGTTGACGGTGACGGGGTCGGCCGGCGGGGCTTGGGCGGCCACGGGGCCGGGGCGGCGACGGGGCCGGCCGGCGGCGGGCTGTGCGGCCACGGGGCGGGGTGGCGACGAGCGGCGGGGCTCGGCGGCGGCGGGGGCGGGGCGGCAATGGGCGACGGGGCAGGGCGGCGACGGGCGGCGGGGAGGCGGCCACGGGGCCGGCGATGGCGGCGACAGGGGCGGGGCGGCGACAGGCGGCGAGGAGGCGGCCACGGGGCCGACGGCGGCGGCGACGAGGACGGGGCGGCGATGGGCCGACCGCGGCGACGGCGGCGACGGGGACGGGGTGGCGACGGGCGGCGGGGCGGGGCGGCGAAGGGCGGCGGGGAGACGGCCACGGGGCCGGCGATGGGGGCGGGGCAGCGACAGGCGGCGGGGAGGCGGCAGGCAGGGCGGCAACGGGCGGCGGTAGGCCACAGGTGACGGGGGTGGGGAAATAGGCACGGGTGGGAGCTCGGGAGGAACAGAATAAAATGTTTTTTTGTGTAACCAGTGGCATTGGTGGGTAATTACCCACCAACTCCATGTGGAGGTTCGAAATAAAGAGTTTTGGAGCACCTAGGTGCTCCAAAACTCCATCTCCATTTGCACTACAGCTCCATGGAGTTGGCTGCTCCATGGAGTTTTGGAGTTGAGGTGTTTGGCTGGATTTTTTGGTGGAGTTGCTGGAGTTCTGGAGTGGAGCCATGCCAAACAGACCCTATACCACAAACCGCAAAACCCCGTCACATGTGCGTCGGTAAAAGTAGGAAATTACAATTGAACAGTTAGTTGGTAAAGTTCTCCAACAAATTATCGGTCGGTAAATCAAGTTTTCCCCCAGCAAGCATTGGTCGGTATATATATTTAGATTTTCCATTTAAACATCAGTCGGTATAATATAATATTTGTATTGGCCTATCAGTTGGTATAAACATTTTGAGCATTTGAGTAAATTTCTTTTTTTATTGGAATTACTTAGTATTTCAACTTACATATGTTGTAAAAATGATATTTAAATTACAAACGTACAAGTGAGTGCATTTATATATTTAATAGCTTGTACAAATGAGGATAAACTAAGAACTCAACATTAACATAAGTACGCTACAAGGGAAAGCCCCATCGGTACCAGTTCGTAACCTCCTTTAGTACCGGTTGCGCAACTGGTATTGCAAGTTCAGTACTAAAGGGTGTCTTTAGTATCGGTTGAAATAACCAGTACTAAAGGGATATTAAAAAATAAAAAAATAGAAATCTCGTTGCCCCCACCGCCCCCAAAGCCCTCCCGTCCGAGCCCCGTCATCGCCGCCCTCCCGCTCGCCGCCCCCAACCCCCGCCATCCTCCCACTCGCCGCCCCCACCGCTTGCCCTTGACCCTGCGCGCCTCCTTGCCGCGATGCTGAGAGAGAGAGTACATAGAGGAAAATAGGGGAGAGAGACGGATGAGAGCTCCTTTAGTAGATGGATAAGGACCGAGAGGAAGATAGAAGATGGGGTGACGGGTAGTAGGAGCTCGTTTAGTACCAGTCAGTAGCTCCAACCGGTACTAAAGGAGCCCCATTAGTACCAGGTGATGCCCCAAGCAGTACTAAAGGGGGTCACGGGCTAACTAGTCCCGGCCTGATACTAATGCTCACATTAGTACCGGGTCCAATTGCAACCGGCATTAATGCAGTGGACGAAAGGTACATTCTGGTAATGGTAATTTTTTTGGACCCCACAACTACCACCGTTTCCTTATAAGAGTACAGGGCGGCATGGCAACGTTGCAGTAGCTAGCATGGATTGTGCTTGTATTAAGATATTAAGATACACATCCTCCTCCAAAACATACCCAGTGTGGTACTACTAGATCATGGCTTTTATGACCTCGCTTGGATCCCATCATCTTGGAGGAATTAAAATCTAAAGCTATTTGTCTTGAAAATGTGGCATTTCATAACTTTATATAAGCCTATCTTAAATTCATGGGGGCGAATTTATTGGGGCGGGAGATGAAAATTGATTCTATAAATCCTCATGCTATGTTTTTAATGTGCAACTTATAGCAAGCTTTTCAACTCGCTTCCCTGTAGCAGAAGTGCAGCACATAAGTATCTCTCCCGTATGTCCAACAATAATATACAAATATATTCCACATACAATTATATTAGCTTAATTAATTTGTATCTAAATTATAATTATTAGAATGGAATTCAATTCCAAGGATTCAATCGGGGACTAAGACTATTTGTTTCCCATGCTTTATTTTATTTTTATAGTTTTCATATTTCATATAGTCTTAGGTTTAGCCGACCTTCAGCTGCTTTCCATCACTCGGCGAAACTCCTCGATCTGCCATTCAGCTGCTTTCCATGATGATTTCTATGGCAGGTGCCAGTGCATCGCTTTCACGAAGCGGTTCCTTTTCTTTTTGCGTGCAAGTGCAACTGGTGTGACTTTCATGAATGGAACTCTATGCGATGCGCGATCCGCCTGGGAATTGTGAGCAATAATCACCATAATCCTGCATGGATCTCTAGCATCTAGCTTTGATCGTCCCCTGGCTTAAGGTAATGGTGTGATGACAGACACGGAACAAACGAGAGGCCAAGGTACTGGGGAATTAACAGACCCATTGTGTGATCCAGCGATGATGCATCTTTCAACCAACACAAGTTTTCCTGACGCCGCTTATTCTGAAAAACGATGGATGCAAGCAGGTAGATGCACTTCTCATGCTGAAATTCTGGGAATACTACTCTTGGGAAATAAAGGAAAGGAAAAAGATGAATGGGGTTGGCACTGCAGGTAAGTGGTAGTATATGAAAAGCAAGGGAGTGGCATAGGTATTTAGGCCCCGTTCATTATTGGTTCAGAGCGAGATCCGTTCCGGGTGGTTTGAAGTGGTCCGATTTGAAACCAGCCTTGTTGCAATGAAAGTACTGTTCTTTTTGTCCGGCTTGGAAGGAAGCGGGTCTAGATTGGAATCCTCTCACTCTTTGGTCCGGATTGGAACCCTATCTCCTCATCCCTAAATTTATTCCTGGTCTAGAATGAGTGAAAGGGTCGGATCCACTTATTCCTGACCTGGCACAGTTTCTGTGGAACCATATTTATGGGCTGCCGAACGAGGCCTTAAGGGTCTGTCAATGGAGAACTTGGTGAAGCTGTGTTGCCTGTGCAGTCAATCAATGATAGTACTAGTGTGAGTAAATGTGAATGCCCATAGATCGACAGCTAGCATAGGTGTACAATAACTTAAGTTGCCTAAAGTTTTTTCTAAAGCACGTAGTAGAGCTGCACATTACTGTTTACTAAGTTGCACAAACCTTTTTAAGAAAAACAAAAAATGAATTGCCAGTTTCAGATTTTTGGTGGCACTTAGTGGAAAGCAGAAACAAAACAAGCTTCCCTGTTAGAATTATACGAAGTTATTATGAACCACATCAAGAGTCCAAATCAACCATGTCAACCCATGCTCTCTTAGCATTCTACAACAACCACTCAATCCAGCAGCGTTTCAGTTATTCACTTTCCTTTTTTATGTGAGATTGCGTCTGTACTGTGATAATGTTGGAACTTAATTGAAAACACAAGTAGATAATAGTATGCCGTTTTACTGGTCTGACTGGCCCACACCCATGGTAGAACCAATTGCTGCATCATATCCCGACTTTTTTGTTTTTTTAGCCCTTTTTCGAAAGATTCTCACAAATATACCCTTGGCGGAACCAATTCTAAAAATGTACCCTTAGCTTGACGCCATCCACGCTGGCGCCAAGCTACAACGTCTCGGCGCCAGCCACCCTAGCGCCAAAGTCCATGCGCAGCTGCTGACGCGGATGCCGATGTGGCGGGGGCTTGGCGCCACATCCGCACCCGCGTCAGCAGCTGCGCATAGACCTTGGCGCCAGGATGGCTGGCGCCGAGACGTTGTAGTACGATGCACCAAGCTAAGGGTCCATTTTTGGAATTAGTTCCGTCAGGGATCTATTTGTGAGAATCTTTCGGAAAAAAAGCTAAAAAATAAAAAGTCGGCACCATATCCACCAGGGCAACTGCAGGCCGGACTACCCTCACGGCCTCCTCACTCAGCCACTACTTGGCCAAGTTGGCTAATAACGCAAGAGAAAGTGGTCACAGCACAGTCCAAGCAACCACGAAAAGGTTCACTGTATCCAAAACAAGTTTCCCAGAGGCCGCACATTCCAAGCCATGGTTGCAGGCAGATGAATGTTACCATGCGGGGCATTTTGGAACATCCTAATGGAAGTCCTCAAAATGTATATAGGGTCACTACATCTGAGTGGTGTATATATGAGAAGCAAGAGAGCGAGTGTACCTTATGAGCTGATGGATGGCGTAAATTTTCCTTTAACACCATATGAAGTCCATGGAGTGTACCTTTGTAGAACTTGTGTTGCATGTGCATCCCATTAATAATTCTGTACTGTAAGAAAATGTGGTGAAATGTAGAGATGTAATTGCCTCGAATAAGCTGTACATGAGAGTACACTCATAAAATCGTGATAAAGGCCATTTACATTGTCGAATAGCCCTCTAGAGTCGATTATTTGTGCACATAAATGACCTATATGAAGAAAATAACAATTTCATGATTGTAGATCTTGTCTCAAAAGATATGATTTTCTATGCAAATTTACCTCTATCCTGACTCCATATAAACCTTATGATTTTCTAAAGACAAGACAAACCATCCATTATCACAATCAACTCTTTTTAAAAAAAACCCCAACAGGAATATGAGTTACATGGCAACACCATCGCTTTCAATGGTGCATGAGTAGTACATGAATATGAATTGACATGCAACTCATATAGGGCCAAATGATTATGAGCAACTCACTATAGGGCCAAATGATTATGATGATGAGAGGGCCATCATGGGCTCTGGATCATGTGCTGGCTGTAGAAGGGAGGCTGGGACGTTAAGCATGGAGGAGCAACAAACTCAGAGTCAGGCACTCCAGCAAGAGATGAAGCGCAACTAGTGCTAGCACGCTCTGAAGAATTCCCAGGCCCGTACGTATGCGAGCAATGCTCTCCGTGTTACGGCCTGGAGCTCGTCCATCCAATTTTGGTCGGTTGGCTTTAGAGTAACGTGACGATAGAAACAGGAGAGGCGACTGGATGGAGTCGTCAGGGACCGAAACTAAACCAACCAGTTTGTGCACCCCCGTCGGATCCGGCAAATAGCCAGCGTCTAGCTGCAAGATTCACAGTTCAAACCAGATCAAGTTTTTCCGGTGCCGCATTCTGAAGCCATGGTTATAGATGCACGTTTCATGCATGTGTTGTTAAATATTTAGGCATATTTCGGTACATTTTAATTCCAAAAATAAGCACGTAAAAGATTATCATGAATATGTTGAGTAACTCGGTGACAACATGATATATGCAGGTGTTCAAGTTTAATCTCCTAATAAACAAGAACAAACAGAACCAAAAGAGATTCAGGATGTACCTTAGGGTGGGGCTAGTGTCGGAGGTATCGGATGCGCCGTTACCATCTGAATTAGTCATACTATTTGTGGGATGGCTTCAGTTGATATAGTCGTTCGGTCGCCGGGTCGTAGAGGAAGTAGCTGAATAGGGAGCGAGTAGTCGCGTCAAATGCTCCCCAAAAACCTTATCGCCTGCCTATCCCGAGCAGGATCTTCTACAGCAGATGGGGTTCTGAAGGCTCTGCTCTCGCTAGTACTATGCACGCAACACTAGTGATGGGAATGCAAGATTGAAGTAGAAAACAGTGAGGGAGAAAGAGAGTGTTGGTGTTTTTACACTGCTGAGAGCAAGAGGAGGTGCCTCTTTTATATAGCCTCCAAGAGGTGAGGTTCATCGAATCTGGACATCATAATATGATGGAAGTTGCTAGTAATTGATGGGAATAATGGTCATCAAGCACTAGTAACTCTTAGCATTTTATTGGCTGTGTTAATTGAGTGAATCAATTCTCATAACAGCAATAATCACCTCTCCTCAACTTCCCATTCAAAATTGACCAATTAGTAACTCCTAACATTTATCATGGACCTCTTAATTCTTATTTAATTAATTGAAATAAATGGGCCTAACCCAATTAATCCAACATGTGTGAGATCGACGAAACATTCTAGCAAAAATGGGGACAGACATTTGGCAAGAAGATGGGAGCTTTCATTACTTATTTATGACGTGCATAGGACGTTTTTCATTAAGAATATGAGAATTACATGATGCAACTTCAGAAGAAACGCTAAAGTGTAGAGTTACAAGATCCACGACCAACAACAAACAACATAAACACGACAACAGACAAGAAAACCACCTCACCACCACCACACTAAATACAACCTAAGACGACTGATGCCTATAGGAGAGAAAGATACCGTGAACACACGCACATCACCGCTTACCTAACAACCTAGAGTCAGCGGAGGAAGAGTGAGGAGGTCATGCAAGACGATGCCTTCAAGAAGGAAGCGACGCCAACGCCGCCATCGTTCGTTTATCCACGGATGAGCGGACCAAGTTTTCACCTAGCAAAACTAAATAGATTTGGCGGCCGCAACAACACCCCCAGCGAGGTGAGCTACGTTGAAGAATGCAACCGTTGTCGGAACCGGCGAATGCCCACTACTAGAGAAATGGCCTTTCATCCAGCACCTTAGTACCAGTTACAATTAGGCCCGGTACCGGTACTAATACTCACATTAGTACCGGGCCTAACAAATAGTTTCCGAGATGCCCCTGTGACCCCCTTTAGTACCGGGTGGAGCCCCCACCCGGTACTAAAGTGCTCCACCCGCCACCTGTCGCGGCTTCTTATCCATCCGTCCATCCGTCCTTCCTCTATCTCTCTCTCAGGTTTAGCTTCCTCTCCTCCTCTTCTGCACCCTCACCCTTAGCTTCCTCCCCTTCTCTACCTCCCCTCCCCTTCCCCCTCCGCTCGCCCCTCAGCAGCAGCGAGGAGCAGCGGCGGGGTGAGGTGAGGCAGCGGCGGCGGGCGGGGCGCGGTGAGACGGGCGGGCGGGGGCGGCGGCAGGGTGAGAAGGCGGGGGCCGTCGGGAACGGCGGCGGGGCGAGAGGACGGCGGGGCGGGGTCCATCGGGAGGGATGGCGGGCGGGGCCGAGTGGGAGGGGTGGGCGGGGGCGGCGAGAGCCGGACCGGATTTCATTTTTTATTTTTTAATACCCTTTAGTACCGGTTATTTGACTCGGTACTAAAGGGACCCTTTAGTATCGAACTAGTAGTATAGGCTACACAACCGATACTAAAGGGGGGTTTCCCAACCGGTATAGAAGGTCATTTCCCTAGTAGTGGCCAAGCAAGGCTTTCACCAAAGGCCCCATAACCAACTCCACGCAGCCGACCGCCAAGGCCTGGACGAGATCCAAAGCGATGGGATGGCAGCGAGCAATCTGCGGCAATGATGATGAGGAACATCCGCAGGCATAGTAGAGAGGGACCGCTATCACAACAACCGAAAAACAACCATGAAGCAACCAAGGAGTGACCGAAGGGGGAACAGGCGGGCATGCTAGAGGGGCTCACGTCGGCGAGAAGAAACTTATTACATATGACTATCTACTAGCATGTGACTATGTGAGTATATAACAAGTAGGGAGAATGTGAAATCTATATATACTCACATAAAATATAAATCACATATCTCAAGTGTTTTTTCAAATGGTCAAAATATCACAATACATATGTTAAAATTGTACTCGCATTCACATATACTACATTCATACTATAGAGTACAACACACATACTATAGAGCACACATACTATAGAGTACAACATTTCAATTGTGGGTATCTAGACTTACAAGTCTAATACGGTAGATAGTGTATATATAAATCTATCTATAATCCTATCTATAATCGTGAGTATAACACTTCAGTATAACTATGTAGTCTAGCGTATATATAAATGCAATATCCATATCCATAGTCATAGTCGTGTATGGCACGTCTAATGCCATATCCATAGTCATAGTCTTGTGATTCTTTTTTTTGGAAGCGAAATAGTCTTGTGATTCTAAATCACCTTAAATGAAAAATGTATGAAATATTAAATTTTAAATCTCATTTACCACTACAACTTTGATATAGAGCTGATCTATATCCGAGGTTGTTTGAAAAGTTCAGAAATTTTAGATTTCAAAATTAGAGAACTACCATGCTCTATAACCTTATGTTGTTTTGTGATAAGAACGACCTCAAATGAATCATGCCAAGAGATATAATATTCATGAACGCTTATATCTATCTTGATACCAAATGAAAATTTTAAGAGTTTCGAAGACAAAACATGTGGAACCACCGTCCCTTGTAACATCTATACTCTTTCTTTTGAAAAAGAATAATAGAAATATATAATCATGTGGTTTTGTTAATAGAAATCCAGCAGTATTATCTATATCATAACTACTGTTTCGTTTTGTTGTTTTGAAAAGATGATAGTAATAAATAGTATTGCTATTGTTATGAAATTTTTAGAAACTACCAATATACAATGGTTGATTTTCACCCTTAAATAAACATTACATGCAAATCAAAGTCACGGTGTATTACATAACTGCAGGGCCGAGCCAGTACCAAATTCTAAAATGAGGCCTACCTCCCGAAAAAATTAGACTGTAAATAAAATATATGATATATATTATAATAAAATATATCAAATTAATTGGATCAGAAATCAGATTAGTATACCTGTAGCGATCGGCGAAAAGAAAGTCCTCTGCAGTTATACCGAATCCCGATTCCCAACGGTAGGGTCGGCAGGACGCTGCCGCTGCGGCACTGCGTACCGGCGATTGGCGAAAAGGATGGAGTCATGGGTGCAGCCGTGCAGGCCCCAACGCCCAGCGCCCAATCGCCGGCAGGCCGATCGCGCACCTGCAGGCTGCGTCTCTGCGACGGAGGATGGACACCGTATGGATCTATTATTCTATTCGACTATTCGAGTATTCGACAGGTCACGCACGAGACAGGCGACAGATCACAGATGGATATGGATGGAGTCCTGCTATCCTGGTCGATGGCGCCCTGTGGCCCTAGCCCCCTGGCGTCCTGTGATCCTATCCTGCAGACCTGCACCTGCGAGAGGGCATCTGGCCATCTGACACCTGCCAGGCTCTCATAATGCCATCGACTGATTCACTGATCGACTGACGGACCACAAGCCTATAGTTAACCAACTAGTTGGTGGGCCCCTCCAATTTGGGGGCCCTGTTCGACCGAACCGGTCGCACACCCTTGTGCTCGGCCCTGCATACACTAGTAGAGAATTGGCTTTCCATACGCCCCCTTTTGTCCCGGTTTAAAGTTGGTCCGGGACAAAAGGTTCACCAACCGGGACTAAAACTCGGTCACTGGTGAGGGGCTCACCAACCGGAACCTTTTATCCCGGTTGCAAAGGCTAACGGGAAAAAAAGACTCTGAGAGGCCTTTTATCCCGGTTTGAAACACCAACCGGGATAAAAGACCCCCCCTTTTATCCCGGTTGGTAACACCAACCGAGATAAAAGGGTCAAGAGCCTTTTATCCTGGTTTGTAATACCAACCGGGATAAAGGGGATGGATT
>NC_028453.1:12801312-12811341 GCF_000263155.2 Setaria italica
AAAGGATAGTATCCCCTACATAGTCAGATGTGGTGTGTAGGTGGGATGGCAAGGGAAGCTACGCGCGAGGCTGGAGGTTGTGGGTTTGTTGGGTGACCCGGGATAAAAGACCCCCCCTTTTGTCCCGGTTGATTTATCCCGGATGCATTTTCGAGATATTTGCACCCTACCAACCGGGATTAAAGCTCAATTCTCTACTAGTGATAACTGCACATGTGGATAGTTGCTCTGCAACAAAATGAATGACGTGCCACATGTGGATAGTACATGTAGTGCATGTTAGAGCGAACCTGGATAGGACATAAAGGGCCCCTCCACGGGTGTTTGAATGGGCTCGCTGTACGATTGTGCCCCATGCTGCAATAAAATATATGTGCTCCATCTACTCAAGAATAAAATATATGTGCTGTGAGCTGTCTAACCTCCATCCACCCATGTGACTGAACTCACCTGTGCATAGGTTAAGATCTCCATCCACCCATGTGACTGAACTTACCTGTGCATAGGTTAAGACGGTGTTTGGATTCATGGACTAATTTTTAGTTTGGATCATATCTACTAATTAGAATGACTAAACGTGACCTAATTATAAAACTAATTGCATAAGCCATGGTTAATTCGCGAGACGAATTTATTAAACTTAATTAATTCATGATTAGCACATATTTACTGTAGCATCACATGGTCAAATCATGGACTAATTAGACTTAATAGATTCATCTCGCGAATTAACATTCATTTATAAAATTAGTTTTGTAATTAACCTATATTTAATACTTCTAATTAATATATAAACATTTAATACTTCTAATTAATATATAAACATTCGATGTGACAGGGACTAAACTTTAGTCCCTGTCTCAAAAAGAACATTAGATAAAAAATTCATCAAATATATGCCGGTCATGTGCCCACCTCCTCCCATTTTGGTACGTCATGGTACGAGGTATAAGCAATGTATGGGATCTAAAAGGAGAATACTGTAGTTGCAGCAGTTCATTATAGTTGCAGCAGTTCATTATGATATTCCTTACGTACCACCGTAGATCAAGTGCTCCCTTGCACGCATGCACACATAGTTGGTATAAGGCTATAAGCAATGGGATCTAAAAGGAGAATACTATAGTTGCAGCAGTTCTTATGATATTCCTTACGTACCACCGTAGATCAAGTGCTCCCTTGCATGCATGCACACATAGTTGGGAATGCTTGAACTTAGTCCAAATCAATTTCTTTGTCCTGCATGTCTTCCATGTGTGTTTAACATTCTTTTTATCCACGTATGTATTTCTGAAAATGACAATGGACACACATCATGATGCAGCATCAATTCATCAAATGTGTCAAATACAATCATGATAAAGAATTGTTTCACCTTCGAATCAAAAGTTATCAATATGTTGTATCCGAGCAGGTAATGTCCTCATCAAAAAGGCTATATGGAAAATATTTAGGCGTTGTTTGGCATGGCTCCAACTTCACCATTTTTCGCTCCAACTCCAAACTCCAGCTGGAACTCGCTCTGCCTAACTCGCTTTGCATAGAGTTGGAGCCATATGGGGGTGTTTGGATAGAAGGGTGCTGCAGCTCTAGAAAAGAGGTCTTTTAAGATGGATAGTCATTGTTGCCCTCCAGCTCCACATGTCATTCTCTCTGTGTCTTTTTTTTTCTTTTTTCACTGGTTATCTTCTTCCTTGGGAGGAAGGAGGAGCTTGCGCCCACACATGGGGCAGTGGCCTGGCCGGCGGCGTGCGTGATGGGTCTGCGGCGGGGAAGCGGTCTCTGACCATGCAGGGGACTCGACGATGTTGTGAGGCAGTGAATCTCCAATAGACAATCCATTCAGGCTGGACGCCATTATCTGCGTATAATAGCTGGTCGAGGAACGGTAAACAAGGGGAAAGATAAATAAATCAGAACACTGGAACGAATTGGTCGGTGGGACTGTTCGCTTCAGCTTATTCAGTTGGCTTATCAGCCACCAAACAGTGTTTTCTTCTCACACAAATCAGCCGTTTCAGCTTTTTAGCCCGGCTTATAAGCTGAAGCGAACAGATCCTGTACTTCTGATTGGAGAGGAGAAAGAGCAGCGGTGCGGCAAGAGGCCAGCGGCGCAGGACGGCTGGCGAACAGCGGCGCGCGACGAGACCGGCCACCGCGCTTCCATCCGCCGCCAAAGCTTCCATCACCCGCGCCGGCCCTGCTCGGGCGGCAGCGCCTGCGAGGGGACGGCGGCCCTGCTCGGCTTCCCCGCTGTCATAGATTGATATTTGAGAGTTCTTGGAGTTGCAAAAAAGTACTCCAACAAAATCAACCAGAGCCCTACCAACTTCATGGAATTGGACTGCTCCACAAATTCGTAGAATTAGGGTGTTTAGTTTGGAGTTGGAGTAAGGACATGAAACTTCCAAAAATTTGTACTCTATTTTAAAATGAGTTATGTTACTGAATTATAAAGAACCCAGGGTGATCTTTCTGTTTATCCTTCTAAAACCATCGCGTCTCCTTAGTTTATTACTGGGGTGGAAATCATTCTAACAGGAACGCTTGTTGCACGTTAGTACTCCATTAATTTCAAATGGTACTAAGATATATATTATGACTAAAAATTATGTATACGAAAAGTCAAAATCCGCTTATAATTTGGATTTTTTTCATACATTTATTTGTTGCACCTTACTAGGCCCATTTTTTTTCTGTCCGAGGGCCGAGCAAGTCAATAGGGCTGAAGGCCCACGACCACATTCCAGAATCCGAGCCCAACAGAAATCGTGTCGGACTCGGACCGTTTCAACTCCCAAGCCCAAATACGAACGCCCCTCGCCCAACGCTATCTCCCGTGATCCCATCTCGTCGACCGAGCCGACGAGTCCGTCCTCTCTGACCCCACCACCACACACATGGCCGCGCCCGCCGGCGGCGACTCCCGGCCCCTCCCGCCGTCGCCGTCTTCCAAGGGCAAGGCCAAGATGGACGACGAGGCGGAGGCGGATAGCTCGGGGAAGATGTGCGGCATCTGCTACGTCGACGGCCGGCAGGCCATCCGCGGCGAGCTCGACTGCTGCGCCCACTACTTCTGCTTCGTCTGCATCATGGCCTGGGGCCGCGTCGAGTCCCGCTGCCCCTTCTGCAAGGCCCGCTTCCGCACCATCCGCCGCCCGCCCGTCCCCGGCCGGTTCCCCGACGAGCGCATCGTCACCGTCCCCGAGCGCAACCAGGTAACCATTTAGTACCCTAAATCTAATCTAATCTAATCTCGCGAGTTTTTTTTGGATCTCGTATAGCTGTGCAGTAGAAATTTCATGTCCAGGACTGCAAATTCCGGCAAATTTTTCATTGGTTATGCCGTACCGCGTGCTATTCCGCCCCTGTCAATTTGCCATGCCAGGACGCCATGAATTCTCCGCGGGACAACGCTGACGTGTTGTGCTGGTTGGTGCAGGTATACCATCCGCAGGGCAACGGGAGCAGCACGGTGGGCGTGGATCCTTACGCGGAAACCATCTGCACCGTGTGCAACGGCTCCAGGGACGACGAGCTGCTGCTGCTCTGCGAGCTCTGCGACGCGGCCGCGCACACCTACTGCGCCGGGCTGGGGACCACTGTGCCGGAGGGGGACTGGTTCTGCAAGGACTGCGCGACGGTCAGGGAGGAGCAGTTGAGGTGGCTGGCTGAGAATGAGGGCCGGGGAGCTCAGGATGAATTTGAGGTCAGCATCGATGTTCTGAGAGCGGAGCCAGTTGCTGCCCCTTCTGTTCGTGATGTTGTGGATGAGTTGGAGTGTGATCCAGACAGGGCTGGTGTGGGAAACGGTAGGCTTTCCATGGATGACCAGGTTCCTTCCATTTATGACATTGTGGATGATGATTTTCCTACCGTTGGGGGGATCGGTAGGAGGCCTGGAAAGAACACTGAAGATCTTCCATCACAGGGTGCTTCATCAGCTGGATCTCAGCATCCTGGATTGACCAAGGGACGAGATAATGGTCTTGGGGCGTATCATGCTTGCATCCGCCTTGAAGTTGAGAGAGCTAGAACACTACGCAACTCCCGCAATCTTGATAAGCGCATAAGGGAGCTGCGGGAGAACTGGGCTGCCCTGCGTGATGGTTCTGTGGGGTTTGCTCCACGTGTGCCTAATGGAAGAGGGAAAGATACTGGTTCCACTTCTGCTGCTACTGATCATCAGCGTCACCGTCAAACGACACCTGCAACTGCCAGCTACAGAAATGGTGCTCCTGCTACTTCTGCTCAGCAGCCAAGACCTTCCCCTGAGGAAACTAGTACCTCACTAGGACACAGTAAAAAAGTCTCGCACAAGGACGCTCGTGATGCCCATAAGGCATGGAAAAGGTTGGAGATCGCAAAAACTTCTGGTGGGAGGAAGATATCTAGCAAACCTGCCTCCCTTAGCTGCAGCACCCCATTTTCCATGGGGAACAGATCAACTTCTTACAGTCCTATTGATTCAATTTTGGGACAAAAGAATGGTAACCTGCCTAATAAGGTGTCTCAACACAATAGAGCAAACTGTGGTCAGGGTACAGAAATGGAAAGTACACCACCCACAGAATACACAGCAGAACGCCGTAGCTTGCCTGAGGACAGACATGCATGGGTTCATGAAAGGACAATTTCTTTTCGGAATCGAATAAATGAGGAAAGTCTAAATGGTAAAGTTGACTCATCAACTCAAGATCAACATGTTGATCAACCGTTAGCATCTTCATGTAGTACAGGCGGATTAGAGAAATCCAAATCAGGCATGCTGCATCCACTGAAGTGCAGTTCATCATCCGGTCAGTCCCCTGTGATATCATCACTACAGTTGGGGCCTAGGGCTGGGAGCCAATCTACTATGATGGTAAACCCTGAGGAACCCTCAGCTGTTTGTGCTGCAACAACCAATGAAATAGGTAGTGCTGCAACCGCTGAAGTTAGAAAAAGTTCTAGAGCAGACCGTCATGAGCGGAAGAGGAAACACAGTTCTGAAAAATGCAGTGATGAAGGACCCAAAAGATCCAGGTCAGCCTGTAAAATTGCAAAAAGTGAGATTTCTTCGCTGGCTGTTCGCGAGCTGAAACTACTCAAGATAGACAAGACGCATGGTACACATTCTCCTTCCAATTCTTCTGTTCCCCAGCATATAACTTTTCTTTTGCTGTTACATATTTAATCTCATAAACCACTGTCTGTGATTCAGGCTCTGAAACCTTCAAGGAAGTTGCTCGGACAGCAACACATACTGTCTTGGCTTCCTGCGGATTTGAGCATTCGCCATCGCAGTCCCTTGCACTCTCAAGACCGGTCTGCAAGCACAGCCCCAAAGTCAAAGCGCAGATGTCATCAGCGATAATCGATTCTTGCAGAGAATGCTTGCGTAGCTCTGTGAAAGAAGCCATCAGCTTAGCGTTGTTGGGTAGGCATATGGATCAAACCGGTGCCTCCTGTTAGATTCTAGACATTTAGTCTTGAGATTCTCTCTTGTCTGGTCATTGTGAATATCGTACAGCACAAACTAGAGACAAGTTGTACATTTCATATTTTCATAGCATGGCAATACCATCCTATAGTGTAGTTGCTAGGTCTAATCAGTACTGTAACAACTAACATTCTCTTTATTTTGCCATGACCATGGTGGTAGTACTGGGACCAAACATTTTCAGGCTCGTGAGGTGTGGTTGGTGCACCTGGAGCACGGAATGGGTCTCACATCATGACATGGTTGGGTTGTAAATGTTGGCTATTAATGGGTGGACAAAAG
The DNA here is from genome assembly GCF_000263155.2 of Setaria italica. Classification (NCBI taxonomy): domain Eukaryota; kingdom Viridiplantae; phylum Streptophyta; class Magnoliopsida; order Poales; family Poaceae; genus Setaria; species Setaria italica. The sequence goes on from NC_028453.1 coordinate 12,807,077, forward strand.
TCACTAGATGAAGAAAAACTGGATGAAACTTGGCATAACTACTGATCTCAAATGTCTTGATGCACTAGCTTTTGATGGTTCAACTAAAGCCTTCCACTGATAAGGAAAGCGATGAAAGCACACAACTACTGCTGTTGCTGAGATTTTGTAGTCTGTCTTGATCCAAGCAATACCTAAAGTATTTGAACAAGTTGTGGCCCAACTTGCAGTGTGCATCATATATAATGTGGAGCAAACAGTCATGTTATATTAAGAACATAAAAAAAGGGGTTGGTTGCATCAGCAGTTGACAACTCAACTAAGGTCAAGCTTTCATAAAAAGTGTCAATATAACCAATAGAACAGCATATGTTGCACATCTATTCTGATTTATGAATGGCACTAAACGAAGCTAGAGGGGACATTTGCTATTGCAACTGTCAAAAGGTGCTTTCACCTCCAAGCAATTGTTGAGTCTGCCTAGAAGTGCTTGGACATCTGTAACCCTGGCCATCCTACACTTGAATTTTGAGCTGTCCTCCTCGCGAGGTTTGCCTACCACCGTCCACAGCCATGTCCTTCCGACACCGGCGAGCCACCTTGTCGAGCCCCTGCCCCATCCTACGTACATCTTTTTTTTCCCCAACTTTGGTGAGCATCTCCTAACGTTTTTGACCTATCCCATATCTGAAAAACTATTTTCAAAAAAAGAAGGTTAAAACACAAGAGTGTCATATAGCCCTTTTCATCCAGGTAATAACAACTTGTACGACCTCGACTTCTGTTACCAAGGGCAAGATATGGGAACAAATTAAAAAATAAAAGTTCCACGGCAATATGGACTGATTCAGGTAAAACTAAGTACGGCCGCATAAGGTCAACCAGATAAGACGCATGGAAACATCAGATTATGTTATAGTAAAATGTTGTTGTAGGCAGTCGCCAAATAGCAGGCGTTACGTTCAACACGAAAGAGTACAGGACGGAACGCCGTCCGTGCGGATCTTTTTTTTTTCTCTCCTGTTCCATGAAGAAAAAAAAAGAATATTGTATTTTTAACAGCTGCGAAATGCCAAATCAGCAGATCCAAAGGAGTCCAAATGGGACGCGTCCAAATCAATGTCTCGGCGGTAGCAACTAGGAAGCTCCAACACTAGCTACGCGGCCTGGGACTGTGCTATACTACTACTGGTGTGATCTGGTGGTGTAACTGTACACCGCGTGGCTTTATTACTCGTAGAAGAAGAAGCCTTTCTTCGATCTGCCGCCGCCGCTGAGATGGTATGGGAATACAGACATACGGTACAGAGTGTATGTACTGGATGGGGTAGCGATTTCACGGTTTACGATGACGGGTACTGGAGTACAAACCGTAGAAGCATCAAATACCGTCAGAGTATAAATGGAGGCATGTACGATGGAGCTATCATTGCCATTTCGCTGAAAGGGAAAAGGAGGCACCTAAACTTTGCTAATGGATTAAGCACACTGAACAAATTAAAGGGGCAGAGCAAAGGAAAGGAAAAAAAAAGGAAGGAAGGAAATAAAAGAAAAAATAGATCTCTCGAGTCAGTCAACATACTGCACAAAATGCTTCACGTACCAAGATCATAGTATGTATGAACCTTCAACACCCCACCCTATTCGCGTGCAACACATCGTTTAGCCTGCTGCGAGTCCCAATTTGATGAACCCTCCATTCTTGAATATACGGACATTTAGAATAAGAGAAATAGTTTATTCTAGAATAATTTTGTTTGTCCTAAACGTGATATATCTAAGGAAGGAATGTAATATTCACCGTTCCAAGAATCAACTTCTCAACATGAGTAAGTGCGAATCATTGTGTGCTTTGTCTGATGTCTAGTTTCATTTTTCATTACATCCACACTTGTTTGCAAGCCGTTCAAACCGCTTCACATTTCGAGCAAATAACCTTAGCCTCAATCTACGTCTGATGAGAAGATTCCAAGCTGCATTGAATTAATGTCAGCTAAAGGAAGTACACCTATAGAATCGCAAATACACGTGAAGCAATGAGAGGCGGCACCCAACCCTTGTTTACCTTGACAGGGTCTTCTGCAATGAAAGCTGGGACCTAGCTTTCAAGAACCATTCTCTTCATGCTTTATCATCATCGCACTCCGACCATTGCCCACTCTTGTTAGCACATCAGAAGGACTTGCGCAAGCCTACACCTTTCAAGTTCGAAAACATCTGGACGAAAGTTCCAAACTTCCAGGAGATTGTAGCTAGCGCCTGGTCTCAACCAACCACACATACAGAACCTTTCCAGAGGATTGGGTACAAGCTTCACGTGACAGCAAAAGCTCTGAGGACGTAGAGCAAATCATTGATCTCTGATGCCAAATTCAAGCTACACATGGCCCAAGAAGTCATCATGCGATTGGACATTGCTCAAGAAAATAGAGACCTTAATGAGCCGAAGCACAACTTGCGGAGTAAGCTCAAAAAGCGCATTCTTAGCTAGCCAGTAATAGAAAAGGCTAGGAAACAACAAAGCTCAAGAGGCATATACTTATGGAAAGGTGACGCCAACACCAAATTCTTCCACCTCAAGACGAACACAAGAAGGCGGAAGAATTTCATTCAACGACTGTGAAAAGGCACGGGTTGGGCTATATCTTGCTGAAGAATCATCAAATAGGACTTAGTCGCAACAATTAACTACTTCCACACAGGGTGCTGCACGAACCTGAACCTTGTCAACAAGGCAAACATTGTCCTACTACCCAAAAAAGACGGGGCAGACTCAATCACAGACTTCAATCCAATCAGTCTCATCCACGCCTTTGCGAAAATCATCAACAAAATACTTGCATTACGTCTAGCGTCAAAAATGCATGCGCTCATCTCCCCATGTCAAAGCACCTTCATAAAAGGCAGAAGCATTCACGACAACTTCCTTTATGTCAGAAACATCACACGACGATTCCACTGAAACGGGACACCATCGCTTCTAATGAAGCTTGACATTTCCAAAGCTTTCGACTCAGTACGTTGGGATTACCTGCTCTCATTGATGCAACATAGAGGTTTCCCACAGCGCTGGAGAAACTGGATTGCCACAACTCTAACCATCTCCACATCCAGAATAATGATCAACGGAATTCCAACCGACCCAATCTAGCATGGACGTGGACTACGACAGGGGGATCCTCTATCCCCACTACTCTTCATTCTCGCCTTTGACCCACTGCACCAGCTACTCTCCCAAGCCACGAACCTAAAGCTGTTGCAAAAGTTAGGGGGAAGAGTGGCACGCTTCAGGATATCCATGTATGCAGATGACGTGGTGATCTTCGTCAAACCAGACTGCAAAGACATCAACAATATGGAGCTCATCCTAAAAATTTTGGGGAAGTTACAGGGCTAAAGACTAACCTGCAGAAAACAAGTGTGACACCAATCAGCTGCGGCAACATAGACCTAGAGGACACACTGTCCGGCTTTTCGGTGATACGCACCAACTTCCCCATCAAATACCTGAGGCTACCGCTCGCGATGAGGAGATTACGCAAAATGGAGTTTCAACCTCTAGTGGAAAAGGCAACCTCCAAGGTATCAGGCTGGTACGGGAGACACCTAACGCAGGCTGGCCGGGTCTACCTGACAAATTCATGCTATCTTCATAGCCAGTCTACCTACTAATAGTACTCAAAGCGACCAAAGAAATACTGGAGGAGCTTGACAAAATAAGGAAAAAATTCCTTTGGGCCGGCAACTAGACGCTCAAGGGAGGTAAAGGCAAAGTCAACTGATGCAGTCTTCCCAAAGAACATGGCGGTTTGGGAATTCTGAACTTGGAAAGATTCGCTAGAACCCTGAGACTACGGTGGCTATGGCATGAATGGGTCTCGCGAGAAAAAGCATGGATATGTACCCAAACACCATGCGACAACACTGACCGCACTACTAGAAATATGACCTTTCATCCCTAACATTAGTACCGATCACATTTGAACCCAGTACTAGAGGGGGTATTAGTATCGGATCCAAATTTGGGATTCTGCGGAAGCCCTCTAGTACCGGTTGGAGACTCGAACCGGTACGAGAGGGTTTCCCACTGCCAACTTTCATTTTTTTTCCCGTCTAGCGCTACCCCGTGCTTTATCTCCTTAGCGCACACTTAGAAATATCTAGAGCACCCCCATCCCCCACACACTTATCTCCTCACCCTCTCTGCTCCTCTCTCTCCCCTCCTGCCTCCTGCCTCCTGCCTCCCCTACCTCTCTCCCTCTCTCGATCTCTCTCAGTGTAGCGCG
>NC_028453.1:12823762-12845316 GCF_000263155.2 Setaria italica
CCAACCGGCGTTACAACTGCGGATGAGGCAAAGAGAGAGAGAGGGAGATGGCAGAGATTGCGAAAGTGGTCGGGCTTGTAACGTGGCACGATGCGCGGAGAGGAAAAGAAAAAGATTGGACGGTCGTCGGCCTTGGGTGCCGGGATGGCGAAATCGTCGGGAAGACAGGATTTGGGAGCTCAAGCATTGAAAAAGTTTTGAAAATGATTTTTAGCGAGTGATTTAATTTGGTGAATTTTATGGATGTTACACTACGGTAGGGGCCAGGCACGACGTGTGGGCATGCGGTGGCATGCGAGGCCAAGGGCGGCGAGCGGCGCGGGCGCAGGGCGCGGTGGGGGCTAGAGCGGGGCGTGGCGAGTGATGCGGGGCGCAGGGTGCGGGACCGGGCGCGAGCGCGGGGCTGCTGGCGTGCGGTGCGGGTGCGGGGCTGGGGCGGACGCGTCGTTCTGACGCGGGCGTGGTGGGGGCCGAGGTGGGCGCGGCGTTCTAGCATCGCCGGGTAGCGAGCACACGAGCGCAACAGGAGTGCGAGGGGGGCCGGGCAGGCGCGCGGGGAGGCAGGCGTGCGCGGCCAAGGAAAAGGATGAGGGAAAAAAGGAGGAAGGGGAAGGAGAAGGAAGAGAGAAAGAGAATGGGAAGAAAAGGGAAAGGAGAAAAAGGAGATGAGGTAAAAAGGAAAAAGGATTGGAGTAAAAAGGGAAAGATTAAATTGTGTGAAGAGTTAAAGAGAGAGGGAGGGGGATGGCAGGTATTGCGGAAGCGGTCGGGCCGACAACATGGCGTGAAGTGTGGAGAAGAAAAGAAAACGATTGGACGGTGGTCGGCTTTGGTGCTGAGACGGCGGAATCGCGGGGAAAACGAGATTTGGGAGCTTAACCGGAGAAAAATTTTTGAAAATCATTTTTAGCGAGTGATTTAATTTGGTGAATTTTAGGGACGTTAAACCCAAGGACATAGCACCAACTCTCTTCAAGTTCTGCCGGCTGAAAAACAGAACAGTAGTAGCGGGCTACACTGAAACACTTGGATACGAGACATAGGGAGGGTAGAAGGGCTCACACTAACACACCACGAGTACTTCACACTCTGGGAAATGCTCGGTGACATTCAGCTACAACCGAACCAGGAAGATCAAATCAGATGGAAACTCACAGCAACCGGAGAGTACACGGCGGCATCGGCCTACAAATTGCAACACCTTGGATGTGCCAAAGCGCCAAAACTAATTGATTTGGAAATCATGGGCGCCGCCTAAATGCAAATTCTTTGCATGGCTGGTAACTCAAAACCTAGTGTGGACATCGGACAGGCTGCAACGTCGAGGATGGGCACACAACCTTTCCTGCCCTTTATGCTGGAATGCTCTTGAGGCGGCTCTCCACCTTCTAGCAGAATGTCGATATACAAGAAGATTATGGAGCCTCGTAGCATCCTGGACGGCACAACCTACTCTACACCCTCAATTTTGGAGGCCCAGTGAAGACATGCTGCAGTGGTGGGATAATATCATTTTGAGCGCCCATGTCTCCCGTAAAGCGATTCGGACCTTAACAATACTAGTAATTTGGGAGGTCTAGAACGAGCGAAACGCAAGAGTTTTTAGATAGCCAGAAACGTCGGCGTCGGGATTGATGGCCAAAATCAAAAGCGAGGCAGCAGCTTGGGGGCCAGCGTCTCTTGTATAGCGAGAATAACTCTTTTATTTCTTTCTGGCTAGCTGGTTGTACTCTTCTTCTCTATCAATGAAATAGGCACAATTTCGTGACCTTTCGTTCGGAAAAAAACGCTTCACATTAGAAAGGCCAGCAAGTGCTTGTTCAAACCATTTTACATAGGAATTTATCAGAAAATAAACCATTTTACAAAGGCAAATATGGCTAGGCTTTTATCCGGGAGGGCACAGCATGAGTATCAAATCGATGGATGTAATGTACCTGCACGACCATGACCCGTGTGCACATGACAATTGACAGGGTCTCACCTCAAATCTCAACAAACACGGCCACCAACTGCTCCCGTCTCGCAATCGAGAATTCAAGACCCATGTAGCTTCGTCAGAATCTAAACAAAAAGCCCGAAAACAAACAGATGACGAGGAGGAACAGGCGAGGTCGACGACAGATATCATTTCTCCTCTCCCGGTCTTGCGAGCGAGCCCCGCCATGGATATCTGCACCAGTTGTTTTCAAGCCAGATACTAGTTGCGTGCTTGCGTTCGCGTGGACTGCGTCGACTTCGGGACAGGGGACGCTGCCCTTTTCCACGCGCCACTCTGCTCTGAACCCATCCTCCTCCCCTCCCTACGACCCTACTCCACCACGCAGAGGAGAAAGCAACAGAGGAGGACTCGAGGAGAGAGAGGGAGAGACAGGATTTCCTCTCGGTCGTCTCCTCGATCCGTTCTCTGCTCCCAGTTCTTTGAAGCAAGGCACTGGGGTTAACTCCGGCGACCGGAATTCTCGGCATCAAGGTATGGTGGTGCAACGCTTTGCTGCCAAGTTTTAGATGCCTCTGTTCATGCCCAACTGAATTTCGCTGTTTTACGGCTAAGTTGCTCTGCAAAATTGCATCTTGCCCCCATGGCGCCGCGAAGTTCTCTAGCGCCGAAATTGCGTCTTACCGCGTGACGTCGCCGCGCAGGGGCCGTTTCAACCTTTGCCGCGTTGTGCCAGGCTGCCGCCGCCTGCCAGCGGGATGTTTCGGTGGAAGATGGCTTCTTGACGCGTTTCTTCTGGTGCCGCTCCCATGGCAGGAGCAGGAGGAAGCTAGGACCCGGCACCGAGAGGCGCGCGGTTCGTGCTCCCTAGCGTTGCCTCGCACGGCATGTTCGTTGCCTCGCCGGGGAGGCACCGGGAGGCGCGCCGCCGGGATGGACGGTAGGGATAAGGTGCTCATCGGGGTCGCCGCCGGCGTCGCTGCCGCGGCGCTCGCGGCGGCGTGCGTGCTCCTGGCCATCTGGCTGTACCGCCGGCGGGCCAGCGTCGCGGCCCGGACGCGGTCCCTGGAGTCGCCCTCGGCGACGCTGCGGGCCGACGGCTCCCGCTGCGCCAGCCTCGACTCCAGCGTCTCCGTCTCGGTGGTCTCCGAGAGCGTCGCCGACTGGGGCCACCCGCCGACGGCCAAGCGCGCCGCGTTCTGGGCCTGGAGAGGCGGCGCCGGCCACAACGGCAGGGAGCCGCCGCAGCTGACCGTTTCCGGGATCCCAAAATATCATTACAAGTATGGCAATTCTTACTCTTTAATCTTCGTGTTCAGTTGTTCATGTTCTTTTTGGCAGTTTTACGCCTGTTTCGAACATGGGCATGTTCCAGAATCAAATCTTCAGTTAAGGCTGTCACTGAATAGAGTAGCCACTTGCAATGTTCCCCGTGAAATCCCTGCGAAAAATTACTGCAAGTCAGATGGGTCTGTTAGGTTGTCACTGAGTAGCCACTTGCATATGATCAAAATAATCATTTCTGAATTGTTCCATCACGTTGCTGGTGGTTGCTGCTCAGGGATCTGCAGAAGGCTACCAGCAACTTTACCACAATTCTGGGGCAAGGATCGTTTGGTCCTGTGTACAAGGCTGTAATGGCCACCGGTGAAGTGGTAGCTGTAAAGGTTCTTGCGAGTGATTCAAGGCAAGGGGAAAGAGAGTTCCAGACTGAGGTATGTTAATATTTTCCGGGGTTTCATTTTTTGTTTTTTGTTCTAAGAAAATTATCAACTTTGGTTGGTGTGATGGATGTGGTAAGACTTATGCACTTTGTTTTGAGGAACAACTATCCTGGAAATTGGCTTGTTTGTTGTCATGCTGTGTCCTCAATGATGCTCCAATCGACAAAACACTGCCATTGCACTCTGGTGACATAGTATGGAGTCAAAAAGCTGATGAGAAATGAGCACATTCACCTAAAAAGAATAAGTACCATGTGTCTAGAGAGAAGTGCAAATGCATTGAAAAAGAAGGGCCTCCTAGCGTTTGGATACCCCCGCTAAACTTCCTGTCACATTGGATGTTTGATACTAATTACGTATATTAAATATAGTCTAATTACAAAACTTTGCACAGATGGAGTTTAATTCGCGAGACGAATCTATTAAGCCTAATTAGTCCATGATTTGACAATGTGACTACAGTAACCATTTGCTAATGATGGATTAATTAGCCTTAATAGATTCATCTCGTGAATTAGACTCCATCTGTGCAATTAATTTTGTAATTAGCTCATGTATAGTCCTCCTAATTAGCATCCGAACATCCGATGTGATCCTGCTAAAGTTTAGCACCTCGTATCCAAACATCCCCTGTTCAGTCCCATCCCTATGATTAGCTAATTTCAGGGTTACTTTTTTCTCAGATACATCCACTTGTTGTCACAAAGTAATTATGTTCTTGAATGATGGAACACGCTTTGCCTCAAAAAATTGAAGCATCCTTTGCCTCAAAAGGAAAGGAAAGAAAAAAAAAGAAACATGCTGTGGGTAAAGCCTAAAGCAAGTACCTTTAATCTATGTGAAGTAGTGCTGTGGACATTTGACTCTAATGATCTGATCAAAGTGCAATCGTGACTACATTTTAATTATTTGCAGGTAGCATTGCTTAGCAGGTTGCATCATAGGAACCTTGTTAATTTGGTCGGATATTGCGTCGAAAAAGGTCAGCGCATTCTGATTTACGAGTACATGAGCAATGGGAGTTTGGCAAGACTTTTGTATGGTAAGGGAGACAATTTCTCTAATTTTGTAAAATGAAGCATGAAATGAAGAAACATTACAAAAATGATTTGCATATTAGTTTTACACAGAGCATATAGTATTTCAGTGCACTACGTAGCGAACAAACAATTGTTTTGTCATTTGAAAGACTTGTTCCTAATTACTTTGACATAATGCCATTCAGGTGACAATAAACGGAGTTTGAGCTGGCAAGAAAGGCTGCAAATTGCTCACGATATTTCTCATGGGATTGAGTATCTGCATGAAGGGGTACACTAACTGTTCATGACTATTGAAGTGTGTGTTCAGAAAGTTATCTGATCTATGTTTCATGTGTGCAGGCTGTTCCACCTGTTATTCACAGAGACTTAAAGTCTGATAATATACTTTTGGACCATTCAATGAGGGCCAAGGTTTGACAATTTATGATGTAGTTTTTAAGTATTATCTTGTCACTTTGAAGTATTGATCATTCAACTGCTCCATATGCACTTTTAAGTATCATCCTGTCAGTTGTTTTAACTGAACCAATACTACTCCTGATTAGTATAAAGTTGAATGATTCAACTCAACCTGGATATATGCAACTAAAAGCAAGATTAAAATCACAAGACAAAATACTTAGCCTGAAACTATGCTCATATATTCTAATTTACCTTTTCCGGGTGGGTGCAGGTTGCAGACTTTGGTCTATCAAAGGAGGAAGTTTATGATGGAAGGAAATCGGGTCTCAAGGGCACCTATGGATATATGGATCCTGACTACATGTCCACAAATAAGTTGACAAAGAAGAGTGACGTGTATAGTTTTGGCATTATACTTTTTGAATTGATAACAGCCATAAATCCACAACAAGGTCTAATGGATTACATTAATCTGGTAAGTCATTTTAACGTTACTGAAAGTCCATCAGAATTAGAAAGCCTGTTTTCCACTTATTCAATAGGTATTATCACTCAAAGTTAGGAGGTTGGTCACATGTTTTATATTAGACTAGTTCTGCCCGGTCACAACTCACAACTCCACTTTTAAGTCATGCACATCAGACCAGTGCACTAACTAAGACATAAGTTTTGCATGAGCTATGTATAATACTATAGTTCATTTTAGTCCTTCATTACCCTGTGAAGCATCATGTTGGGTAGCAAACATTGTTCTGAACCTCAGTCACAAACATTGTTGTTTAGTACAACTTCTTACTACTTGTGTTTGTGTTTGTTTCTTTAGCACCTCCTAAAATTCCAGTCACATCGAATGTTTAGATACTAATTAGGAGTATTAAACATAGGCTAATTACAAAATCAATTGCACAGATGGAAACTAATTTGCGAGACAAATCTATTAAGCCTAATTAATCCATGATTTGACAATATGATGCTACAGTAAACATGTGCTAATGATGGATTAATTAGGCTTAATGTTTAGTCTGCATCTGTGTAATTAGTTTTATAATTAGCTCATGTTTAGTCCTCCTAATTAGCCTCTGAATATTCGATGTGACATAAATTTTAGTCAGGACTAAAGATCCAAACAGCCCCTTACTATATTGCTGTAAGATGAAGATGCCTTGTGAAAGCAGTCTGTGAGCACAAGTGTCATCGGTCGTGCTGTGGAGTATTTATATGATGCATGGATCCTTTCAGGCAGCAATTGGAGGGGAGGGAAGGGTTGATTGGGATGAGATACTGGACAAGGACCTCCTAGTAGGGAACATCCCTGAAGAGGTTAGGATGCTTGCTGATGTTGCCTACCGATGCGTTAACAAGAGTCCGAGGAAGCGCCCTTGGATATCAGAGGTCACGCAGGCCATCTCAAGGCTCAGGCAGCGCCAGCTGACAAAGCATGATGCTCTGACTTTGCCAAGGAGCGAGACCAGGACAGTCCTGAGGAGGATAGAGTACCAGCATGTCGAGCTGAGCGACATTACCAGCATGAAAGAACTGACGCCGATAAGGGCATGAGCTTGTTCTAGTATGTAGGTTCCTTGTAGAGTTAGATTTTAACTTGATCAAAAAGTAAATCAAAATGTAAAAAGGGTTGAACTTGGTTCGAGGAAGCTGTAGCTGTTTGATGAAAGCATCAAGTAGTTGAGGTCCTTGAAGATCTCTTGGATGCAGTGAGAGGTCCCGTTAATTGGAGTTCTGACTTACCTTAGATTTGAAATCGTTTTAAATAATCAGCAGTAGTAGTTGTAGCATTTAGCAAGACAATGGCATCCATATTACGGATTTACGGTAAATCAACATGGAAAATTTTGTTTTAACTTATAGAACCATCGTAAGTTCCATGAGCTTCAAGAAACACCGCTGAAAGAATCCAGGATGTTTTAAACCATTGAAAAAAAAATCAACTGCGAATTTTATTTCCATCAGTCGCCGTTATTCTTTGGACATTCTTCTTTCTTAATTTTCTGGTGTCATAGTTGTGCAATAGCAAAAGTACCTTGGAATACAAACACTGCAGCAACAAACGCAGCAGCTGGAAATGGATAGAAACACACACATTCCATGAGTCTATGACGAAAACACCTTGGGGTACAAACACTGCAGCCACAAAGTTTCAGCTGTGTTTTCCCAACAAGTTTCTGGACTTCTGTCGCATTTATTCTGGTCGTACAACATATGAGAGAATTGATTTCACACTTAAAGACTGCAAGATAGACTGAGGGCATTAAACTGTAGCATGCCTTTAATTTCACAGATGCAGTACAACTAAAAGTCACTAAAAATTTTTACCATGCCCATGTGAACGAGAAAATCAATACTCCGGTAGCAACAACAGCAGAGGAGCAAGCTAGAGCTAACTGCCACCCTTAAGGATAAGGTACCAGACTGATACTTAGCATGTCAACTACAAAACAACAAAATGATTGTAAATTGAGCTTTAACATTCATCTGAGGTCTGTCACAATGTTTAATTACCACATCAGAAACTTTCTGCTTAATGTTTATTTGAATGGAACTTTTGAATGCATATCATGAGCGGAAGAGTTGGGCGGCCAAGAACTGGGGCAGACATTGCATCCCAACTTCCTTCAAGCAACTCATGTCTCGAAGGTAGAAGCCTAGCTAGAAAATGAAAAGAAAAAGAAAACTATGTACAGAGCAAGGCCATCATCACGACATGGACCTCTGGATCAGGCGCTCAATCCCTCAAGCCCTATCGCAATCCCGTGAAGGATGGCTTTATTCTAGAACGGCATAGCTTAACACCTGCAAGAAAGCCACAGCAAACAGCAGCAGCTGAACAGGTGCTCACCTCCCTAGTCCTGCGCTAACTCAAAACTGGCAAGAAGTGCCCAGTCTCTGCTTTGCCCTTTGCGCTGTCACGCTGCACTTGCGTGAGCGGAATGCCTCAGGCAGCAGCTCCCGGAACTTCTCGAGGAACAGCCCCCACATCTCGGGTCCCATGTCAGCCAGCTTGACGAAGCTCACACTTGCCGGGAGCATATCATTTGCACTCCCCCAGTTACAAAGTTGAGAGCCATTGTTGTTGCTGTTGCTCTTTGAAGTTTTCACAGAATCCACAACCTTAGGACCAGCAGACAGTTGACGCTGGGTTTTGTCTGTTAGACTGACACCCTTCAGTGAGGTTGACAGCTTCGAAATGTTAGCCAGCCACTTATTAACAGGCTTAGGGCTAGCTAACTTTCCTGCATCGCTTTCTACCTCCTCAATGTCATCTTCCTCCTCCTCCTCTTCTTCTTCTTCTTCTTCTTCTTCATCATCATCATCACCCTCATCCAATTTAGACAGTTGGTTTCTGGAGTTTCCCCGCTTAATGTCAAACTGATGGGCAGATGGTTCTTTTGGTATTTCATGATCTTCACTATCGAGTTCAAATTGAGTTAAATCCTCGTCACCAGAGTCATGTTCTGAGGAATTGTCATCTTGTTCTGTTGCTAGCCTCCTTGCCTCCATACAGATAAACTCTAGCTCACTTGGCTGATCTTCCATTCCAGTAAATTCCCTGCTCATCATCTCCCCAATCTCTGCAAGGCACAGACCAAATGCTGTGGCTTCTTTCAGAAATATGGTTGAGAGTATTAGTACCCTCAGGCATGCTTCATGGATCATAGGCAATTCCATGCGAAGCATGTCAGCATCTTTCACTGGATCAAGATTTTCTATGTACTCGAGCTCATCCTCAGAGAATGGGACTGATGCCTGAGGCCAGTGGATCCATTCAAAATAAGGATCCTCCAAACACTCCGGAAGGCAGAGACCATGATCAATAGGAATAAGCTCAGTCAGATTCCCAAATTTTCCTGCTCCAGTCTGCTTCCTTACCAGCAGATTTCCAGCATGTCTGTCAGTGTTGAAGATCCTGATGTCAAGAATAGCAATCCTATGGACAGCAGAAACAGGAAAGCTTGAGGTGCCATAATCACTGGCATCAAAATCATGAGGAATAAACTGCTGAAATGATGCAATCTTGCTAACAGCTTGAGTACCACCCTCAACAACATTCTTGTTAGCACAGTTGACTCCTTCATTTATATGAAACGCAGGATGAGAAATCCTAACGAGAACCGTCGGAGGGACATTAGCAGAGTTATCATAGTCCAGAAGGTAGGCAGCAACTTCTCTAATACAAGTCTCACCAACTCTAACTGATCTTTTGAGGCCTGGCTGCCCAAGGGATTTCCCTACAAAACCTTTTGGGTTGTTGGGAGCAAATGGCTCCTCATCATTTGGCTTCACAATTGCAGCATTCTGACCTTTGCTGTTCCTGAAATAGTAGGCACCACCAAGCCCGCCACTGACAGGTACTGGATCCACACCTTTTCTTATAGCCTTAGCAACATCCTTCACAAGCAGCCTTGTTCGAGAGCAACGGCTTGGGCATACTAGCAGTTCAATTGAACGACCCTTATCTCTTTGCTGCTGGAGATCATTGCCCGTAGGAGACATGCATGGTGTGGAGGAGCTTCGATGCATGGAATTCTTGGTGAGAAGCAATGGGGAATCATTTCTGATGGTGCTGAGATCATTTTTTAGGACACGATCACCTAATACCAGAGAACTCTCCTCGGTGGGAAAATTAAGGGCCACCTGCATCCTTCTTTTGACAGTGTGCACATTGTCACCACGATCCAGTTGAACATCCAGGACACAACCAGTGTCCGTTTGGACAAAGAGACGTTTCCATCTTCCTACCCTGGCTTCGCTTCTACTCTTGGTGGGGTACTCACTGCTAAGAGCTCGGTCCAAGGCTGAAACTGCCATCTGGGTCTGCACTGGGCTCTCCAAGTTGCGAGACATAGCGGACACCTACAGAGGAATTGAGGCCAATGAACTGGGGGAGCTGCCACAATGCAGGCTTTATTGCTTCTCTCTTGTTTTCTTCTGCGCTCGTCAACTTCAGCAGACGAGTGCGAGAGAGACGTCACCAGCAGTGATCATCAGGCAATGACGGCACCAGAAAGCAACAACAAACAAGGAAGGTGAAGACAGCAGGGGGCCGTAACTGATGAAACTGGACAAGGTTGCTTGTTGATTGCCAGATCCTGTGAGAACAGACAGAATAAGAGGAGGTTATCATCGTATTCCCAAGTCAGAAGAAACTAACAACTAACAAGTATCAAAACAAGACAAGTATGATCTCCTCACTCATAACTTAAAAACCACTATAGCATCATTCCTGCTCCAAATGAAGCATGAAATAGAAGATTAGGAAGTTTCCTCATGGTACACTCAGGCAGTCACGCAATCAAGAAACCCCAACATTTCACATGGCTAAAGTAAGCATCCATGTTTGTTAAGGAAAAGTTGGCGCACGCAAGGAGTGGACTACCACTTTCCATATAATTGTTGACCATTAGGTTGTTTTTTTAATGTACATGTTGAAACTATGATATGTTAGTTGAAGATAGGTGCATCTTTTGCAGTTTTATCATTTAATTTCAGATTCGAGCTGTCCCCCCATCACTCTTCCATGCAGCAGCCGTAGCAGCAGCTACAGGTGCTCTGGCCTGAGTGTAGGGGGCTCCAGCTGCTGCTATTTGTGAGCCCGAACGGCTGTGCTGCACAGGCAGCACAGCTGCAGCCGCAGCCGCTCAACAAGCATCTGTGTTTGCTTACCCCAAACCTTTGTCAACCGATGAGATCCAGCCATGCCACTAAAATTCCACGCGGCAACTGAAATAAGGAACCTCAAAACCCACTTCTCAGTTCGCCCTAGTAGCTGAATGCATCTGCCACCTCATCTCATCTCGGAGGGGTTAGTCAAAACTTTAAGCACTTGTCAAAGGTGGCCCTTTTACTACAGGAACATCGTAGCCGAATCTACACTCTCCGGTAGATGCACAGGCACAAATTCTGCTCCGCAGTTTTATCGACACAGATCCGCAGCTGCTAGAAGCAGATGAAGAAGCAAATGCCTAACGCTATGACGTCAAGACTCAAGAGAAGTAGAATATTAACACCAACATGTCCGCTACCATCGATTCACCATGCTGAGGTGAGGAATAAGGCAGCCAAGCTGAGAGCTTAGCACAGCGGCATAGCAAAAGAAACCATCGTTCTGGAAGCTACTAGAAATGGAGCTGTGCGCATCTATGTGCAAGAAACCACAGGTCTTTCCTGCTAAACATGCCACCCTTTGCTCTCCCGGCCAAACAGATGAGGCAAAAACGGATAAATAATAAACAGAGCCGGCAGAATTAGTGAAATGAACACCAGCTCGAACGGAGGACCCCAGGAAAATCGGGGAGGAGAAGCCCCCAGCCGTACCTGATCCAATGCGGAGCCTCGGGAATGGTGGCCTGCCGCCGGCGGAGTCGCAGATCTGGCACTGCGCCGGTGCCGCCTCCGCTGCCGCACACCGAGAAGGCACCACCACCCGTCCCTGCCCGGCGGCCGGCGCAGCACCACCAACTCTCGGTCGCTGGCAGCACACCCCCACCTCCCGGCGCCCCCCACTGGCCGGCTCTGCCTCCCAACTCCCACTCACGCTTCTTCAATCGTTCTTGGCGTCCGTGCTGTGTGTTCGTGCGCAGGGGTGGTGCCTCAAGTAGGGGGTGAGGGATGGATTAATAGAGGGGGTTAAGGAGGCGGGGTTAGCATAACCATGGTTAGAGAGAGAGAGACGCGAGTTGTGCGTGAGGGGATTGGTCCAGGCAACAGGCTTCTCTGCAATTTTCCTTTTTGCGCTTGACACCCTCTCTTTTCCTTGAATTAGGTTGCCAATAACTATAGAGTATATTTCTAGTATTTGAAGAAAAAAAAACTTGGACTTCTAAGAAGGAACGGGTGATTTGCATAAAGGACCTTATTATATATATATATATATATATATATATATATATATATATATATATATATATATATATATATATATATATATATATATATATATATATATAGAAATATAAGAGGGCAAGCCCCTAGAGGACCTTATTTTGCTCACTCCCTTGTAATGGAAATTGTCAATTATAATTGTTTTGTTTGGCAGTTTTGGAACACAATTATAATTGTTTTGTTTGGCAGTTTTGGAACACAATCGCTTGGTGCGTGTACAAGTTTGCGTTACATGTTGTTTGTTTTACGTACGCTACAATTAGCTGCCATGTAACGGGCCCTTAGGAAGCCGACACTGCCCACGCTTGGGCACGTTTTGATTTCACAGCTCCCATGTGATGGGTTCATATAGGAAACCGACACCGCTCGCACCTTGGCACCTTTTGATTTCAAGGCATCATCTTACTTTCTCTTAATATTCTTCTTGCTATAATCCCTTCTTACACACGATACAGTTAGAAGAAAGGCATTACATTGAGGTGAGGGTACCATGAAGAGGAACCATTTTCTAGAAGATGGGAAATGGATAGGATGCAATTACCTGAATATTTTGCTATCTACGCATCACTAGAATTTTCCTCCTAGGTAGGGTATGGCGTTGTTGACAAGAGCTTAGCTTTTGGATGATTGGTGAATGCTTTTTGTTGCGAGCATGATAGGTTACCATGTTGTGGATTCCTTGAGAGTGGCACTCACAACTCATTGACCTTAGCTGCGGAGATGTACCACTACATGATGGTTGCGTTGACTATACTATGCTTGCCACTATTACCATTGAGCCTATCGCCGC
Organism: Setaria italica; assembly: GCF_000263155.2. NCBI lineage: Eukaryota > Viridiplantae > Streptophyta > Magnoliopsida > Poales > Poaceae > Setaria > Setaria italica. The sequence continues at coordinate 12,836,558 of NC_028453.1, forward strand.
CAAAGAGAGATGGCCTTCGGCGCCAAGCAATTTCCATTTTCTTTACAAGAGGAACCAAATGCTAGCATGTTCCATTGTATTGTTTCTTGCTCTAGTGTCTTTATGTTTGCATTCACATTTGCCCAGTAGGCATTACCTTAGTTTCATAGTAACTATAGTCTATACGTAGAAACATTAGTTGGGCATATTGTAGAAAGGATACCCTATGTACTATATCCATCGATAGCTTCTAGGACGGCATTGCTCCTAGGGCTCTTGTCCATAGAAACCATCTCCCTTACTCCCTCTTGGCGATATGCATTCCCCAACTTTGGCCACATATCTCACTTACTCCCTCTAGGTGATATCCGCTACCCACACTTTGGCTAGCCTATTTGGTAGTTTTATTTTGTACATTAGCATTGTTTGAGTGTATCTTCTATGTCACCACTACCACTCTAGTCATACTAACTAGGTAGGCTCGTTTTAGCATCTTGACTAAATGTTATACAATCAGCCATAATGTATAAAACAACCACCATACATATAGAAATCCTCTACATACACATTGTGCCCTACTCCAAAGACCAAGGAAAGCCTAGTTTGTCCACTTGATCAACCATCCCTCCTCCCTCCACAATTCATGGTCTACTCATTGTGGTTTGTTGCATCCCTGTTGAGAATACATCTTCCTCATTTGATCACTCCAATCCCTAGATCTCATTCAAAGTATCAATCAAGGTTGTAGTTATGCCACCATAGGTAACTTTTGGTCTATATGTTTCGTTCCCCCATGAAAATCCTGTTTTGTATCCCCCAAACTTTCATAGATGAACATTTTGTAATTATCTCTTACCTCTTGTTTGAGTGCATCACTTAATTTCTTTAAATTGTCTTCGGGTTTAAATTTCCATCCATGTGTTCTCTCTAGAGTTTCTAACATCAATAGTGCTCATTCGGGATTTAGGCCTTCTATTGATTGGTCCAATCTCCGGTTTGTCTCATGTGGGCTGTTTGATGATACTTGGGCTTAACGTTTTGTCGGATTAGGATTGGATGGAGTAGGTCATAGGCCCATTTCAAACCTAAAATAATCCCGATGCCTATTGCCCACCCTCTCTTTCTAGGCCGCCATCCACTACTTACCCGGTGTGCTATTTAAAGCAAATGTTACTTAGATATACATGTTAGGCTTTAAGTTGGGCTCAATTTCAAAGTTTATAGGTTGGGATCAAACTAGATCTGATTGTAGGCTCATTTTGAAATATAGTCTACCAATAGTTTTGGATAGGTATACTAGTTAGCCCATGTACCTCCTTGGCCCCTAGCTATCATTCACTTGTGATTTGGACCGTATAGCTAGCACTTGGTTAAATGGCACATGGAACCATAAAACCTAACATTAGTTTGCCTCAAGCCCTCCATTGACTTGTCGCTATATGAGGGTGAGTGTTGTTTCATTTAATTTGCGTATCCCATCATGAAATTTGCGAATATTAGAACACATGTTCCTTGTATATCCTCATTGGATACACACTATGAGCTTACTATTGTTCCATTCTATTTGTGATGACATCTCAAAAAAGCATGAAATGATATTCTCATGAAAAATAATAGGGATAAATTTCCTTCTACCATGGCTACACAAATGGAATGTTGGCATAAATTGAAGGAGCCCTTTCAATTAAAATCTACCATAAGGCCCTTTCAAGTTTGATCCACCAACTGTATTTCAAATGAATTTTTATGTTTAATGCAATGTTTACTACACCAAATTGAGTTTTTCCCTCAAATTTTGTGATGGCTTCATCAATTTCTCTAGTACCATTGCTTGGCAATGCTATAAGAAAAACAAAATATGCCCTTTCTGTTTTGAGTAATAGCGGGATATAGACGAAATCATTCATAATGGGTTGAAGAAGGGCATGGTGCCTATTATAGTACATATAAGAAAAATAAAAAGTTTTTTATAGATTGTGTTGTAACAAGGTTCAAATCAGCATACTAGGTAGGATGTTTGTATGCAACTATCACGACGCTTCCTCATAGATTCATATGTAAGTCAACTAACATTTCTTATAGCAAAGAAAACCATAATTGTTGAGTATTTCATGAATTAAATGTCCAATGAACCTTTCACAAAGGGGCATATAACTAATTCATAGAGAAAACTTGTCTATCTAGGTTTACCTATATGAAGGGCTACTTCACTACGATCCCCAAGACTATTTTTGAATCATAGGGAAAAAGTTACATTGATGAAAGTTTGGTGGATCCAATAATAAATTGTATCCTACCACCTTCAAGGAAATAACAAACAAAATCTAACACGATAGCCACACCCCATCCCCCACCCCCCGACTGATTTAGTGGTCCACTGCTTGTGATATTCTTATCCTCTTTGCTCCTCCACACCTTTGTATACGGCCATGACACCCTTATTCTCCATACCTAACATGGGCTACTCTCCCATTCTTCACTTCTAGACACTATCTATCACACTCACCCACCTAACAAACCATAGCGTATGCCCTTTTCTTGCCCTACATGTGGCCTTTTGTTAGCACATGGGACCTCAGTGATGCTGAGGAGCTCATCCGCTCATTTTCCTTCGACCACCATATAGATCAATGTATGATCACCAATTGTGAGCTCATCGATATATTTTTGCCATTCCAACGTCTAGAGGGAAGGGATGTGCTCGTAGGAAGGGAATAGGTTTGTGATTTTGTCAATCTTGCTTGATGATGTAGATAGCTTGAGTGAGATGCATCACCGGTGAGTGAACCTAGTCCAGTGTAACCATATTTTGTTCTCCCTCTCTTCTATTTCTTTTTCCGCTCTCATCTACTACATGGAAGAGCATCATCCTAGTGTAAAATAATACTAGTGGATCCTATTTTTTCCTCGTTTTGCTTTAGTAAGAACAAAACAAGTTACAAACAAATTAATATTTTGATGACATTATTCTCTGCAAAATTGAACATATTTGTTTTCCCTCTCTCCTCTAGTGGCTCGGTTTGGCGGGCACATTGGAGTAGCACTATTTACCCATGACATGACAGTCCAAGACATAGAACTAGGATCATCCTCCTACTCAACCCCTAATACAAATTGAAAAATGAAGGAACGGAGAAGGTGCAGATCTTCTAGGTGGTAACTACATTATTGGTCGAGCTACCATATATTGTTTCAGTCATGGTCCAATTCTAGTATTGGTGCATTTCCTCAACACAATTTGATGTGCTCCTACATTCTTGATCTTGAGTTAATATTTTAGAAATGTCCAAGGACCTTACTATAAAGATATAATTTCTAAAGTTCTCTTCATGAAAGGTAGGATCAATGTACTAATTTAGCATTTTTTGGGGGGTTGATCTAAAATTAGGCCACAAGCTCTTCCAAATAAAAGCTAGACTTGCTTTTTCTTTGGTTTTATGTGAAGTTGTTTTGGTATATTGGAGCTTTGCGTAGATAAAGGGAGAGAAAGGTACAGTGACGTGTCCAAGTCAAGTTTATTTTGTCTCTATTAAGTACAGTCATGATATGTATATCTACCTAAATATTATGTGTAAAGATACATACATTTTCACTAGATATGCACTAAATTCAGTTAGCTATGGCTCCTTTACTTCGCTTAACACGGAAGCACATCTTGTTCTCATGACACTGGCATAGCAAGAAGCTTCATATCCCTGTTTTGCATTGTCCTTTTTGTCTTGCATCAATGCATCGCATGGTTGTGCTCATCGTGACAGGCTACTGGAGAATGCGTGCAAGATTAGGGTCGTAGTGTTGGTCCCCAAGCAAACCAGGTTCCCTACACACAGGAACTTTACACCGGTGCTCCACGTCAAGCATGTCTACCATGCCAGTTTCTTGTCAAGGGATAAGAGATGAGGCTCATGATGTGGTTATCCGAGGTGTTTTCTCTTTTGGTTCACAGTAGCAAGTGTGAGTGCAAATGTACATAGTGTGATGATGAACATACCTTGTGAGTTTGTTGTTGAATGGGAAAAGTTAGCTTTTTTTGTTTGTTTGTTTAGTCTTGTGCTCCTTTTCTTTCCGTGAATCACTACATGTTAGCTTCAGTTTTGTTTGTAATGTCTTTTTATTAATTACCTTTTCTATCTTTTGCTAGAGTGTACGCATGCTATAGATATCCCTTGTTCTATGTTTAAAGTTGTTTTAAAGTGGGGTTCATGTACAATGATGTAACTTAAGGGATTCTCCATGTCTGACGCAAAAGATACTTTAAAGTGACTCACATGGAATTATGTATCTTAATGCATATCTCTAGGATGTGTAAGTTTTTAGTAGGTGGGCCTATTCATCCACAGCTCTTTTCACGTAAATGTACTCCTACCCCGCTTCACCCCCACAATTTTCTATAATAATGTAAAAAATTTAGAGCATAAAAATTTAGATGTTGCTCTTTTGCCAAAATTTAGATATAAGTGCATAGAAATCAAACAATCTAACTCAATAAATTTTTGTCAAGGGTACTTTGAATTTAGAGCATATATCATCTTTTGTTACTCATTTGAATGGTGTAAGATAAACTACTTTACTAACGTTTGTCTAAGGGGCTGTTTGGATACGAGGTGCTAAACTTTAACAGTGTCACATCGGATATTCGGATGCTAATTAAGAGGACTAAACATGAGCTAATTATAAAACTAATTGCAGAACCTTGTGCTAATTCGTGAGACGAATCTACTAAGCATAATTAATCCATCATTAGCAAATGGTTACTGTAGCACCACATTGTCAAATCATGGACTAATTAGACTTAATAGATTCGTCTCGCGAATTATACTCCATCTGTGCAATTAGTTTTGTAATTAGCTTATGTTTAGTATTCCTAATTAGCATCCAAACATTCGATGTGACAGGTGTTAAATTTTAATAGGGTGTTCCCAAACACCCCCTAACATGCATAATGGACATTCTGTGTGAACTTGTAGTGAAATGTAGAAAAGTTAGCTTTTTCTGTTTGTCAGTTTCGTCTTTATGCTCCTTTCATGCCTTGAATCACTACATGTTAGTTTCAGTTTTGTTTGTAGTGTCCTTTCAATTACCTTTGCTATGCTGGAGTGTCTGTATGCTATGGATATCCCTTGTTGCGTACCGAAAAAAGGAGTTGTTTTAAAGTGGGATCCACGTATGATAAGATTCACAATGTTCCATTCAAAAGTACTTTTCAAAGTGGGACTCATGTGAGTGAGGTGGTCCTAATACATATCACTAGGATGTGTAAGGTTTTAGAAGGTGGGCCTGCTTCTCCCAATTATTTTCTATAGTAATGTAAAAGTGCTGACTGTATTTTTTTCCCCCAAACTTTATATCTAAGCGCGAAGAAATCAAATAATATAACGCAATAAGTTACTCTCACAAGAGTTTTGAATTTGGGTCATAATCATCTGTGCTACTTATATTAGAATACTATAAGAGAAAATACCTTGCATTGCATTGCAAAACCTGCCACCATCATATACTCTCCGTACGACTCTGCAGCAAGCACGCATGCAATTAAAGTACACCAAAGTATTTGCAACGCGTGATCACTCTCGCTCAGATTCTTTGTGTTCTCACTTCACTGGTTTCCATCCTAGAGCGCTGTTGATTCCACTATGCCGTGCCTGCAGCTCACAGCGACAGCGCCACACGAATTTGAGCTCAGATGCCGTGCCGCCATTGCTTGAACCAAAAAAGCAACAATGGAGATAGATGCGAAAAAGCGCACGCGAGAAAACGACGTGCCACACAGCGGAGCGGCGGCGGGGATCGAATGGCGACGACGACGCATACACGGGCGGGCTAATAGTGCGACCTGTCGGAAGGAGCATGGAACCTCCGGCTGGATGGAGTCTCGCTTTTGTTTCCAGCTGCTCAGACTGAGGGTGATTGCCATGGTTGTCATTCTTTCTTTCTTCTTTCTGATGAAGCGGCTTTCTTTTCTAAGCAGCATTGCCGTCGTTCATTTACTGTACCGATGATCAGTCGACAATATGCTTCAATGTAGAGCAAAGTTACGCGCCATAAAGAAGTACTAACGTGGCTGATTATTGATTGTATAATAGGGCGGACCAAGTAGCTCTTCTGGGGTCTGTTTGGTGGAAAATTCCTCTGCTTCAAACAGCTCCTTGTCCAACACTAACATATATTTTCATCTCATGTTTGGTCGTCAAATTTATAAACATACACAAAAGTTAGCAAATTTAAAACCAAGCAACACCCCTCTCCTCTCTCAGTATTGGGAGGGAGCCGAAGACGATGGCCGGCGCAATGGAGAGGAGGATAGCCGTATACCGTTAAAATTGGAGAGACGCCTGTAGGTGCGGCGCAGGGTGGGAGGTAGCGAGGCATGGGTGCCTTGGGAAAGGCGGTGGTGGCGCTTTCGCGGGTAGAGGAGGATGGTGCAGTACTCAGACAAGGGAGATTTGGCAAAGTCTGAAGAGGGCAATAGGCACTCGATCAAGTCATCCATCAAGATATTATATTTTTCTCTAGCTAAATAGCTAGTTGGATACACTTAAGGCATTAACTGATGCTTGGCAATGGTTTGTGAAGCGTCCTCACATAAGTACAGACTAAATGTGATCCAATTATCAGTCCCAGGAGGCTGATAACACATTTATTCAACAGATAGTTCAGAAACCGTACAGCTCCTGAAGGAGCGGGCGGGCAAGCCACACCCAAAGTAAAACTAAAGCGATAACAATACAAATCCAAGTTGCAGTCCAGTCGGACTCCGGGCTGCAATCGGAACTATGCGTCAGCGGAAGCATCCTGTAAAAGGGCCAACACCGCAGGCAGCGTTGGGTGTAGATGCAACCTCCTACTCGAAGTCCTCGGCGAGGTAGTCCGGATCCTCCTCTGAAGCAACAAAACAGGGGTGAGTACAAAAGTACTCAACAAGTCCAACCCCATCCACGGAGGGGGATACAGCAAGAATATGCATAGCATACAACAAGGATAAGGTTATGGTTCATTTGCAATAAAGCTAGATTTTCAACTCATGCAAGGGTTCATTTTTCAAGAGTTTTCACAAAGTATTTTATTCAGCAACCGAAACATTAAGTGGGGTTGATCCTACAAAAAGGATCAAAGTTTTATCGCTACCGGACTCCCCGTCCGCCGTAGAGCACGGCACAACTGCCGGACACTTCCAAAATCCAACACACACCGAAGAAACCAACCATCCCCAAAAGCTAGTTATGTGACCAAGCCATAACTCGTCCAATGCCGTGGACACGGCTACCCGGATAGGTTTTAACTCTGCAGAGGTTGTACACTTTTCCCACAAGTAGGGTACCGCGACACGATCACCTTAGTGACGGTGCGGATCCTAACAAAGCCATTACCCACCTTAGCCAAAACTGACTAGTCAACACGGAAGCACCCAAGGGGTTATCGACCCATCCACGAGGTCAAAATCGGAACCTAAGTCACCAATAGTTTAATCCTTTTCCATGGGCTCCCGTTGCTCACCAACACACCTGAAGCCTAGCAGCTTAGCTAGTGGGGTTTGTGCTAAGCCGTTGCCCATACAACGGTCGGGTGGTTGCACGATGGTTGAATTAGGTAAGATGACACATCAACTCGGTCCTTAACCATGACAAGATGGATATCTCCCAACCTTGCTCAACCACTAAGGTACGAGCTCATCAATCCGGCATTTCACACAAGAAACGCCCATCCATCTCATCCATGCACCACTTCTCTTTACACCCGAAAACCCATCTCCTCAGTGGAACACACTCACACATTTATTTTCTAAATAAACAGGTGTAGTCATGATTGATTTGAGAGTAACGAGTTCCTAAGCTTTCTAGCAGTATTTATCGTCTAAACAGAGCAACTCATATTTAGAGATAAATATGGGATGACAAGGAATAATCACAACAATCAAGGGGTGGCTATCCAACCATGTCTTGCGATAAAACTATATGCATTTTATAAAACAGGCCTATAGGTTGTGTTTGAAAAACTAGGTAGTAAATATGCATCAAAGAATAAGGTTGGACTTGCCGTTCTCAAAGCCCTCCAGGAGCTCCTGCTCGCGGTACTGGTCCTCGAGCTCGGGCTCGCGGTCGAACTCCTCCTCGGGTACTCCGCGATCTACGGCACACACTAACAAGCACACAATAAATAAAAAGGAGATAAGATTTTACCCGTTGAGCTCTGAACAGGAAATGTGAACGGAAAATAGGTAGGAGGGGTATTTTCATGAAATTTGGATATGCCTCGGCGGAAATATATGAGAGGAGGCTGTGGTCAAATTTGGGATCGATTGGAGGAGGTTTGGCGCATGAAATGACGGTTAAAGGGGTGTTAGGGGCTTTAAAACAAGGTTTAGGACTAAACCGCGAGAACCAGGGACCTATTTGTAATTATTTATGAAATGGTGGAAGGGCTTGTTTGCGAATAAGGGAAACTAGAGGGTTAGATCGCAAGGGGAGGGATTTTATCCCTTTCTTCTTCCTTGGGCCACAACAAGACATGGGGAGGGGGATGGCCGGCGGCGGGCCGGCCGGCCTAGCTCACCGGCGGTGAGGCCGAGTGGTGGGGGAGGGAGAGGAGAGTGTGGGGGGGCCATTTTGGCCCTCACCTTGGCCGGCTAATGGTGGGGAAGGGGGTGCCGGGCGTTGGTCCAGGAAGTGGCAGCAGCGGGGTTACCGGCAGCGGCGTGTGGTGGCCGGGGAAGAGAGAAGCGAGCAAGGGAGTGGTGCCCGGGGTTGTGGGGGAGGCGGGCAGGGGCTCCGCCCCCCCCCCCC